>NC_065525.1:16889623-16893741 GCF_006386435.1 Epinephelus moara | reverse complement strand
AGATAAGAAATTAGCTCTCTAGCACCCCCATTTTGTTTGATGGGGTCAATAATGGAGGGATCCCCTCGGATTATGTGTGGTCCTATGCCTACAAAGTTGTGTGGTGATCGGTGAAACCCTTGAGATGTTATACACCTTTATGTGATGAGCCACGCCCTCCGCAATATTCATTGCCTTATAGAAGCTCAGTTTAGTATGTTTTCCAACTTTTGCCAAGAGGGAACTTTAGATATCGGTCCCTAGATTATGTTCACCGAGTTTCATGCAGATCAGTCAAACTTCCTAGGAAGAGATCGATTTTAAGTGTTTTTCAAAAAATTCAAAATGGCGGAAAATCTATACAACTGGAAGTTATGGGTTCTTGAGTCAAATTTTTTCCTCATGAGGAGAGGCATCTCTGTGCAAAGTTTCATGTCTCTTCGACATATGGGGCATGAGATATGCCCATTCAAAGTTTGCAATTTCAATCGGTTGCTATAGCGCCCCCTTTGGACAATTGATGTAATATTGCTCCATTCGCATCCTCCCATGACCCTCTACCACTGTGCCAAATTTCACATGGATTGACCAAGTCAGTGAGGAGAAAAACATGGAACAGACACACAGACACACACAGACAGAGTTTTCGTCATTATATAGTAAGATTCAAGATATTAATTTAAAAAATCTCACAGGATGAGGGCATGGTGAGGACCTGAACACAAGCTACATTCACAGAGCCCAGGTGCGTGTTTAAATTCAGTAAAGGGAAACTGCCAATTTTACTCTTCAAAGTCTGTTTACAGTTCCTGGGGAGTACTGTGTGTAGAAAAAAGTTGATTGCTTCCTTTTGTGGCTTTAGCGCAGCTCTGTTAAGTCTACTGAATTCCTTCCTTTTCTTTCCTAATCAGGTATTGGAGGAAACCTTGTCTCCATACAGGCCAGTCGCATTTCTACTAATTTGCATTTGAATTACCCACCCAGAGAGGTTCCCGAAGATCGTAAAGGCTGCTTCAACCCCTGCCGCACTTTCTTTGGCTCAGGTAACCATCCAATGGTCAAAGTATTTAAATAAAAACAGCCAGTTGTCCCTTCACCTGATAAACACACACCACACAATACACCCAGTGTGATGTTCAGCTTTGTCCTGGCAGGAGCGAACCATCGATCTGCTCAGATTCTGCTTCTGTTGGTGATCCCTGGTCAGCTCATCTTCTTATACACTATTCACCTGATGAAAGGAGCCAACACATTGCCCAGTCCTCTCCTGACTGTCGTCTTCTTGGCTGCATCTGTGATTCAGGTGGGTCACACCACACGTGGGGTAATTTTTCCTCTGCATCACTTCATCAATGTTTTACAATATCACTCGTGTCTGTCTCTTAGGTCTTCACCCTGCTTTGTATAGCCGACTGTATGGTCCACTGTCTGTGGCGTAGGGGTAGAGACCCTGACAGTTACGCAATACCCTACCTCACCGCCCTTGGAGACTTACTGGGGACTGCCCTCCTCTCTCTTGCCTTTGTGCTGCTGTGGTGCATTGGAGACTCAGGCAGTGTGTAAGTTTGAAACAGGAAAAGACTTGAGGACTAACAAAGGAGCCTAGATCTTAGCCAGCTCTACAGTTTCCTGGCTTACAAGATGTTTACTGATGCACGAGGAAAAATAAGGTTGCAGTCATTACAGGGCAGTGTAAAGAAGGAACGTTTATAACTTTGACTTAAAAGTGTTCAGAGTTGGGGCTTATCTAACATCATCTGGGAGGTATTCCGTTTGTGGTGCATGATAAGAAAACGCTGCTTCTCCATGTTTTGTCCTGACACTTGGGATGGTCTGTAGGCCGTCCCCAGATGTCTTCAGGGTCCTAAAAGGTTCATATATCTGTTCATATGAGATGTATTTGGGCGCTGAGACACAGAGTGATTTTATACACAAGCAGCACGATTTTGAAATCAGTTAGGTAACTAAAGTCCTCAAACATCCCTTTTCATCAAGGAATTGTTACAGTAAGACCCTGACATACTAGGGGTTGCAACGGTATGAGAATTTCACGGTACGATAACCGTCTTGTCTCAGAAAATATCACGGTTTCACGGTATTGTGATACTACAGAATTTATATTATTATCAATGAGAATGACCTTTAAAAGAATGAAAATAGAAGAGTTACTTTACTATAACTGAGACTTGAAACCATTTTGTTAATGGAAATATGTGTAAAAAATCTCCCCTTTGAAAATAACTAAAGGGGAGATTTTCCGTCTAGTAGCATTTGGTTTTTCATCAGTATTTTTGCACACTGGGCCAAGTGTGACATTGACGAGCGGAAGGATTCAGCGCCTTGAGCTGAAAAGTAAAGAATATTTAAAATTTTATGAACATATAAAAATTGTTATAAAAACACCAGTCAAGAGAGCAGCACACACCAGGTGCACTGTGCAACAGGAAGTCAATGGTTCTGCTGGCGGCGCATTTCTAGCAATGTGTTTTGGTGTGATTAATTTTTTTTTTTTTTTTAGGGCCTAAGGTTAGCTTTGGTAGGCATAGTTTCTTGTTTAGGACCCAATATCCAATACAGTTCTCACATATATATAGCTGGGTGAAGAATAACCTTATTTTACACCAATAAAAAACATATCCTTATATGGTCGTGCTCTATAAGTTGTTATTCACAATATATTTGTGTCTGGTCAAGCAATATGCTATTCAGCTGTCAAGTATGTCCTGAGTAATCATGTTTTCATTTTTGGTATTGTATTTCTCTGTTATTGTCTTACAGGAGGCAGACATTAAACACTGTGCGAGTTATATTTTATATTATATTCCAAAAACACATCAGACATTATAAAAAAATAAATGATAAACCTTGATCATGAAATGACTATGTATATTTCTCACACCGTGGCACTTACTCTGATAACGGAGATGGCTTTGTCGTGAAAGTGTAAAGGCGCTGACACACCAAGCTGACGGTTAACCATTGTTCAATGTTGGGCTGGTGCTGAGCATCTGTTGCTCTAGTCTTTGGGGTGTGTCCTGCACAACTGGTCCTTGTCTGCCCTCGCTGGCATTTTTTTCAGCCAATACAGTATGTTAAACTGACATTGGAGATGGTGGAGCTTGTCTGTGAATGAAATTACTTTGATTGGCAGTGCAGCTCAGTGCACAAGAAGAGAAACGGAAGTGAGGAAAGTAAACAAAGAGCTAAAGTCAAGATGAGTGAGACCAAAACGAATTTGTTCCAGAAGGTAAGACTATATTTCTTTAGCCATTGAGCTCTTTAGCAGAAACATTTTGTGACGGTTTGTGTTACTGTTCATTGGCATACAGTAAATATGCTCTGTTCTTCCAACATTGGATCGTGTAGTTAATGTGCTAACTGGCTAACTAGCATCATGATGTGCTTCCATTTTCCCTCTTTGAATGAGGATTACAGATGACTGCCTTCTGTTGGCGTGAGGAGTTATTTCCTCTCAGGCAGGCACAGAACGTACGTAATGGTTGGCCATTGGTTGTAGTCTTTGCAGTGTGTTCAAATGCAAATTTTCTGGCAGAGACACAGGTGACGTGAGGCGATACAACAGTGGGCTTTTGTCATGTGGAAGTTTGAACTGAAGTATACTGAAATGGAGCATACTGTAATTGAACTGGTGGTAAACTGCGTAGGAGGGTAAAGGTCACCGTATCAGTGTCATCCACCTTGGGGAAAAGAGCTACACAGCACACTGGGAATAGCCCGCATGTTATGGCAGTGTCTCATGCATGCGGGTTATGTTTCACATAGGTTTACTGGTCAGACATGATATATCCTGATGAAGCAAAAATCTATGTCTGAAGCTGGGTCAGATGGCTCCAGACCTCGCCCTCAACGCCTTTGGTTGAACTCGCCTTTACTCAAATTGTATCTTAGAATCAAAAGGATGGAAAATCACTGGAGACACATAGGGCTCTAGTTTCCTGGCGCAGCGCAGGTGGCGCAGGGTGGCGAACCCCGCGCAGAGCTAGTTTCGAGCAGCGCAACCTGAGGCGCGCTCAGTTTGGTAGTTTGGCAGACCCAGGTGCGCTGAGATGGGTGTGGCGGCGCAGCAGGGGGAGGTGTCGACAGATCCAGCTTGGCGCAGTGACAGTTTCGTGCCAAAA
>NC_065525.1:16875794-16889149 GCF_006386435.1 Epinephelus moara | reverse complement strand
TGTAAAACCCACTCCACGCCTTCTCTCCTCCCTCTTTCCGACTTGCGCCGGTAGGAGGGACGGAGGTGGGAAAGAGGAGTAGCTGCGCCAGCGTGCACGGTGTGCCAAACTTACAAAATCCGCCTGGCCACACCCAGTTGGCGAAGCACAGGTGCGCTGCGCCCCCGCTGCGCCCAGTCTGCGAAACTAGAGCCCTTAGAATCAGGTGCAACCGAGTTCGATGTATTCACAAGCAACAACACAACTCATGAGTCAAGCTCCGGAACAAGATTGAAAACTCACTCTCTGCGCTCTCCCCTTTATGCAGGTGGAGCAGGGCCGGACTGGGAAAATTTTTCAGGCAGGGAGTCATACATTTAACCAGGCCACCCAGCCCACACACGCACGTTCACGCACACACATACATGCACGCGCACGCACACATAGTAGTACATGTTGGCTGAGGCAAAACAAATATGCACCCCAATATAGGCATAATAGTCACTACAACATTCACTTCAATGTCACAGGGACACTCCGTATGAATCCAGTAGTCACAGCATTATTCCATTTCACATATGGGTATTCACCATATAACTAATCACCAGCAGTCCAGTCCAGTGCTTTTCCCTCCTACATGCCACTGAAACTTCTCACCAAAATGTGCCCCTCAATACAACAGTCACAACATGACTCTTGAAATAATGCTATGGTGGTATGCTCAAGTGAAAAACATGATTGTATTATTTTGTCAGTGAACCATTTAGATGCCAGCTTATATTGCCAGTCAATATAATATGCCAATACCATATTCAATGCAACAGTGAATAGTAAAAATATAGGCCAACAGCAACTTCAGCTTATGTGAATTATTTCAATAACATCAGTCATTGCCAAAGTCAAGTCAACTTAGACAGATAACAACACGTCATTTTATAAGCTATTAATAAAGAGATTCATGGGGTTGTTTGTTCGTTTCCCTGGTCTGCATGTCTTTTGACGCACTGGTCAGGAATAGCGCTCCTATTTCGTTGTTTTCATTTAGTTTTTAATGAAATAAAGGCTGTTTCATATTCTATTCTCCTCCTCTGTATTTTATTTATTTTTCTACCTTGATATAATCACGCAGTGACTGAAGTTAAGGCAGGCCTGGCGCCAGGAGGGGGCGGTTAAAAATTAGAGGGGGTAAATCTTTATTATGCAACATAGGTTCACAGTGAGTTATAAAGAGAGTGCAGCCGTGCGTAATCGTCGCGCCTAATGACAGCTCGTCGCCGGTGTCTCATGACAGATGGAGCTCACAGACAGACAGACAGACAGGTGGAGCAAGCGGCAAATTGGTATGAAAGCTGGTTCAGGGCATATTTGTCCATTTATGAATGAATATAGAGTGGAAACGCTTATGCATGTGCACCAAGATCCCGCAGTGGTTTTTTTTAGCCGCCCGTTCCCGCCCGCAGCAAAGTTCAAACCGCCCGCTCCCGCAATATTTGCATTGGGCACTGGGACCCAGTCCCAGTGCAGCCCTCTACTGTGAACAACGGTGTGATCAGTATACAGTACTTTACACGCAGCCCCCATGATAAATTCTTTAAGCTTAGCCTACCTAAAATGTGACACACTAACATATTTATTTCTAAGGCATCATTGTACAGAATAACATGGATGGTCATATTAATGTGTATGTGGTCTGAAAATAATGAATAAAACTCTTCTCAAGAATCCTGCTGTCTGTGATTTTTTTTGTTGAGGAACTGTTAGGATGAAGTGACCTAGGCATGGCATGCGTCATGTTTGTATTAATTTTATTGATTGATAGCCAGCACATCTGGATCTGGTTTGGAGACCCAAGGTATTGGTGTTGCTGGATCATGTGATTTTCTTTAGGGATGCCACAGATTAGTTACATATGGGGGCCCTGAAGTGACAAAAATCGGTGCCTGGAATTGGGCCTGATGGCTCCCGATCCTGTCCTCCTTGTTTCTTCTAAAAAGTCTTCTGTTGTCAATTCAGTATCTTAGGTTCGGCTGGCAGGTACTTAAAAAAGCACTGGAGATAGGCAGAATCTGATGCAATCGAGTTTATTGTGTTCACAGGCAACAACACAGACAAACTCATGAGTCAGCCTCCGGAGGACGACTGACTTCTGCTTTCGGTGCTCTGGCTTATATGCTGGTGGAGGTCGAAGAGATCTCCACCCATTTCTGTAGTCCTTCCCATTTCGATCCGTTTTTACTGGTAGCAGACTTTGCCTCTGTTCTGGCTCAAACTGGAATCTGCCACCAGTATTTCCGGAATCGCTCTCACTCTATTTTTTAAAAACATGTGATCTCTGGGGACTCTCATGCTACAGTCCCTCGTGCTTCCGTGTAATATGACTCATTACATGTACATCAAGTAATACAATCATTTGAGTGTGTGTGTGTGACCTTTCTTGTGTAATATAACTCTTAAGTGCATTAGGCCGTACAATCAAGTGAGTGTAATATAATTCTTAAGTGCATTAGGCAGTACAATCAAGTGAGTGTTCTCTCTTCTTTCACACAGCGCGTGGTAACTTGTATGAGTGTCACTGTAAGTTCACAACATCATGTGAGTGTAGGTTGGTGCATTATATCATTACACAGCGCGTGATAGGTTATATGAGTCAATAAGAGTTCACAACTGAGATGTCACTAAGAGTTCACACCGTTATATTGCATATTATGTATAAATGCAGTATTAGTTTTTGTAGAAGTCTACACACTAACATGGTTATATAGCTATTTGTATCTTACCCAACTTATATGGTCTAACACCTGATGAGGGTTTTGACTTTTACACTACAGCCCTTAGAAAATAATCACATTCGCAGTTGTATTTCAAGACTCTATTTTGGAATACTGAATTGCAGTATGATAATCATTTCGTGATTGCACTGACGAGACATGATGTGGTGAGTTTAGCAAATGCCACAGCTTTGGGATTCTAAGCGTTGAGTGCAGAAGTCGCTTTCATTCGGAAGTATGCAATTGAAAATCGGTTGGCATTAGATACGATTACAGCAGCTCAGGGAGGAGTATGTACTATAATTGGGGAGAGTTGCTGTACTTATTTGCCGTCAGAAGCAGAAGGATTAGGAAAGCTGTTAGTGGCTATATAGAATCTTAGCGATATACAGGAGAGGGTTGTGAGTACAAATAGGGAAGCTCATGCTTTAGGAGGTAATTATGGGGAATTTAAAGGCATGGAGTGGATAACACAAGCATTTAAGAGAAATCCATTGCTTGCATGGATAGTAAGTGTTTGTGGGCCACTTTTAATAATTTTCTTTATTGTGATTTTTGTGTTAGGCTGTTGTTTTCCCATTCTGAGAGCATTAATCCTCAAATCTGTGACTAACATTTCCATGGTTCAAAACCCTGTCAACCATGTACAGGTACTCATTAAAAGAAGGCCAAGGTGCGAGAGCACCTCATCTTTTTCGAATTTTTCATCTTCATCGGAGGATGATGAGGGAATGACGCAACAGGTGGATTAGGAAAAGGAAGGAGAAACAGCGAAATCACCTGAATTTTGTTATTCTTTATGCATGTTTTATTGTTTCAATGTAATGTTTAACAGATGAGGTGCTCTCGCACCTTACTTGTATCCTTCATTTTAGCATTACATGTATTTCGTTATTTAGTCTGAATGAATATTTTACTGTGTAATGACTGATGTTGTGTCCGGAGAAGGAAAGACCATGCGAGTAAGAAGAAAAATGCTAAGCTCAATGTAAGCTGTTTTTGCAGTGGTCGCCCCAATTGATTGACGGGAGGAAAAAGTAAAAGGGGGACCGTGGGGGAATTTTCCCATAAGGGATATTTTGGATGTGTGTTTTTTTTTCGCCTCCACTAGCATTGAGTTTGGTTATTTGTTATTTTCTTTGTCATATATGTATGTATTCATGTTTTAATCAAATATATTCTTAGTTTTTAGTGTGTTTAATGCTGTGTTTAAAAAAAGGGAGGGTTGTTAGGATGAAGTGACCGAGGCATGGCATACGTCATGTTTGTATTCATTTTATTGATTGATAGCCAGCACATCAGGATCTGGTTTGGGCAGAGACCCAAGGTATTGGTGTTGCTGGATCATGTGATTTTCTTTAGGGATGCCACAGATCATATCAGAGGGGGCCCGTATGAGACCATGAAGATCAGTTACATAGGGGGGCCCTTAGAAAATCACCACATGGGTTAGAGGAATGTATAACGATTCCAGATGTGGGTTTTGGCCGACTATATAAGTGTCTATATGTATGTGACAGACTGAGAGATTGTACCTTCTCCGCAGCACTGCTATTAAACCGTCAATTGCAGACAACTTGTCATCCATTGTGCATCTTTTACTATTTTGTCTCTGGACCAGAAGTTCTTTCCTATCAGGAACTAATTGTAAAGATGATGATGAAGTAATGAAAGACTACTCATTATGTGTCACTTTACTTTAGGACATAAAAAGGTTAACTGATGGACAGGTTATTGAGTAATGATTCTGTACTGACCGCTCGCTCCATCAGGAGGTGGTCCCCTGAAATGGAAGGTGCCCTGAGAGACTGCTAGACGGTCTGGGATGAGCTGATCAACCCGCACGGTGAGGACATAGAGGGGCTGACACACTGTCTGACGGATTACCTTAACTTCTGTGCAGACGTGGTCTCCCCTACCAAGACTGTCCGCTGTTACCCTAATAACAAACCATGGGTAATGCGGGAAGTCAAAGCTGTCCTCAACAGGAAGAAGGCCGCCTTTAGGAGCAGAGACAAGGAGGCGATGCAGGAGGTGAAACACTGCGTGAGGGAAGCAAAGGACAGCTACAGGAGAAAGGTGGAGCAGAAGCTGAAAGAAAACAACATGAGGGAGGTCTGGGAAGGTGTGAAAACCATCACAGGCCATAACACAAAGACCAGAGTCGTAGGGGGGACAATGGAGAAGGCGAAGGAACTTAATGACTTCTTCAACCGGTTCAACCAGCCCATGCCCCCTCCCACCCTCTCCCTCACTGCAGCCATCTCTCCTTCTTCCCTCAGCACACCTCCCCCCAGACATCACAGCAGCAGCCCCCTCCTCCTCCTCCCCCACCTCAACACAACCTCCTCCATACATCACTGTGGACCACGTCAGAGGACAGCTGAGGAAGCTTCACCCCAGGAAAGCTGCAGGCCCGGACAAGGTGTGCCCCCGACTACTGAGGACCTGCGCTGCTGAACTGGGAGAACCGCTACAACACATCTTCAACCTTAGCATGCAGCTAGGGAGAGTGCCCACCCTCTGGATCTTCAACCTTAGCATGCAGCTAGGGAGAGTGCCCACCCTCTGGAAGACATCCTGCATCGTTCCAGTTCCCAAGAAGAACCGGCCCAGCGAGCTGAATGACTTCCGACCATTGGCACTCACTTCACACCAGAGTGGACCCCTGCCTGGTCACTTGGATCTCCAGCTACCTCACCGACAGGCAGCAGTACGTCAGGCTGAAGGACACCACGTCTGACACTGTGATCAGCAGCACCGGAGCACCCCAGGGCACGGTGCTGGCCCCTCTTCTCTTCACCCTGTACACCTCGGACTTCTGCTTCAACTCTGAGCTGTGTCACATCCAGAAGTTCGCCGATGACACAGCCATCGTTGGATGCATCAGGGACGACAGAGAGGAGGAGTACAGGAGCCTAGTGAGGGACTTTGCTGTCTGGTGCCATACAAACCATCTACAGCTCAACACCTCCAAGACAAAGGAGCTGGTCATTGACTCGGAAGTCCAGACCAAGACAGCGACCAGTTCTGATCGAGGGAGTTGAGGTGGAGGCTGTGGATTCCTACAGGTACCTCGGGCTGTGGCTGGACAGCAAACTGGACTGGACAACCCACACCAACCACCTGTACAGGAAGGGACAGAGCAGGCTGTACTTCCTGGCTGGACAAACTGATCAGGTGGGCCGGCTCTGTGGTTGGCATGAAGCTGGACTCTCTGGTGACGGTGGCGGAGAAGAGAACACTGGACAAACTGCTGGACATTATGGACGATGCCAGTCACCCTCTGCACACTGTCATCAGCAACCAGAGGAGCCTGTTCAGCCAAAGATTGCTCCTTCCCAAGTGCAGGACTAACAGACTGAAAAACTCCTTTGTCCCTCAGGCCACCAGACTGTACAACTCCTCACTCGGGGGGAGGAGGAGTAGCCAGTAGCCACTACAATAAGTATATCTTATATCCACATTTATATTTTGCAAATTGTTTTTACTTTTTACTTTTTGATACCCTGTGTGCTCTTTTCCCTGTGTGCTGCTATCCAATGCTGCTGCTTAATTTCCCTGAGGGAGTCTTCCCAAGGGATTAATAAAGTTCTATCTAATTTATCTAATCTAATTAACTAGTTCACTAATCATTAAGTCGTGATTAACTCCTCTATGAAATTTGATCAGGGGTTACTGAAGAACTGACCATTAACTAATAGTTAGCTCATCATTCGTTCCTCATTAGTTCCTCATTCGTTCCTCATTAGTTCCTCATTAGTTCTCATTAGTTCCTCAGTAACTACTCCTCTGAAATTTGATCAGGGGTTACTGAAGAACTGACCATTAACTAATAGTTAGTTCATCATTAGTTCCTCAGTAACTACTCTAATTTTGTGTACCTTAGTTCCTCGGTAACTACTCATTAGTTCCTCATTAGTTCCTTAGTAATTACTCTAATTTGGTGTACCTTAGTTTCTCGGTAACTACTCTAACTTTGTGTACCTTAGATCCTCAGTAACTACTCATTATTTCCTCATTAGTTCCTCAGTAATTACTCTAATTTTGTGTACCTTATTGTAAAGTGTTACCATGAACCCCAACCTAAATCCAAGTTTGGAATATACAATAGCTTTCATGTTTGGGCTGGGATACATAACAGTAAGGCAACAGACAGCAAAATTCACTTACACTTTATAGAATAAAGCTGTAGTGCCAAGAAGGCCATTATTACAACTACATGAGAGAGCCATTTATGTCAACTGCCAGTGCCTGGTGTTCATGTGTCTGCAACTTGTTACAGGCTGGTGATTAATAATAATAATGAATAAATAGCATTCTTGTAATGTAATCCCAAGGATTATGCAAATAACTCAAGTTTATGTACCACCAATGACATGCCCTACTGTAGACATTTTTCTGTACCTTCTGCCAATTGCCCTGCACTGGCCTCTCCTTCTGAAGCATCAGCAGGACTGGTACCAGCACCACCTCCACCTTTACATAGCAAACATAGAATTATAGTTGTTTTGCATACACTATAGTTTATACTCTACAGTATAACAGTGAATTTCTTACTTGATTTGCCCTTGTATTCATATAGGATAATGAAATGATCATATCCCATTTGTTGCACAAATAAATCATCTCAAAAGTAGTGAAAATGTGGCGAGTAGGTCTGTGGTTTTCAAATCTCAATCCTTATTTTACCTTAAAAACTTGTGAATTTCAAGGGCCTACATGTCTACACTGTAATTGTAAAATCCAATCCTCAGTGTTAATTTAACTCTCTCTGAGAACATACAAATGGAGCCTTACCAAATGTACTATAGGGTCCATTTATCAATCATTTATCTGGCCTCAAGGACCCCTGGGGGTCCCCTCATGCTGAGAAGAACCAGTGTTTTTTAGGTAATTTACTTGCAGAAGCATTGTGTATTTTAATCTCAGCGCCAGCAGGCTCCGACACAGACACACACGACGCGAGTTGACAAACCCCCTCCTCACCATGCTGGCTGTGTTTACAACGTAGGACTGTTGGGGCGGGTGTAAATCGAAACAAATCAATCACGTCTTGCCTTTTGACAACTGACAAGTGGCTCAACCTCACACACCTCATCCCTCTCCTCGCATCATTGCGCCGCTGTGATTGCATTGGTCTGGCCTGCCGAAAAAATGACAAGCAAGCCAGCAGGCCAATCACAAACCAGCGCTTCGGGAATAGTCCCGGTTCTCCCAATGCGCAGTCCAGCCCTTCTCCACCTTTTTTTCTTTAATCCTACATGAGCCAGAACATAATGGTGTCATCTTTTGGCACGATCTCACCATTGATGAGTCAGATCCTAACGTGTAATCTCTTGGGCCACCTGGGTATGACTCATACTGGTGTACCGTGTGGTGCCAGCCTGGACTCAAATTTCCCCACGAATGTGTCACAGCCAAGTCTTACCTCATTTTTAAAAAAACATTTAATCTCAGTGATATTCATGCAATACATGACCAGATGTGTGTGAATGAGTACAATACATGTGTAAATGCGTACATTAATTCAACACATATTCCATACCTAATCAAACTATGCTGGTGAGTACTTACTGATTGCCATTTAACCATATGTAGGCGCAAAGGCGCAATAGGGTTAGTTGCAGCTGGCTAGAGGAAAAGGTCACTCTGACCCAATCAGTAGCAAGAAAGAGACTTCATATGTCTTATTAAGTCTCTTATAAGACATCTGTCGTGACGAGAATAACGAATATGTTTGTGATGTATCGCTAGACATGTGGTAACGGGATAAATCACTGTCGGGGGTATAAGAAGGTAGGCTAGTCAGGTTGTTGCAACATGGTCTATTTGTATGCTGCTGTGTGCAAATAAACCTCCTGTGAATTGAACTGCACTTCATTTCTGTTGAGTAATTAGAGCTTGTCTCCATTTCCTCTACGTCTACCCGTGGTGAGGTTTTGTGGTGCCTCACTGAGTAATTATTATTTAGTTATCAATATATATTACTGCATAGATAATAGAAAGTGTGTAACAGTAAACAGGCAAGGCGAAAACCACCACAGTTGCCCCTAGTTCTTTGATGTTGGGTTGGTGTGTCTGGGCCTTAACACCTATCCTACATTAGCTCGGTCAGCACTGTTGCTGTCGTTAGCACTGTTTGCGCTGTTAGCACTGTTAGCTGCTGGAGCCGTGGGCAGACAATCACGGCTCAGTCTCTGAATCATAGACATGCTCTGAATGTCTCCTGTCGCAGCTCCTTTAAATACTCCCTGCCCAGAAGGAAGCCTTTAGAATTGGTTGGTATTATACAGTGATTCACTTTTACTGGAAATCGGTGTTCTCCTGAAACGAACTTCAGTCAATGCTTCTGTGTAAGACATGCA
Organism: Epinephelus moara; assembly: GCF_006386435.1. Lineage (NCBI taxonomy): Eukaryota > Metazoa > Chordata > Actinopteri > Perciformes > Serranidae > Epinephelus > Epinephelus moara. Next base: position 16,880,034 of record NC_065525.1, on the reverse strand, counting down.
GGTCTCATGAAACTTCTTTAATCAAGCTCGTAGTAAGGTTTCCTTCACAGTTGCTGTCTGTGTTTCCTAGCAACTTGCCAAAGACGTGGATGCACACAACTACAGTGCTTAAAGGTGCCTCCACAGCAAACCGACATCAAATAACTAGCGGTGACGAAAGCCAAATGCTGCATCGTCTACGTCGCCTCATGTCGCCTCATGTCGCCTCATGTCGCCCTGTGTCAGTTGCATTTGAACACACTACACAGACTACATCCGACGGCCAAGTAGCNAACTAGCGGTGACGAAAGCCAAATGCTGCATCGTCTACGTCGCCTCATGTCGCCTCATGTCGCCCTGTGTCAGTTGCATTTGAACACACTACGCGGACTACATCCGATGGCCAAGTGGCACATACCTTCTGCGCTGGCGTGAGAGAGGGTGTAGTATCTGAAGTTCTACGTGGTAATTGATTTCCTGGGTCTGATATGATCAGTTAGGGGCCCAGGTCAAGAATTTATTATGGCCCAGGTCAAGGATTGATAAGCTAGGTTGAAAGGTTGGATTCCATCTAGATTAGTTGGAGCTGTTATTCAGAGCAGTTCAAATTGGCTTCGAACCATCAGGCAATCCTAGGTGCTTGATTTGATGCTGGACTTCTTGTAATAAACCTTTTTATATACAAGCAACAAGAGCGGAGTGACAGAGTGGTACATCCGGACAGCCGAGCGCCGCAGCACCTCCACGGACTANGCTTGATTTGATGCTGGACTTCTTGTAATAAACCTTTTTATATACAAGCAAGACAGTGTCAGCGGAGTCTCCTTCATCACCTTCACATCATCGCTATTTAATAAACAACAAGAGCGGAGTGACAGAGTGGTACATCCGGACAGCCGAGAACAAGAGCGGAGTGACAGAGTGGTACATCCGGACAGCCGAGCGCCGCAGCACCTCCACGGACTATTACATTCAGGCGGTCCCGGTGTTTCCTCTGCAGGCTCCACTTCACTCAGCTGCCTGACAAGCCCGCTGCTTCTTCCCACTTTAACCTGAATAACAAACCAGGGCTCGGTGCTCGGAGAGCCGGGGCTAGCTCAGAGACTAGCGGAGGCTAACTGGCTGTGCTTCCCTCCATCATGCTGCGGCTAATGCTCCGCTAGCCTCCCAGCTAACTCAGGTTTCTTATTCAGGTTAAAGTGGGAGAGGCAGCGGTTCTGTGGGGCAGCTGAGTGAAGTGGAGCCTGAGGAGGAAGCACCGGTTAGCCCCGGTTTCACTCCAGGCACATTCCCTCGCTACAGGGGCGAGGGAATAAAACCTAAACAGCCAATCAGAGTGATCTCTTTCACCGCCTAGCTCCGCCGCCGATTCAACATGCTCAATCTGCTGAAAAGCCGCTGGCGCCGACACCGAAGGGCCAACGGTACAGGACACACTGCAAAAACTAGGCCGACAGATGCTCACCGACGGCACGACTTTGGTCGACGGCCGACCGTCGCTTGATGTGTCAGGGCCTTCAGGCTCGCACAGTTACAGAAAAGCGCACTCAAATGTCGCACTCCTCTTCTTTGTAGGCCCAAGGTTTCGCCACTTTTTACTCATTACATCTGTCATTTTTCAAACTTTTTAAAAACAGAAGGAAATGAAAGTAAAATTATATGCCCCTAACTTAAAATGTAATTTTGGTTAATACTGTAAAAAGGAATGTTATACATCTGTATATTTTGTAGTGTCCATGTAGAAAATCCTACTAGGCATGTGGCGTACCTGCACATCACATTCATCGGTTCTTTTAATTTCATCTTTCAAGAGATAATTGTGATAATCAGTCAATCACTTCCAAATGTATCTCCGTGCCTGTCAGGTTGAGAGACACTGAAAGAAGCTCAGCAGTAACTGACATGCATACAATCTCCAACAACACGTAACACCACATCACCCTCAGAGACTAACAGCTGACCTTTAATTAATACACTGTGATGGAAAATTCTGGTATTTAACCATATTTAACCTATAATGTGTTCTGCATGTGTTGCTCATTTAACCCCTACTGTGACAGCAGTGTGACATGGAAGCAGGTTAAAGGTTACGAGCCAGGGAGGCTCCAACTACAAGTGTCCTTGTGGGCCTCAAGAGATGTTGTGTCTTAGGGATGCTTACTGCAGAACCACCTGCGTGCTATATATTTTGACTATTGACATGCATGTGTTTTGGGAACTATAAAGATAGCATAGCTGAAGAACATCTAGGCATTCACTGACTGACTGACTGTTCATGACTTATTAAAACTCAAAAAAGACAGCCGACATGTTTTTCTTTAAACTGTTTATTAAATAGACCGAAGTTGTTTTGCCACCACAACACAGTTGCTCTTTTTTCATTCATAGCTCCTCTTTGTTAAGGGAGTATCTCACTCTGCCTTTATCTGCTGATAACAGAGGGTTGAAGGCCAAATTTTGCTGCCCCGCTTCTGACACATTTAACACCTGCTGAGAACTGATAGTTTAAACGTTTCGTATCAGAAATAAAGAGGAGAAAGTATCACACTGAGCACTCCATTAGACTGTATAAAGCGAGACATGCACATAATCACAAAGAGTATGGATTTCTATTACACTCAAAATGAAATCCCAATGTCTAAACTCACTGTGTATGATTAGTATAACTAGCAGCGTAACGTGCCTCCCTACTGGGTCTTCTGAATGTGTTTGCATATGAATATGTACAGTATATTTTTCAGTTCCAATAGGCTTGTATGTTATGTGATTATAATTTTTATTTCATTTTATTTTTATGTTAGTTATTGCCTGACTTCAGTCCTGTTTATTACCAATGAAACAAATGCAAAATGTGTTCTTGATTTTTGACTTGCAAATAAATACCAGGAAGTTTTATGTTGGTCCACAGGTTTTTTTCATTCATGTATGACAAGCCCCTTATTTATTTTTATCTTGTCCACATTGACTTTGATGAGTGAGTGCATTCAGCTGTATTAAAAACCTGTTCATATTATGTCATTTACAGGACCTCTGTAGGTTTAAATATCGGGTGTATATGACATGAGAATTGTCTTTATTCTTGTGTGATATATTCTTTATAGCTAATGTTTTATTCCTACTCATTCTAAGTAATATAAGGGCTCTTGCACAGCCACTGAACTTTTCACACTGCAAAGGGTTGTTTGGCACACTTGCTTGGAACATGGATAATTTTGTTGTTGAAAATACCTGGAACATGCAATATCCTGTATCCTGTCATGGACCTAGAACATCAAAACATCAAAATGACCAACAGCCACAAGACAGTAGTGGTGCCTATGCCAGACGAGGAGAATGGGATTAAATTAAGCATGCTATCACCTCTAAAGTTCAGGACTCCAGAGTATCCTACTTAAATCACTGGGTCTTTTTGTTTTGGAGGGGAAGAGACCTCTGCAGATAATGACCACTAAAAGGAATCCTATCCCAGATAGTTCAAATGAGCCAATGCCTTTTTACACCTGGTATTAACATGCATCCTGGTTGATCAGATCGCAAGTGGACAGCTCTATTGAATTGAATTGAATTGAATTGTTTATTTATCTCGAACAGTTCAAGATATCAGTTGACAATTCTTCTTAAAAAGTCAAACGACCAGAATAGAAATTAATTGTACAGTCAGCTAATTCAACACACATGCATTTACAAAACACCATATTATATGTCTGAGAAGGGACAGAAAGAAGCCATGCTTATCTAGTCCAAGTTTAAATAATAGCCGCTTTACAATGCAAAATAGACCTACCAGAGGCAAACCAACTTAATGCCACAAAAATGTAAAATAAAATATACTAAGTATGTACAATTCTCATTTTTCAAGCTCTCTCTTATACATGTCCATGATTGATTGTTTATAGATACTTTTGAATTTTCTTATATGATTACTCCTTTTGGTCATTTCATCCAAGCCATTCCAAAGCAGCACCCCACAAACAGAGATGAACATGCTTTTTCGAGTTGTGCGAACCTTTGGTTGTTTTAAATTCAACAATCCTCTTAAATTGTAACCCCCATCTCTACCAGAGAACATGTTTAGTATGTTTTCTGGCATCATCTTGTTAATTACTTTAAACATAATTTGCCCGGTTTTATATTTGACCATATCCATGAATTTCAGAGTTTGAGATTTTAAAAACAGACTGTTTGTGTGTTCTAGATAACCAACTTGATGTACTATCCTTATGGCTTGTGAAGTGACAAAAATCGGTGCCTGGAATTGGGC
>NC_065525.1:16873603-16875294 GCF_006386435.1 Epinephelus moara | reverse complement strand
AGACTAAGACTCCAGTTTCTCTGCAGAAAAACTTGTCTTTTGTTGCATGCTAATAAGGTCTTTACTGGAAAGATGTCTCTCCACCACAATCCAATAGCTCAGACCACATTCTGAGGTGGTCTGGGTCCCATGTGGCCACATTCTTCATGTCCATGTGTCTCGGACCACACTGAAGGACTGCCTACTCAGCTGACGTCCTTGCTTGTCTGACACCCTATTGGATGAGAAAACCTTTGTTGGTGAGGTTCCACAAAGGCAGAACAGAAGAATGACCGTCTGTGGAGCTTTTCCCGACAAACCGTCAGTACGACATCTGCCCGGTTGGCACAAGCAAGGCAGCAGCAGCAGCAGCATAAAAGATGAGATGCGCTGAGTTTACCTCTCGGGGGCTCAGCGGCGAACCCTTGAAGAAAAATCTCTTCTCTCAGCGTTTGTGGCCTCCTCATGAGAAATAAAAAGTCAGGAAAAAATGTCTCAAGTTGTTACATGTTTTTATTATCTAGTATTTATTTCAGATACAAAAAATGTATAAAAAGGTAAAAATCAACTTAAATCAGATAAAATGTCAAAAAATCAAAAATGACAAAAAATTAAAGTAAAAGATCAAAATAGTTGAACTGGTATGGATGGAGTTTATATGCCTTTAAATCAGGCCAATCTGATTTTCAATTTGGATTCTTCAATAATATATCACCTAAATTTAGATTTATTTATTTTCCAAAAGAGATCAGTCTAACGCCTGTTGACATCTACTGCTTCGGTTTCTACACAGGAACCACTCAGAGCAAACTTTCACTGGCTATAGGTTTCACAAAAGAAGTCTAAAGATTCTATCTACTGCTAAGTTTTCTGCCAGAAATTAAGTCTCTTGGAGCAGAAAAATATTGTCCAGAACGACACGAGCATCCGCAGGCCTGGAAAAAGAAGGCCCCGATAACTAAAAACCAACCCTTCTTATATTCTTTCTAGTCCAGTTCTTGATGACATGACAGACAGTTTTTCAACAAATCCCAAACATAATTGGCTGTCCGACAACCCCACGCGGGTAAGTTTGACTCACATGTCTTCTGTATGTGTATTGCCACTCGCACTTCTGGGAAAACCCCAAGAACAGCACATACACACATATGGACCAAACTTAAAACCCCTTAATAATCGTTAAAATAAAACATAGCAATATAATGCATCAATCAGTAATTGCATTATGATATAGAGAAACTGTGTAAAATGAAAATACAAACACTCAAAAGCAACATCTTCCTTTTTTAACCTTCTTTGTTTACATTCCCCTCCAGATGTTTCCTCTTATAGGCCTGTGACTGTAACCTGACCTCAGTCACATATACGTTAAGATAAAATATTAAAGGAACAATAGATCATTAAAAACAAAAGCTAAAAGCAAGAAAAACAGTGCAGAAAATACATTTAAAAAGCAAACATAAAGCAAAAGCAACAGCAGACAAATATAAAAACAATAGCTACAGATTATCCTAACCATAAGTTACATATCTAGTTCACTGGTAAGCTGCAGTAAATAGTAATGTTTTAAGCCCTGATTTAAATGAGTTGACAGTTTCAGCCGACCTCAGATATTCTGGAAGTTTGTTCCACAGGCGGGGAGCATAGAAACTAAAGGCTGCTTCACCTTGTTTGGTTTTGATCCTTGGAACACTGAGTAAACCTGTTTCAGA
>NC_065525.1:16868819-16870829 GCF_006386435.1 Epinephelus moara | reverse complement strand
TTGTTGGATCCCTGACTGGGACAGAGACATCCTCTGAATGCCTTGGGTGATGTGGAGCAAAGGGTCAGGTGAAGGGGGAGAGATGCAGGCTGTCTGTCTCTGTGCCACGTACTTGTCCTTGGCTCTTATCTGTCCATTCTTGTTTTGGTATGGCCTTCCAAGAGCATGATGTAGGTTGGCCCCGAGTAGTCTGCATCCAGTGATGTTCGGATGAAAGATGAAAGTAAGAAAGCATAGGTTACCATTTGTACGTTTTTCTTCCAATTCGGCACTTAAGGAGAAAGTTAAGGGGAAATTGACTTACAGTTTTTCTAAATTGCTTACACACTATTACCAGACTTATGAACTAAATATTCTAATGCATAATGCCATCTCCCAAAAGACACACCCATTTCCCTAAACTGTTACAGTTTTTGCCCGTTGCTTGAACACGTTTTGCAAAACTTGGCTCATTGTGTCAAAACTCTATACACAAGCAAATAAGACACAACACTGGGAAATAAACCATTCACATCTATGTCAAATTGAAACTCTGCTATCAAAACCTAACAATCCTTTGTCAAAATGTCACTCTGATGACAAAATGATACCCACTTGCATCATATGAATACACTGTCAGATCAGCAGCAACACACTAGTCTACTTTATATAAAACACTGTAGTCTTTTGTTTTCACTGTTTTTATTCAGTTCCACAGAAGGCATGTTTTCACAACAACCAAAAAATGAAATACTCAATACAAAATTACATTACAGTAGTGTATTTTACAGTACAGTAAATTCAATTAAAGCAAAAATAAAACAAAAATAAAACAAACAATACACTACTGTAAACACAGAAAAACACAATTGTGCGCAAGTGGGCTTATGGATCCTGCCGTCTGTTGGGGTCTGGCCACAGGATCTCATCAACATCACAAGCAATGTCTTCTCTCACTAAGCATCGGGGAAAATATCCCCTTGTGTGCCGAATCCATCCCTGGATTGACCTTACCTCAATGTCTCCGCAGGCCTGTTCCATTGCCTGCAGAAGAGGCATCGGGCATGTGGTTGGTGGTCACATACGCACCATCTCCAAGCAGAAAAGAATTCCTCTATAGGATTTAGAAATGGCGAGTAAGGGGGCAAGTACATAACTTCAAATTGATCATGGTTGGTGAACCAGTACTAGACAGGGGCAGCCCAATGGAAACTAACATTATCCCAGACAACAACAAACCTGGGCTGCTCTGGTCTATTCTGTACAACTGCATCATGAAGTGCATCTAGAAATGTGATTATGTGTTGTGCATTATAGGGACCCAGTTTGGCATGATGGTGCAGTAGCCCTTGAAGACTTATGGCGGCACAAAATGTGATATTTCCCCCGCGCTGCCCCGGGACGTGCACAATTGCCCTTTGGCCAATTATATTACGTCCCCGTTGTCTGTTTTTGCTAAGGCTGAATCCAGCCTCATCAATGTAAATACATTCATGAGGCTGGGCAGCTCCATCCATGTCCAAGATTCTCTGTAACAAAAAATACATATTGTGGATGGCTTTACTCAAAGCACACAACTACACTACTACACATACAGAACCGCCCCACCCCACCACATAGGTACCTGTGTAGCTTTCTGAATGTATCTATGTGGTACTGATCCAGTGGTACATATTCAGCTGTTACTGGACTGCACCCATTCTGTATTGTAAATGTAAAGGACTGTAACACTTACCTGTACATATTCATGTCGAAGTTCCTTGACCCTGACACCTGTCCTCTCAAATGGGACCCTGTACAATTGCTTCATGGTCATGTTGTGCTTTATCAAGATGCGTCTGATAGTGGTAATGCTTACTCGATTTATGTTGTTGAATACTTGCCTATCTGCAAGTATTTGTTGCTGTAACTGGTGGAGACGGATTGCATTGTTTGCTCTGACTAGGTTCACTATGGCAAGTTCCTGCTGTTGGGTGAACAGGCGTTGGCGTCCACCCCCAGTAGGTCTTCTAGCCATTCTGTAGAAAAATG
>NC_065525.1:16867272-16868801 GCF_006386435.1 Epinephelus moara | reverse complement strand
TCAGGGTTAAAGTGGGTGAAATCCAACTAGGGTCACCCTTGGTTGTTTGTCTGACTTTGTCTCACATTTCACAGAAACAGCGAGTCTATATAATGGGAGTAATTTGGGGTTGCCTTTCAGAGTAGTTCACATCGGCTGAAGAACCCTCTCCAAGCATTCTAGATGCTTGATAGATGCTGTACTTCTTGTAATAAACCTTTTCTTTAAGCAAGCAAGACAGTGTCATCGGAGACTTCTTCATCACCTTCACATCATCGCTAGTTAATAAACAACAATTGCTTCATGGTCATGTTGTGCTTTACCAAGATGCGTCTGATAGTGGTAATGCTTACTCGATTTATGTTGTTGAATACTTGCCTATCTGCAAGTATTTGTTGCTGTAGCTGGTGGAGACAGATTGCATTGTTTGCTCTAACTAGGTTCACTATGGCAAGTTCCTGCTGTTGGGTGAACAGGCGTTGGCGTCCACCCACAGTAGGTCTTCTAGCCATTCTGTAGAAAAATGGAACCACAAATTGTTATTGTTTGCTTCTTTTTTACAGTACTGTATATAACTGTACTTTACTGTATTTACCATACACAGTACTGAAACATCTCAACACGTTATCACGGTATGTTTCACAAAACTACCACTTTTGTTCGAAAAGGAGCATTAGCCACCCTGCAATACAGTACATGTGATACGGTAACGTGATACAATACAGTACTGTAAATACTCTAGATACAGTCTGAGTAGAGTAGAGACATACCTGTTTTCCAGTCGGAATGTCCTTATTATGGATGAAACTGTGAAACGGCTTAGATTAGGGTGGACTCTCTTCCCTCATGGTCAGGCCATGGTTTATGACATGGTCCACCAAAGTTGCTCTTATGTCATCCGAAATAATGGTCCTTGCATGGCCTCTTCGACCACGTCCTCCTCTCTCTCTCTCTGTCTTCTTTTTCCTCTGCCTCTAGCTCTCCCTGCCTCCATACTTGCAAAGTTCTCAAAATGGCTTAGGTAACTGAGGCCTTTTTGTAGCTGGCTGATTGGTGTTCAGTTTTGTAAGTAAGTATTTTCAGGTGTGTGTCTAAGTATTTTCAGTTAACCAATGTGTGTTGTATTTTGAATAGATGTGTTTTCCCAATGGTACCCTGAGATTTCATTTTTGAACTAAGTGTCTTATGTATGAAATAGGTTATTAAATATATGTTAAAACAAAGCAGTGTTTGCTATATTAAAGGCGAATTACTCTAGAAAAGACCCGCAGTTGGTGGTCAGCCATCAAGAGTAGTCACTGGAACAAATAATAGACAGTCAATGTGATGAAATAGCTTGCTGCCACTTGTACACATAATCATTCCCACAGTCGCGCCCTCAGGAATAAGTTGGATAAAGTCATGTACTAAGCACTATGCGTGTATGATATTACAATATGTTACATGTTTTTAGCAGTCATCAATAAAGTAGCAACAGTAGTAAAGGCTGAGGGTGTTGCAACACAAAGAGCCTGAGCGTTTGACAGTTTGCGCTCCTCAGCTGACAAATC
>NC_065525.1:16857819-16866892 GCF_006386435.1 Epinephelus moara | reverse complement strand
AAAAAAAGTAAAAACATTTGTCTATTGTGTTTATCATTTAAAGAGATTTTGTGGGGGAGAACCAGAAGCAACATTATTTATTTTAGGTTTTTGTGGCAGTGTTATGAATTGATCTCCGCAGTGTCTAAGACTATGTTGTAGTGTGTGTGTTTTTCTGGACTATTGTGTGATGTGTGAAGGCAACGTTTGGTTTTGACCTGGAAGTTTGATGTTTGGGGAGTTGAGTGTGCAGTTTTGGATTTGTGTTTAGGGTTTTGAGGAATGGAGCTTAGTTTCGAGAAATGTGTCTAAGCAATCAAGAAAAACTGTAGTGTGCAGTGCGACTGTTTGTCTGTTTTTTGTGACACTTCTTGATGTGAAAACATTTTAGACATTTTAGGTAAGACATTAACTTCGCCTGACACCCACTATTGTATCTGTGAAATATTCATTTTATTTGTGAAAATGCTAAAGGGGAGATTTCACCGTTTTTGTTTTATACCTAGACCTTATTAGACCAGGTCCAGATCAAAAACCACTATACCTAGACTTCTCAAATCTGGAATAGATTATCCTACAGAGGCTAAACATTCATTATAACACAGTTTCTGATTTGTGAAACCTTTATTCTATTTGTGAAAATGCAATAAAGGCACATTTCACCGTTTTTTTCAGCATATAGACTAGGGGTGGTTAATCTGTCCGATTTCCCGATTCAATTCGATTACGATTATTGAGGTCCCGATTCGATTACCAACCGATTTTCGATTATTACCGATTCTCGATCAGCGATTATTGATTTTCCATTTGACAACAGTAACCCAAAATACACCACAAAGTTATTGCATCATTAAAAAAAACAGTCAGTTGCTGAATTACTTAACTTCTCTTTTACTGAGTAACAACTCAAAGCACTTTCTGTGTAGTGTAGTTGTAACTTCAGACTTATTTGTTTTAACTTAAAACAAATGTCCACACTTGCAAATATGTCCACATTTGGAGTTTTTTTCCCGCAGAACAAAAATGCAGCTTTGGAACTTTGTGTGTTCACAGCTGTGTAATGCCTTGCACCTTCATGACAACTGAACTTAAATGGAAAAACCTATTGTAGCTTTACTAGCTTATATAGTGTAGAACACAGAAATGAACACAACACATTGTGTTGTGACTGATCAAGTAATACTAAACAACAATCAGTGGTCTAGAATGACCAGATTCTTTGCACTATCATGACAACAATTAAATGGAAGGCTTATTTCCTTTAGAGGTAGAACCAACTTACTGTAGCTTATATACTGCAGAACACAGTGACAGAACACAACACACTGTAACTTGTGAGTGATCAAGTTGTTCTGAACATTCATTGCTCTGGAACGACCAGATTCTTATGGAGGAAGACCAGCTGGTCCACATGTTGTGGAGTGAGTGTGCTCCGTTGTACTGACACAATGTCCCCTGCAGTGGAGAACACTCTCTCTGCAGCAACGCTCGTACCTGGGATACATAAGTATCGTTCGGCCAGCTTGGCTAGGAGAGGATACACATGATCGTTGGTGCTCCACCACTCAAGGGGGTCATCAGTGAGAGGAAGTGAAGGGGCCTCCAGATACATTCAAACCTCTTCCTCAGCCCTGGTTTGTGCCGACTTGGGCTCCACTGTGGTGACAACAACACTAAAGGTTTGGCCCAGCAGTGCAGTCAGAGAAGATGGTCTTGAGGTGGAGGCCGTGGAGGGGCCGTCCTCCTCCAGCTTCGGGACTTCATCTCGAGCCTTCTCAACTGCTTCATCCTCCTCACCGCCATCATGCCCCTCAGCCATGTCATCACCTTCCCCCTCAGGGACTTCAGCCTCTTGTCTCACCACCTGACACAGGGAAACAGTAAAATAAGACAGGTTAAAGCATTCACATTTCAAAATTATTAAACAAATGCAAAAGCATCATCGTAATTCAAAGGCCTACATTTTAACTTAACACCCTTCTGTCTGCGGCAGGGAGCAGCACCCCTACCCATTGTTTTCACACTCTTTCATCTGCTGCAAGTATTGGCTCCGACCCCCTAGGGTGTGTTTCAGACCTGGCGTATCCTGCAGGATTTTGTATCTAGGTGGGAGGTTAAGAGGTCTAGACATTTGAAGTATTTGAAAACACAAAGAACACACAAATGAAATGAAATTACAATTACAATGTCAACTTATATCCTGTGAGCCAGACAACAATTCAACAACAACAGATGGACACAGCTAATTGGTTAACATTATTAATAACACATAATAATAACACACATGTCAGTTTGGCATACTGTATGTGTAGACATGATGCACTCATGTGAAAATGGCACACTGATAATTAATCAACCACTAATGGCATTAAAACTAGGTCTAATAAAATCTTAAATCGGGTGTCAATAGGGTGTGAGCATAACACCGGACATGTAGAAAATTGCCAAGCTCTGCAGCCAGGTTCATATTTGACGCATTGTTGGTAACAAGAACCAGGTCGTGTGTCTCTGTCCCCCACTCGTCCGCCACAGCTTTGAGAAACTCACACATATTTACGCCTGTGTGGTTATCATCCATAGCTCTCGTCTGAAGCACGTATGAAGTTAGCTTCCACTCACTGTTGACATGATGAGCTGTAACGGTCACATATGAGACAGTGGCTCTGGATGTCCATGCATCGCAAGTTATTGCTACCCTGGGAGCAGACTTGAGGGACTCTTGCACTAAAACCTTTGTCTCCTTGTAAAGACTTGGAATCGACTTCTGTGTAAAAAAACTCCGGGGTGGTACCTTGGCTCCATATTGTGGACCATGTAGTGGAAGCCTTGGTTTTTCACCACACTGTATGACCTTATATCTTTGGCAATGAAATAAGATATTGACGTTGTGATTTTCTTAGCTCACTCCAAGCCTGGGGCTAGTTTTGTCATCTGGTGGAGAGTACGTTGATTCGGTGCAGTGACGGGCTTCAGGCAGTCGTCTTTAACCCACGCAGCCTCCTCCGGATGGAAGCGGGACATGTGAGCCCTCAAGTTGCTCGTATTGCCGCAGTACTTCAGTTTAGTGTGGCAATGTCGACAGACGACGTGCGTTCTGTCGACATGTTTAGAGCTCCTGCCATGAAAACCAAAATGAGTCCACACGCTCGCTTTTAGTCCAGATGGAGCTGGGTGGATTGTTTGGTTGCTAGTTGCTGGTTGTTCCTCGTCCATTTTCTACACGCCTCGCTCATACGGTTAGTATCAGGTTAGCATGCACCGCTCACTCACTCTGGCTGCTGCCACAGGCCGCTGCACACACCTGCGGAACTGGAACTGGGCGCGCGATGTTCAACTTCCGTTGACTGTGGGATAACATTTTTACAAAATAAAATAATGAAAAAAATAATTGATTTTTGAAAATTTAATAATTGATTCATATTCGTCCATAACATAATCGCGATTAATTAATAATCGATTTTTTCCACCACCCTTACTGGGAATGGGTCTACAATGTCTCTCCAGAGACATTGGTACTCTGATGAGTCGGATATTGTCAAGCTCTCGTGGTAGGACTGTCTTGAACTGTGTTGGTCAGTAACTCTTAAAGGGGTGATATGGAAGGGTCTTTCTTGAGTATAGGGGTCATATCCTCCTGAGACCCTGTGTCCTCATATGAGGACATCACATTTTGGGTTTACTTGACCTTATAATTAATTTTACTTAACTTAGACACTTGTTTGTGGCGTCTGGTGGTGGTAAGAGCACAATACACTTATACATCCATGTAAAAACAAGATGGCAGCCATCTCTGCCAAATCAGTCTCCTGCTGATCCCGACACAAAAGTGGACAAGGTCCAAAACCTGGTCACATTTTATAGATGAAACTTCTTTGTTTATGATTAATACTGTTTGTAGTTCAATATGGCAACAAATTTGACCAATTTTAGCATCAGTAACAAGCTAAGACACCATTAATAATGAGGAAGGACCCATTTGATGACATTGGGATTTTATTGTCGTGTCAGTTTAGGACATTGGGACTTAATTGTCATGTCATTTGAAGACACTGGGACTTGATTATTGACTCATTTCAGTACAATTGAACTTAATTATCATTAAAAAATGTTTAGTTTTTTTTATACTTCTTGGGTCCCACTGATCCCAAATAGCTAAGAGAAATTAAAAATGCATACCAAACAGAAGTTTTGGTCTCAGGAGGATATGTTTTGTCTGCCCCTCCCATACTGGCGTCTCCTTTTGACTCATAGGGCGGACGGTGGTCATCTTCAGTATGAATACGAGTCAATTGCACAATATATTGTCCGTCACTTCCCACCGGCTGTTGACTGAAGGCCATCTTCATAGTCATTACTACTCCCGCAGCAATGACTATGAAGGTGGGGATGAGTGCACTGAAGAGTACTAAAGCAAATCTTGGTACCCTAGGCAAGAACCCACTCCACCATGTGCCTGGTCTGTAGGACCTTCCTGCTTCCCCTGACCGGCCAAATTCATTTGCGATATGTTTAAGTGCTTGACTTCAGTCAGGTTAGGTGAGATGTCTCCTGCCAGTGTGTAGCCGGCTGATTCAGTGAAGTTTAATGTCACGCACAGTGCCCCTCCTTGTTTTGCTAATAAAGAACTCTAGGGCACAAAATAACCTTGTTTGGGAATGTGAAGTAACTCGCAAGCGAATACTGTTTGGGTTAAATGCAAGGACTGGGCAAGGACACCCTCATACACTGTGTTACACTCTGTATGTTCAACTGGGGTTCTGGAGTCTTCATAAAATACTGTGTGTAATCCAATGAAGTCTCCTGAGGTCTTCTTCAGCTATTTAATCATCAGCTCTGACATTTTCTTCAACAGTACTGAATCATGTTAATACTGCCTCCCTTCACATGAGGTGTCAATAAGTCATTGTGGTTTATGTAAATAATAACTGGAACAGATGGCAGAGAAAGGTTTCATTGTTCTACCGTGAAGCCAGCACACAGCTTTGCTGCTGAGTGATGAGCCATTTTGAGATTTCAGTTTGTATTTGAAAGAAAAGTAAACATACCATTTGCATAGATATCAGACAAATAATTTAAGGAGAGGTGAATTGTGCTTTATAGGCCAGCCGTTGCTTCTCAGAGCAGTGGGCTATGGTGTGTCTCATAGTTTTGCATAATTTTTATGCAAAGGTCTCAAAGATCAGATAAAAAATAAGGGGACATTCATGTAGCCCTGTGATGCTGAACGGACTTAGAAGTGTGGTACTCTAAGGTACATGTCCTTGTATATAGTCACATTTAAGCTATGAAATAAAATACATTTATCCTGTTATTACTGAAGTTCTTACAGGTATAATATGCAAGAATTGTCAGTTATGGTTTGTAAACATTATGGCCAGTGACAGTGAAAGCTGACCCCAGATTTACTTTTGTCCACTTTGTTTGCTGTTTTTGGCTCTGTGTTCACAATTTTAGAGGCAGAGGGAACCAGCAAATTCAGAAATGTGAGGGAAATTCTCCTCTTTGAAGAGGTGATGGACTCATTGTGAGGAATTAAGTTTCTTTAATGCACGCAGCATGGAGAGAACACCCACATGTTCTCTGTCAACCACTGTAGCTCTGACCCCAGTTTGCACCCACCAGCTACACTGATAAAGGAGATTACCCCTCATGAAAAAACAGGTTTCACATTACAGGAAACTTCTCCCTACCAAATGAAAGGTCATGACTTCGAGATGTAGGTAATTGCCCCCCCAGTAAAGATTCCTGGATAATTCCCACAGAGATCATACTTAATTTTAAGCTCTCTGATTTTTTTAAGTTACACTATCAATGCACTGACTAGAAAATGAGTCCTCACACTAAATGAACTGAAAAATGGCGGCATCATGCTGCTTCAGTGTGTGATTTTTTTCATGGACAGGATGCTGGCATTGTGGAGTCAAAAGAGGTGTGACGGGTGTGACATGTAACACAACAATGTTGGCCTCTAGTGTGACTTTATAAATAATAACAATGGCATTAACATGACAATAACAATCATTTACTGTCCCTGTCATATGGCGGCTGATCTCTTCCTCTGCTGGAAGAGTAAGGAGCTCCTGAATCTCATTGTTTTACAGATTTTTACCATCTTCTGCCGCTGTTCTTTTTCTTTGAGTTAGCCACTGACTGCTAACAGCTACTCTTTAAATCCCCCACAGCGGGCCGCATGCATAACATGTTGTCAAAATGTCACATCCATCCTGCCCATGGTCCCTTCTTGCTGGCTGTCCCGTTTAAACCATTTACTGTTACTCCTGCCTTGAACAGGCAGCGTAAAAGGGGCTTCTCTCTGTCTCTCTCTATCATGAGTGCCACTGGGAGACTTCTGCTGTGGGACAAGAGAAAGGGGCCCTTGCGTGTCTTGCTGTTCAAGAGCCAGTAGTCCACACACAACCTCAGACATCATTTTTCTTCACCAGCACAATGGGAGAAGCAAAGGGGCCATAAGGAACTGGTGGATGTGGGCCTTAGCTGCCTTTTACTCTGAAGGAGGGATGTACCTATATGATGTACAGGTATTTCTACCACCAGAGGAATACCATGAAAAATGACATTAGTGCAGCCTATTGACAGAAAAGACACTCCTGTACTTTTGTAGTAAGGATCTGACCTGACACTGCTCCTGCACTGTGAGTGCAGGTAAATCAATTGTAGCAATCTTGTCCTGCACTGAACTGGCTACTGTCTGGGAGGAGACTGTGGCTTAAGACGCATTCACACTGGCACTATTTGGTCCACTTTAAATTAATTCTGGTCCGCTTCCACAGATAGTTTGGTTCGTTTGGACTGTTGTGAATGCTCATTCGAACTCTGGTGTGTACCAAACAAGCGAAACCTGGTCCGCTTGAAAAGTGGGGGTCTCGTTTCACTAGCAAGTGAACCCTGGTGCTGTTGGCTTACAGTGGGAAATGCAAAGGGACTATCCAGTGAACCAAAGGGAGGAAGTGACATAGAGTGCATTGCATTTTGGTGCTTGGTGTTTTTGCGGTGACCAAGCCAGCCGAAGGGGACTGAATTCCATTTTCAGTCCTGGCCAATCAATGAGCCAGGTTTTCTTCTTCCTCATGATTTTTTCCTCGTGGTCACTGGTCATTTCAGGCAATACTGCACCCAAATGAGCAGCTGTTGTAACTGCATGATCTTGTCCAGGCGGTTTGGTCCACTTTTAAAAGTGCAGTGTGAAAGTGAACCGAACCAAATGAAGGTGTGAAATCTTTCGGCATTGCCCGCCCAATTGAACTGAGTCCCTCAGACTATCCTGGTGTGAATGTGCCCTAATACTTCTGTCATCATCATAGGTGGGGTGGGGGTTCCCCCACTCACCCATCCACCCCTCCCTCCTAGGAGACTTCTGTCAAAATGTGATGCCCGATGCCCTTTAACCTATTTTAGTGATGTCATCAAACCCCTCCTATGCAAGGTCTCACC
This sequence comes from Epinephelus moara, assembly GCF_006386435.1. Classification (NCBI taxonomy): domain Eukaryota; kingdom Metazoa; phylum Chordata; class Actinopteri; order Perciformes; family Serranidae; genus Epinephelus; species Epinephelus moara. The sequence goes on along the minus strand of NC_065525.1, from coordinate 16,859,461 downwards.
CATCTGTGAGCACCGTTGACCTACAGAAAGCATGTTGATGAAGTAAACAGGGAGGTTAAAAAGGCACAATAACTCTGATGTTCAGGTATTCACATCACTCCTTCCTCCGGGGTGAACACCGGGGTGAACACCGGGGTGAACGCCGTTTGTTTAGATGTTGGAACTCAGGATGTTGGGAGGGGGAAAATGAGAGGTTAAAAAAAGGCACAATAATGATGTTTGTATGTTCGTGATATTCATGATTCACAATATCACGATATGGTGACGTAGAAAGGAGGTTAAATTGGAAACAAAGTCTCGGTACACGTCCTCACCATCTTCTTTTTTCTCTTTCTCTTTGTTACACACACACTCACACACACACACACACAGCAATTAAATATTCAGTTTATTTAAACTTTTTTTTTGGATCACACATATCCAAAACTTCACTCAAAGTGAACCTAAGAAAAAGAAGAGTAGAAGGTTAGAACTATATTCATTTAGATGTGTCATCCCACCTGTTACTACTGTTGCTGTCAACATGTTAACTAATTCTGTGACCCCACTGAACAATGTTAAAAAATAAAAACAGAAAGCAAAGTAAAATAAAAAAATACTCTGACTCTATCTTAACTACAACATGACCGAGTTTATGGTGATAAATGAAAAAAACAACAACAACACTGACACACCCTGAGAAGAGTGTTCTAAAACCAGGAGATGCCCATGGATGTGCTTTTTATTTTAATTTGACTGAATTCTTTCTCATTGCAATTTCATCCTAGTATTGTTTTCTGGTATTTAGGGATCAAATTTACTTCGTAGGATGTGCTTTCTATGATTGTATTCCTCCAGAAGTACAATCTCTTCCTCCTCTGACCAATATGGTTTCCTTGTCTTCTTCTCTTCTGCCATTTTTTTTCATTATCTAACCATAAGTCAACTTTGTGAGGTGATGACAGGCATCACAAGCATGAGTCCAAGCAAAACAAACAAGCTCTGTGGATGTTTGCCACTGTGAAATCTCTTTCAACACAGTAAATGAGTTAACATTTTTCCTTTAACTAAGAAAAACCTTTTAGGGATTCTGTACAACTGTGTAAGTCCTTCAGCTAAGAAGAAATTAAGCCTTAAGTTTCATACTTGAGGAGAAAACTTAAGGTGTTTTGTGCAACTGGTCCCAGATAACTATACAGTCAAATCACATTGGTAGTTGCAATCATGAATTGTCCAGCATTTGTCATGACTTGCAAATGGTAATCACGCAAATCTGTAACTTCAATAGCTTCCACCCCATATGATCTAAAAAATTGTATTGGCACTAACAGTGAGAGTTAAGTTGTATCACATTTTATTTAAAAAAAAAAAAAAATTCAAAAAAAGCTTTTGCACATGTGTCCTTTATCTGTGTGGTATGACACGCCAGTCCTTTGGTGGGGTGGGGGTTCCCCCACTCACCCATTGAAGTGACAAAAATCGGTGCCTGGAATTGGGCCTGACGGCTCCCGATCCTGTCCTCCTTGTTTCTTCTAAAATGTCTTCTGTTGTCAATTCAGTATCTTAGGTTCGGCTGGCAGGTACTAGAAAAAGCACTGGAGATAGGCAGAATCTGGTGCAATCGAGTTTATTGTGTTCACAGGCAACAACACAGACAAACTCA
>NC_065525.1:16811964-16857808 GCF_006386435.1 Epinephelus moara | reverse complement strand
AGTACAATCAAGTGAGTGTGCTATCTTCTTTCGCACAGCACGTGGTAACTTGTATGAGTGTCACTGTAAGTTCACAACATCATGTGGGTGGTAACTTGTATGAGTGTCACTGTAAGTTCACAACATCATGTGAGTGTAGGTTGGTGCATTATATCATTACACAGCGCGTGATAGGTTATATGAGTCAATAAGAGTTCACAGCTGAGATGTCACTAAAAGTTCACACCGTTATATTGCATATTACGTATAAATGCAGTGTTAGTTTTTGTAGAAGTCTACACACTAACATGGTTATATAGCTATTTGTATCTTACCCAACTTATATGGCCTAACACCTGATGAGGGTTTTGACTTTTACACTACACCATCCACCCCTCCCTCCTAGGAGACTTCTGTCAAAATGTGATGGCCGGTGCCCTTTAACCTATTTTAGCGACGTCCCCACACTCTATCCTTCACCAACTGCACCGCCTAAGAAGCTGGGACATGCCAGTGAGGCATTGCTTCAGGTCCTTCAGGTGAGAGTTTGTTGCACATTTAGTCACATTAAACACTTATTTTTCGTCTGCTAGTATGTCAGCAAGGACTTACTTATGGTTTGTTAGAGCATTGTCTCTGTCATATACAATTCCTAAAAAATGTAATGGTCCACTCTCATAAAACAGTTACTGAGACAAGAGCCATTCTTTTAATAATGATTTCATAGATTTAAAACTAGTAGTCCCTAAAATAATTATCTGTTTTCTCTTTCTTTTTTGTTTCTCTAGCCAACAGAGGATCCCACCATCTACCTCCAGAAGAGAGCTCTCTGCACCCCTGTTTTGCTCTTTGATGGATCCAGCTGTCTTGTCGCAATTGGAACTACTCCCTACCCAACACCGCATTTGCCAAGGAATACCTCAGTGAAGGTGTGCTTTATCTGATGGGTTACTACTACTACTACTACTACTACTACTACTACTACTACTACACTCTGCATCTTACATATCCAAAGTGTGTAGCAACCCTCCTCTCTGTCATTCAGACGTAAATATTACAAGATGCTATCCACAAGTGCGACACCGCAGCCTCGTACAAAAGAGCCACGGCAGAGTGGAAAGATTTGATTGGGAATTAGAGCTGTGCAGGGTACTAGGGATAAATTCTATTTAAATATAAGCGGCATTATCAGTTTCAGTTCCCTAGTACTTGTCACATCTAGGTTGTGAGTGTGGGAGGGAATCTGAAGAATTTGTCAAGAGAAGATCACTTGTCGAGAAAAGAGAAGATTTAAGTTTAAAGTCTTCCTTTTAAAGTACTTACTGATGGCTTTTTTCTGTCAACCATCAAAGTATCCTCTGTGCCACAAATGTTCTGTATTCCCTAAAAAGTGGGGTTCAGTAGTTTCAAATGTTATTGACATGTAACTAGGTTTACAAACATGGCGGGAACACAAAAATTATTTGCATCTGTGCCAATACTTTTTTTATGACACTGAGTGTTAAGAAAGTATATTCGATGTTCAGTAATGATGACAAAGTGAATAATGTCAAAACACCAGATAACTTGCATTGTATCCATTGTTACCTGAAGACAGTTGACGTGTGACAGTTGTTACCTGTTGTGATGCCTTAGTGAAGTCAGAAGTAATTTCAGAAGCAACAAATACTCACAAGGTGTTACAAGGCAGTGTCATACATCAATTCAGTTAAATAATTCACATTGTTAATTCTGTGTGCTTTATTTTATTTAATGTGAATGCTTGGTCTCATTTTAAGACAGAAAAGCTAATAATGACAACTCTTGAATTAAGAAAAATCATCTTCTTAAGTAGTTCTGATTTTAAGATCTCTTCACTCAAACTAAGAAAGAAGCAAACACTGAAAGAAGAATTGACAAGCCAGTTTTGAGTTTATTTGACTTTATACAGTACTTGGAATGAATGTTTTGCCACTTATTTCAAGAGATTTCTCACTTTTCGTCTGCCTCAATATTTGGTCTTACTTCAAGAAATCTTTCCAAGTGTAATTATCTTACTGCACCGGCAGATAACTTGACTTGTTTCAAGTCTTTAGCTTCTCAAATTAGGTGTTTTTTTCTTCTTCTTATATTTACATTTTTGCAGTGTAGTGAATAAAAGAGTTTTTTAAAGAATTAAATTAAGAATTAAGAATTGTTTAAAATCTTATTTTTCTCAACAGTTGCAGGTGTCCGGATCCAGACATGATGGAGAAACACCCAGAACATTTCAACGAGAGTGAAATAAACTGGACGTGTGACAGCTTTTCTTCTCTGGGCCTTGCTTTTGTGATGAATAAATACATTTGGAATCATACCTTCTGTCTGTTTATGCATTCATTCTTGTGCAATATTAGTCCACCTCTGCTATGTCAAGAACTCTGAAATCCTTCAGCCTTTATTATTACTATGGTAATTTTGGTGATGGTGATTAATTTAACTATTAATCAGAGTTCCAAATTGTTTAGTGTATTTTATTATCATTAAACTGAACATTTAACATAATGCTGTATTAATTTTAGCTCCATGTAAAGTGAATACACAGGATTTTTCCCAGCTAATGCTCCACTCATCTGCCTTAACAATGTAGTTCAGTCATTGAACAGTCACAGTTTGTTTTGTGTGCATGTCCAACACCCATGTTGCTGTTGAAGCCAAATATTTATCTTGCTTTTTTGCTTAAGCTGTGTTCACACCGGACCTGTTTTTTTTTTCGCTGTCGCTTGGGTCGCCCCTTTGATATCGCTTCATTGCTCAGTTGCAATCGCTCGTCAATGTGGCAGAAATCAACAGACTTGCTTTTTTGCTTTGATGACGTCACTGAAGCGATCAGGGAATTTCGGGGGGGCGCTTGACTGTCATGACATGTCAGCTTCATTAAAAGTATAGCTGCAAATTAAAAGCAACAATAGATGTAAAAACACACAGAGACAATACATCTGTGATCAGTCCCCTAATTTAATTTTAACAATTTTTTCAATCTTCTCCAATTTCTCATTTTATTTTATGGAAGTGATCAATGTAAGTGCACTTGTCCTAGAGCCGCCACGATGGTCTATAATGCAAATAACTCTGTTTAGATAAAACCTACAAGCTTCTCTCCCTATGACTTTTACTAAAAATGTGTCTTGTATGTTTTCTAAAGCCTTTAAGTTACAAAAATGAAACACACTAGACTTCTGAGTATTTATACCTCCAACAGCAGAGTGCTGCTGAAAGTTATACATTTTGATACACAGGCCCTACAGGTGGCTATACATATTGCAAAACTCTGTAAAAGTACACCAAAGCATACATTTTCGTTTCTAAATATTTATTTGAAAACAAAACCATTCATACGGTCAATAAAAAACCATTTTGTTAATAATAAAAAACGAATCTCAACAGTGACTGCACCAGCCGGCGGGACTGCGGCCGAACCGCTTCAAATGTTCATTCATTCATTCATTCAGTCGCATGTTCAGTGTGTGTGTGTGTGTGTGTGTGTGTGTGTGTGTGTGTTAGTATGGCAGAGAGGAGGAGTATCAATAAAAAAAAGTTTCCACTAATTATTTCGGTGTTTATTTCTTTTATTCTTTTTTTTTTTTTAATTAAAATGCATAATATAGCCAACAATATTATTACCAAAAGTTAATCTAATTTATTATTATAGAATGTATTTAGCAAATCACCACTTTCAACTGGAGACACAGTGCAGCAGCAGCTCAGCAGCAAGAAGAAAAAAAAAAGGAATTATAAAAAGCCGACAAATAGTGTTAATTAATTGACATGAGACACTGGAGAGGTTGTCGGTCCTATTCTATAGTCTGTTTTCAGTTTTCAGAAACATCTTCTGATGCACTACCTTGGACACATCATCAGTGTTGTTTCCTGGAGTCACTGGGTGTTTCGGGTCTCACAACAGACACCCTCATCCAGGCGACCCGACCGAGGCTGATCAGATCTCGGCCTGTGTCCAAGTGGCATTCTACTGACCCCACCGCTCTCCCCTCTTCAGCCAGAGCCATCTGGACGCTTTCTCTGCAGCCTCCGCGTTGTTGTTCATGGCTCTTTTTCGGTTGGCACCTGTTATGCCCAGTGTGTCGTAGGCCTTACTCAGGGAGTGGCTGGCGAATCCCCGACTGCCCACCTCCACTGGCATGCATCTGGTCCTCCAACCGTTCCTCCGACTATCCTCCACCAGCTCCTGGTACTTCTCCCTCTTCCTCTCCTGTGCCTCCTCCATTCTATCCTCCCAGGGAACTGTCAGCTCCAGCAAGACCAGTTGTTTTGTAGCCTCAGAGACCAAGATGATGTCGGGTCTCAATTTGGACTGGGTGATATGTGGTGGAATTTTCAGCTGCCTCTCCAGGTCAACTGTCATCGCCCAGTCTCGGGCCGTGGAGAGCAAACCAGCAGAGCAGTTCTTTGATGTTCTCTCTGGCCTTTGTCCTTCCTTGACGAACTGGATGGCCTTGGCTGTAGCTCAGGTGCATCGACTGTCCTTGATCCCCTTGCTGATTGCCCCTTGCAACCAGTGATTATGCCCACTTCCAGCTGGTGCCAGTCAGATGTCAGCTGGCCAGATGAGACTCTCAAGCTGAACTTGCTGTAGCAGTCCAGGATGAGGTCTTTCACCTTCTGGGGTACGTGGTGTTTCTCCAGTGCGACCTCCACCAGTTTATGGGTTATGGGGCCATACGCGTTGGTGAGATCCAGCCACAGTACAGCCAGGTCGCCTCTGCCCTCTTTCGCCTCCCTGATGAGCTGGGTTACCACTCCTGTGTGTTCCAGGCAACCGGGGACTCCGGGTATTCCTCCCTTCTGCACAGCCGTGTCGATGTACTTATTGCTCAACAGGAAGTTGGAGAGTCTCTTGGCCACGATGCTGAAGAAGATTTTGCTCTCCACACTGAGCAAGGAGATTATATGACTATTGTCACACATGTATACTGCCAGATATTAATACATACTNGTTGATGTTATGCTCCCAAATCCAGCTCTGCCTTGCGCCACTGTACCGAGGATGGTCTTGTGCTTCAGCCGAGTTTCAGCTTGCTGGACTGCCTCCGCTGCCCTCCACTTCCTCCCTGTCCTCACCACAATTCCTGCCCCGGACACTTTGGTGTCTCTGGATCCAGAGTACTGCAGGTGTTCCCGTGCCCGTGCCACGATGAACTCCTCCCTGACTGAGCTGAAAGGGAGCCTGAGCTTGTTGTGTTCCCATACAGCCCGATGTTACTTAGGCTGCATGGCAGACCCAGCCATCTGCGAAGATAGCTGCTCACTCTTTGCTCGAAACCTTCAACCACAGTCATGGGAACCTTGTAGATAAGCAGAGGCCAGAGAGAGGATTCTTGGGAGGATTCCATGCTGGTATATCCAGGCCTTGAATCTTCTGGGGAGCCCAGACTTGTCCACTGTTCTCAGCCAGCCCTCTAGGTCAGCACTGGTTGCCTTGATGGAGTCTCTGTCATTCAGGCTGCAGTTGAAGACCTTCCCAAGGCTCTTCACTGGCTTCTCAGTGACTGACGGGATCAGATGTTCTCCCAGCCTGAAGCGGAATTTGTCTGTGACCTTCCCCTTCTTTAAAACCAAGGACCTGGACTGTGCACACTTGAAGCTCATGCTGAGTGGACCTCTGTATTCTGTTTCAGCTCCCTTGGCCAGCATGTTCATTGCCAGTGCGAAGAGGGTCACTGATATGGTGCAACCAGTGATTATGCCCACTTCCAGCTGGTGCCAGTCAGATGTCAGCTGGCCAGATGAGACTCTCAAGCTGAACTTGCTGTAGTAGTCCAGGATGAGGTCTTTCATCTTCTGGGGTACGTGGTGTTTCTCCAGTGCGACCTCCACCAGTTTATGGGGTATGGAGCCATACGCGTTGGTGAGATCCAGCCACAATACAGCCAGGTCACCTCTGCCCTCTTTTGCCTCCCTGATGAGCTCCGCTACCACTCCTGTGTGTTCCAGGCAACTGGGGACTCCGGGTATTCCTCCCTTCTGCACAGACATGTCGATGTACTTATTGCTCAACAGGAAGTTGGAGAGTCTCTTGGCCACAATGCTGAAGAAGACTTTGCTCTCCACACTGAGCAAGGAGATTACCCGAAACTGGTCCGTGTTCTCAGACTTCTCTTCTTTCGGTATGTACACTCCCTCAGCATACCTCCATGGCTGGGCAATCTTCCCTCTCCTCCAGATCACATTCAGGGCCTTCCAAAGCTGATCCAGTAGCTTTGGGCAATTCTTATACACTTTATAGGGCATGCCACTTGGGCCTGGTGCCGAGCTCGATCTTGCTCTCCTCACCACTTCCTCCACTTCACCTAAGCTGGGCTCCTTCAGGTTGAAGTCTGATGTAGGCTCTGGTGGTGTTGTCAGTGCATCGCATGGGCCTAGCGGTTGTTATCTGCTGGGGTCACTGTACGTGGCCTTGAGATGGTTGTTAATGGCATCCTTCGAGCAGGTGGGGCGGCCAGTCCTCTTTTGGCCAAGAAGCTGCTTGGTCAACTTGAAGGGATTGGCTAGGAAAGCTGCCCTCTTCCTGGCTCTCTCTTTCCGCCTCCTCCTGTGGAACTCTGCCCTCCGCAGGGTCAAGAGTTGTTTCCTTAGGATTGCTCTTAGGTCTGCTAGGCCAGCTCTCTCAACTTCCCCTGCTGTCTTGTACTGCCTCTTTAACAGCTTAAGCTCTTCCCTGAGGTGCTGGATCTTCCTTGCTCTGTGGCTTGGAGCATATGCCGATGGTGCGGGCTTGGGTGCCTCGGTTCCAAATCGCTCAGCTGCGATGTTCACTATGAGGGTGGTCATCGTTTTCAGCCGATGATCCACGTCCCCCTTGGCTGTCACTTCCAGGATCTGATCCACATCCTCATCAAACTGCTTCCACTCTGTTCTCTTTGAGGACTGGGGCCACTGGATCCTTGGTTGGGCTGAAGGAGCACAACTAGTTGTTACAGGAGCTTGCTGGCTTTGGGGGTCCTGTGGGTTGTTGAGAGATGATGCTTCTTGGGGGGGGGGCTAAGGGTGGCAGGTGAGCTGCTGGCAGCAGGCGTTGGTGACACTAGGAGGCTCTGGGCACTGTGGGTTGCCTCCGGGCCTGTTCCTCCTGCGTCTGACCAGAAGTAACTTCTGTGCGTCGTGTCATCATTGCCTCTGTCAAGCATTTCATCCTGCCTTGATGTATCTTTAAGCCCCTCTCATTCTTGCAGGTCTATCCACAGATGCACTGTATTGTCGTCGTCGTTATTCCGTTGTCCTGGGTCGTCATTCTTAGGTCCGTCCTGATGGGATGCTCATCCTCCCCCCCTCTCGGGCACCCCTGGGGGTATCTTTCCTTTGTGGGTTGTGTAGCTAGCTTTGGGTTCTTCCTCTCAGAAGAAGTGGTTTGGGCTGCCAACCCTCCCCACCCCGGGTTGCCGTCTCTGTAATATTGTAATATTACAGAGACGGCAAGTCAAGTAATATTTTTTTTACTTCTCGGAAATTACTCAAATGCATTTTTGGTGTGCTTCTGAGCACACGGGCAGCATAAACAATGAAGTTACATATGTTGCGGCGCTTGGAGGGGTGCTGTAATCCTGGCGGTCCTTAAGCACCATGGACAGCGCCAATGCATCTATCGCTGTAGCGCAGAAGCTCTGATGCCTGACTCAGAGCATGTGAGCAGAGTTGGAGCTGCCTGGAGCGAGGAGCGGGAGGATTTTGTATGTATGTGCCAAAATAGGTAAAAAAAAAAATAAATCATAATTTCTTCGTCTTTTGTGTAATAAAATATTTGGAAACGAAAATGTATGCTTTGGTGTACTTTTACAGAGTTTTGCAATATGTATAGCCTACCTATGTATCAAAATGTATAATTTTCAGCTTTTTATAATTATCCATTTTTATACCTCCGCGGTCGGAGGTATAAATGCTCAGAAGTCTAGTGTGTTTCATTTTTGTAACTTTAAGGGCCCTATTTAGATGGTCTAAAACGCAAAGCGCCAGGCGTGCAGCGCATGGGCGTGTCCCAGTCACTTGCTAGTTAGACAGCGCGTTTTCAGACTGTGCGCCATGGCAGACAGTCTAAAGGGGTTGGACTTACTCTGTGAATTAGTCATGGGTGTGTTTTGGGCGTATCATTCAATAAGCCAACCAGAGTGTCACCTCTCATTCCCTTTAAAAGAGGCGCAATTGGAGCGCACGGCGGAGAGCTAGTTAGATGGCGGACCTACCAACTGGAAAGAGTGAGCGTTTTACAGCTGAGGAGACGATAAATGTATCTCTATATCGACTGTCCCGTCACATCTGATGTCAGATCAAAGGGGATTGGCACCGTTTGGCACGTTTGGCACGCGTAATGGAAACCCAACCTGATTTGATTAACACAGCTGCAATCTAATAAGTTCACATCCCTCTCAGCCAACCACAAACAGCCACAGCATCAGATAGGGAGTATATATTCAGCATCTGTCATCTTAGAAAAGTCAAAAGAAAAGAAACAGAGTGAGACTGCGAGAGAGAAAGAGAGAGCGCGCGCGCACGAGAGAAACGCTGTCAACAAATTGTAAATCATTCAATTTATTTTATTTTAACCCGGGAGGTTAGAGAGCCCAGCTCCCCCCCTCCCACCTGAAGGTGCAGGAAGGGCTGGTCCCGTGGCTGCACCCGGCCCGTCTAGTCTGGCTGCGCACTGGCTGCAGAGCTGGGGTCATCCTCCTCCTCCTCCTCCTCCTCCTCCTCCTCCTGACAAGATGATCTTCAGTTTTACGTTCTAAAAGCTTTTTTTTACATATACATTTGTACTTGTAGGACTATAAGTTTACGTTTTTAGTTCACATAAGATGGTTATTGTTGTGTTTATGTCATAATAAAGTTTATCAAACGTTTTAACATCTTTGATTTTGTGATTTACATGCCAAAATGATCTCAATTCATTTGGGAAAGACAAGTTCATTTTACAGGCTATGCATCATCAGCCGGTGGAGGTCTGCTTGCAGTTCCGTATATTCGGACACTGCAGCTTGGACCTCCCGGATTATGATGATCATTATTACTGAGATTAGATCGTTCTGATTAATGACTGACCATTAAGACGTGTTTCTGATAAATATTTTAATGTGCACAATACTAACCTTTCACATTGTAATCATATTTTTATTTGTTATCTTTTGCATATGTGTGGCTGCTCCGTGTGTGTCTGAGCAGAGTGCACGCGCGTTGCGCACCCACCTACAGACGCATATCACTAACTTGTTTAACAGCGAAATACTGCGCCGTTGACTTTAGACCAGGTTTTTGTTGGTCACTGGCGCATTTGCTTTTTACGTCATCTAACTAGCAACGCGCCATGACTGACCGCCTGACCACTCCTCATTTTTAGACCAACACACCCAGAGAAGCGCAAATTCATTCGCTAGTTAGACGACGAGGGCGCAGGGCGTGAAAATGACAACTGCACCTGCATCTAAATAGCAATGACACTTGCGACACGGATTATGCACCCTCCGCCGTCCGCTTTAGACCATCTAAATAGGGCCCAAAGGCTTCAGAAAACATACAAGACACATACAAAGTCATAGGAAGAGAAGCTTGTAGGTTTTATCTCAGAGTTATTTGCATTATAAACCGTTGTGGCGGCTCTAGGACAAGTGCACTTACATTGATCACTTCCATAAAATAAAACGAGAAATTGGAGAAGATTGAAAAAAATGTTAAAATTAAATTAGGGAACTGATCACAGATGTATTGTCTCTGTGTGTTTTTACATCTAGGCCTATTGTTGCTTTTAATTTGCAGCTATACTTTTAATGAAGCTGACATGTCATGACAGTCAAGAACCCCCCCGGGATTCCGGGATTCCGGCAGCCAATCAGCGTTGAGCTGCAAGCGACAGGAACCAGCGAAATACCGCTCCAGATGAGATTTCTCATCTCAAGCGATGAGCAAAAAATCGCTCTGTCGCTCTATCGCCCGTTTGCATTGACTCTGTATGTAAACTCGTCGCTAGCGAAAAAAAAAAACAGGTCCGGTGTGAACACGCCTTTAGTCTGGTTGGTAGTAATGTTAGAGAAGTGGACAGTGCAACAGCTACCAGAGCTCCTTTGGGACATTTTAGAAAATGCTAATTTCATGTTATTAAATATATGTTAAAACAAAGCAGTGTTTGCTATATTAAAGGCGAATTACTCTAGAAAAGACCCGCAGTTGGTGGTCAGCCATCAAGAGTAGTCACTGGAACAAATAATAGACAGTCAATGTGATGAAATAGCTTGCTGCCACTTGTACACATAATCATTCCCACAGTCGCGCCCTCAGGAATAAGTTGGATAAAGTCATGTACTAAGCACTATGCGTGTATGATATTACAATATGTTACATGTTTTTAGCAGTCATCAATAAAGTAGCAACAGTAGTAAAGGCTGAGGGTGTTGCAACACAAAGAGCCTGAGCGTTTGACAGTTTGCGCTCCTCAGCTGACAAATCTGCAGCAACTGTGTGATGTCATCATGTCAGTATGGACCAAAATATCTAAGGAATGTTTCCTGCACCATCTTAAATCTGTGCCATGAAGAATTAAGGCAGTTCTCTGCTATTTCTCCCATAGAACACAACATGTTTATTAGTGCCTATTTTCCTGTTTATAAAGTCTTGCATATCTGTCCACAATAAATGTGAATGATCACATTGAAAGAACAAATGAAATAATGCTTCTCTTTCTGAATCACAAAAAGCACATGTATTATCTGCATTTAGCTTAAATCTTTCCAGCACTTTTAGCTGGGCAAATTTGATGTGAAATGATACATTTCACTTTATTATTGATACAATATTTGCTTAAAATAGAGCAAGCCTTTTTCAAACGTAAATCACCCATGATGGAAGACTAAAAGAACTTTGCTGCAAGAGGTGTAACACGGTATTTCTGATATCTGTTATTGCATGGTTTATTTAGTACATTTCCAATAAAAATATGCCCAGAGCTAATACTGTTCAGTAATATCACGATTCTTTAAAAATTAAAAGAACCCGTGGGGACAGCAAAACAATAGTAAATAAATAAATGAAAGCAGATTCTTTTGGAGTAACTAGTACCTTCAATTTCTGAAGAAATTCTGCACATTTATTTGACAGCTTCACATGTGCTACATATCAGATTTAGATTATTTATACAAGATCTAAATCAGGAAATAAATTATGATGTAAGTTTATTCACTTCATTAATCCCCCTGAGGGGAAATTCAATGTTTTCACTCTTGCTTGTCAATTGCACACAGGTCTGAAAGACACACACATGCACAAACAGGACCTATACATGCACAAAGTGGAGAAATGTCAGAGTGAGGGGGCTGCCCTCAGGCGCCCCGAGCGGTTGGGGGGTTCGGTGCCTTGCTCAAGGGCACCCCGGCAGTGCCCAGGAGGTGAACTGGCACCTCTCCAGCCACCAGTCCACGCTCCATATTTTGGTCCGGACGGGGACTCGAACAGGCGACTGTTGCTGTTGCTCAGTAAACATGGGAAAATACAATCAATTTGTTTATCTAAACCAGTATGAATATTACTTGTATAAAATGAAGCTTTGGATAACACATCAATAATGAATAATACATTTGATCTAGTTCTGACAGACAGCGCATCAGAGAGAGAGAGGACGTTATGCTACTTGCTACTTTAAAGGTCCACTGTGTGGAATTTAGTGGCATCTATTGGCAGAAATTGTAAATACTAGCCTGTTCATGACTGTATTTTCATTAGTGTATAATCACCTGAAAATGAGAAGTGTTGCAATTTTTCTTTACGTTAAAATGAGCTGTTTATATCTACGTAAGAGCTGTGTTCCAAATCACATACTTTTAGTAGGTGCTGCCTTTATAAAGTAGGTAGGCCTACTGTTGCATACAGTATGCACACAATCACAACATACCACTTCATCATAACATTGCACCCTGAACTATGACCCTCTTGCTTATATATCCATTATCTGGAGATAAAACAAAGCACCAAGCTCACCAGAGAGAGCTCTGCTGTTGTTACAGTCCAATATATGTTATTTTAGCTGTAAAGTTATAACTGCATACATTTTAGATTCTAAAATATTATGCTCATGAGAGTTAAATTAACCTACATCGTTGTTATTTTTATAGTTATGTCTTTTTGTTTTTGGTTATCTTTATGATTATTTTGTTAATTTAAAAACTTCCTACTCCCATTTTTACTATCTATTTGACTGGTCATCCGGTATAATTTTTAATATGATATGAAAAATTCACATCGTGATACCTGCAAAATGTCCACATTTGTTGCCGTGGGTAACAGTGTGATGTCAGTATGTCAACAAATGTGGACATTTTGCGGGTGCACCTTAAAAGTCACTGGCAGTCGGGCCAGTGAATCCAATATTTGGATTATAAATACCAAATATTCAGAAAGAGAGAGAGATGGAGAAAACAGTAATGTAATGGAATTTTTTACTCGGATTATAAATACCAAATATTCATTGTGTGTGTGTGTGTGTGTGTGTGTGTGTGTGTGTGTGTGTGTGTGTATGAGAGAGAGAGAGAGAGAAAGAGAGAGAGATGGAGAAAACAGTAATGTAATGGAATTTTTTTTTTCTAATTATCACAGTCTGGGATATGTGAGTGATTAATAACAACACCAATTTTGATGCATTATTATTTTTTTGTGCAGTTTCAATTTTTCAATAAACACCGACAACTTTCCCCTTTGGGACGTTTTTCGTCCGTGTTGAAAAACAACTATAAAAATATTAAATATTAATATTTTTTTCTACTTTTTTTGCTTAAATCTCTTAACCAACTCTTACTCGGATTATAAATACCAAATATTCATTGTGTGTGTGTGTGTGTGTGTATGAGAGAGAGAGAGAAAGAGAGAGAGATGGAGAAAACAGTAATGTAACCTTGCAGCAACCTGCAGCTCATAATTTGCAATTTTTAGCTACACAATTAGACATATGCACACACACACACACACACACACACACACACACACACACACACACACACACACACACACACACAGGCACAATTTTTTTAGTATATATACAGCCACAGCCCCCAGACATCCATATCAACACTAACCTGGCATTATTTATTTATTTATTTATTTTTTTTGCAACAATGGCTCCCAAACCTCATTAATGAAAAAATAGGAGAAAAATCCAGGCAATTTTACTGCTTATTATTTAGTGTGTGTTTGCTCTGCTGGGGAAGCACACACACACACAAACTAATATTGCAATATTTTTCATGCAGACCACACTGTCACATCTTTATGAGCGCAGCAAGACCATTTTTTGATCTACTCTGCATTTGCCCTCCCTGTTAGGGGCCTATAGTGCTTCAAGTGGCCAAACCAGGAATTGTATTGAACAGACAGCAGGGCCCCAAAAATGGAAATTGGCTCCATCTGTTTTTTATTTTATTTATTTATTTATTTATTTTTACAATTCTTGGGTCTCTCTAACCAACCTGATGCCAGAGATAGAAAAAAAATCACGTTTTTTTTTTAATGTAAATTGAAGGGGAATCAAAAAAATGTCGTTTTTAATGGGTTTCAATGGGGACGGTTTGCGACCGAGAGGGCAAGGTGTTGCCATTTGTGTATTTTAGGCCTGATTTAGGAGCGGCTTTAAAATTTCAAAATATCACCAAAAATAAGGTTTCTGACCAAATGTCATGCTATATGCATGAACACAGCCAACGTTATCAAAAAATAAAAACTGAAAAATAACTGAAAAGGACGTTTTCCGTCCGAGGGGGACCGGAGGGTTAATCAAAATAAATATTCAGTATTGGTTAATGTTACATTTTCAGATTCTAATTGGTCATCATCAGCTGTTACTTAAGTAGATTCATCATTCACCTCATAAATTATGGCACACTGCTTTCCCCTAAAGAAAATTGGCACTCTTAATAAAAAGTATTGTGTCTGTATTGTAGTGTAAGATTTAATCATTAATCAGGTAAATGTTTTATATTGCATAAGTTGATTAAGGTTGAAGTTCATATAATAATGTTTTTTACGTATCCATGTATGGCAAAACACTTTTACACAAGTTTATGTATTTATATATTGAGAACACACACACATACCATACCATGTACTGCCTGGAAGTGTAATAATAGACACACACACACTCTAAAGTTTTATATTGCATGAAGGCACAGGGGACCTTATAGAAATAGTCCCCAAGTTCCATATGTTTTTTTTTAAAATAGCGTGAAACCGAGTTCAAACCTAATGATGGGAGAGTTTGGGGATTTCCAGGCCGAGGGAAAGAGGTAGGAAGGGCTAAAAGAAAGAGGGTGGAGATTCTCTCGAATCTTCACCAGCATAAAAGGGAGAGATCAGAAAGTAAAGCTTCAGTCTTGCTCAGGAGCCTGACTCATGAGTTGTATGTGTTAAAGCCAGCCAACCGAACCTAAGATACTAAACTGACACAGAGGACGATTTGAAGAGAAGGTGAGGACGAGGTCGGGAGCCATCTGGCCCAATTTCCAGGCACCAATTTTCGCTTCATCAGTATCAATATTCTGAGCCTGTATTACTTTGTATCGCCATTTTCACCCCGAGTGAAAATCACTGGTGGATGAGCACGGGTCCGCCTCCTGCATGTGACGTCACCAGTATATAGCACTAGGCTGAGGCAGGCTCGCATGCATGTGAGCTGAAGAGGAGACCACTGTTTGAGGAGGATACCGCTGGATGTTACTGTCAGTCGGCTCTAACACCCACAATGGGGAGGAATACTCTGCAGTCCTGATTTTAAACAGCTGTACAACTGAGGAATGTACGTCAAAGAGGAAGAAAGAGGAGCGTTAATATTCACCGCACGGACCAACGGATGTTACGACGGTTAACGTGCCGTTGAAGTTGGACCTCGACGGGATTAAAAGTAAGTTTGTCAGCAGCAAAAGTGTTGTGTTAATGTGTTGTACAGCGGTGTAGACGGCCCCACCTCATGGCGATATATCCTCATGTGCGTGAGGAGATGGCTGTAATGCACCGTAGTGACTCGTATAAACACTTAAATTTAAGTTATCTGTAGCAAAAAATAGTTTTTGTTGTCGCCGTATTTCAGCTGACGAACGTGAATTAACGGTAACGTCAGTTTCGCCAGATCGTAAAAAATCCAACGGCTCTTTTATCATAAACTTTAAGCAAATACATGCTTGTCCGTCATTCAACCATTTCACAACCTATTTAAGGACCGATATTTAAATGTATAACTTGTATAAAACAAATAACTTTAAATGTTGGTAGTTTACCGTTACTTCTCAGCTGCACTCTATTGGGGCTAAACCAGTGCAGAATATTTGCAGACACAGCAACATAGCAGAGACATGGCTGTTTTTGGCATTAATTTTTTTTTATTTTTTTTATTTTTTTTTTTTATATACTTTATTAATCCCCGAGGGGAAATTCAATTCAATTTTACACTCTGTTGTCAATTACACACAGGTCCGAACACACACATGCACAAACTGGACCTATACATGCACTAAATGGAGAGATGTCAGAGTGGGCTGCCCATGACAGGCGCTCCGAGCAGTTGGGGGGTTCGGTGCCTTGCTCAGGGGCACCTCGGCAGTGCCCAGGAGGTGAACTGGCACCTCTCCAGCTACCAGTCCACGCTCCACATTTTTGGTCCGGACGGGGACTTGAACAGGCGACCCTCCGGTTCCCAACCCAAGTCCCTATGGACTGAGCATTAGATCAGGATGACTCACAGGTCTTTCCTCTGAGAATGAAAACACCACTAACCATGATGAAGATAATTATTCAACCTTACCTCCAGGCTTTAAAGCTTTTATCGTTACTGAAAGCAGCACCTTCACGTCTTAAAAGACAAATGCATGAGTTGCATAAAAGCACCAGAAAAGCACCAGCCAAATGCTAGTATAATGCAAGTGGCTGCTAGATTTGCTTCACCCACCAGTAATCTATATAGTGGCCGTGATATTTTTAATCCACCAGCCACATTGCCGACTCTGCATGAGTTTAAGTCCACTACACTATCACGTCACTGTTTTGCTGGACAATTTCTATGGCCTACAATAAACAATAGATGAAAGTGTGATGAGCAGTATTTCAGTAGATAGTTTAGTTGGCCCAAGGTCAACTTAAATGTGCCAAGGAACCATTTTAAGTAATAGTATACATGTCACCATTATAGTGTAAGATTTAATCTTTAATCAGGTAAAGGTGTTATACTGCATAAGTTGGGTGAAGGTTATATAACCATGTTTTATGTATAAGTTCCTATAAAACTGTTTGTTATGCATCTATGTGTGATAAAACACTGTTATACAAGTCTATGTATTCATAACACAAGGTTATGTATTCACATTGAAGAGCACACATATACCACACCATGTACTGTTTAATAATATCACACACACACTCTAACGTTTGTATTGCATGACACACACTCTAAGAGTTCACATTGCATGAAAGCACAGGGGATTGTATAGAGAAAGTCCCCAGGTTTCATATGTTTTTAAAAAACAAAGTGAAACCAGGGGCGGCACGGTGGTGTGGTGGTTAGCACTCTCGCCTCACAGCAAGAGGGTTGCCAGTTCGATCCCGGGTGTGGGAGCCCTTCTGTGCGGAGTTTGCATGTTCTCCCCGTGTCAGCGTGGGTTCTCTCCGGGCACTCCGGCTTCCTCCCACAGTCCAAAGACATGCAGATTGGGGACTAGGTTAATTGATAACTCTAAATTGTCCGTAGGTGTGAATGTGAGCGTGAATGGTTGTTTGTCTCTATGTGTCAGCCCTGCGATAGTCTGGCGACCTGTCCAGGGTGTACCCTGCCTCTCGCCCGATGTCAGCTGGGATAGGCTCCAGCCCCCCCGCGACCCTCAAGAGGATGAAGCGGTTAGAAGATGAATGAATAGAAGATGAAAGTGAAACCAGGCTCGAACCTACCTCGAACCTGGTGGGAGAATTTGGGGATTTCCAGGCCCAGGGATTACACCATTAGGTCATGTTTGGACAAGGGCCCAAGGGGCCAGCCACCAATAGATTTCGACCAGATTGAAAAGGGCTAAAAAGAAAAAGACCTGCCACCAATAGGTTCTTACGCAGGTAGGAAGGACTAAAGGAAAAGGGTGGAGATTCTCTTGAATCTTCACCAGCATAAAAGGGAGAGCGCAGAAAGTGAAACTTCAGTCTTGCTCCGGAGCCTGACTCATGAGTTGTATGTGTTGAAGCTTGTGAACACATTAAACTCGATTGCACCAGATTCTATTTGACTCCAGTGTTTCTCTAAGTGTCAGCCAACTGAACCTAAGATACTAAACCAACTCAGAGGACGATCTTAAAGAGAAGTGGAAGACGAGGTCGGGAGCCATCTGGCCCACTTCTAGGCACCGATTTTCGCTTCAACACCATCCTATGTAAGGAAAATGCTCAACCTCAGCAAACACTGAAATGAAGAGACTCAGAGAACCACGGAGAAAAGTTACAGCCAACGGGATTATCTTAATTGCAGAGTACACTCAGCAACACAGTCCCAACAGTCAGGTCACCCAAACAAACCCAAATGTTCTCCCCCGTTTGATTTCCAAGAACTTGATTGCACAAGAATTACTCAATTTACAAAAACAACTCTTTATGAGGAGTCTTTCCTATTGCAAAATCTGACATCTGGTCCACTGTTTCTAAGACCTCTTGCCACTGACATTATTTTCACCTTTGATATGGCGTAATACATTATCTGCCTCTACACCTGTAGCCTATAAGCTCTGTCTGTTTTGATCACAAAAAGATAATGCTGAAGAGTGAGGAGTTAATTGGAATTAATAACTATTGTGGCTGATTGTAGAAGAAAATGTAATACCTAACAATATTTAATTTTATTTGATTTGTGATAATTTCAATCTTTTCGTGCCTTGATAGAGTGCGCACCTTTTTGGATGACTGACATGAGCTCTGTCCTTAAGACAGTCTATTTACATTTCAGTCCCCCATGGGTTTTCAACTACCTGTGGTTAATTTTCTGCTTCTTGCTGGATGCAAGTAGCAGAAAACACTGAATGCAGAGTTGGACAGAACTCAAAAGCTACAACTTGTGGTGGCAATTTCTGTTTATCAAAACACATTGAGTCCGATACTTGTCTTCCTTTTAAGTTTAATTTAGTATCTGCAGATGGACTCTCAACAAACGGCCAAGAAAAAGCTTAGTGAAAAGAGCAAGCCTTGAACACAGGAGATGTCAGATACTTATAGTTAACTATTATCTTTAGCTAGCATTGTCAGAGGGCGTGACGGAGCTGTTTGGGCTATCTTATCTATAACTGTAATGCATTTCAATCTAATTAATACAGCTTTTTTAGGCTATCATACCAAAGAAGTGAATTGACTATTTCTGGATGGTGTCACTTCTCAAATAACTAGAAAACAACTGCAACATTGGAAACTGTTTAATTGTTCTGTCGTCAATGTAGTGTAAAAGTCAAAACCCTCATCAGGTGTTAGACCATATAAGTTGGGTAAGATACAAATAGCTATATAACCATGTTAGTGTGTAGACTTCTACAAAAACTAGTACTGCATTTATGCGTAATATACAATATAACGGTGTGAACTCTTAGTGACATCTCAGTTGTAAACTCTTATTGACATATATAACCTATCACGCTCTGTGTAATGATATAATGCACTAACCTACACTCACATGATGTTGTGAACTTACAGTGACACTCATACAAGTTACCACGTGCTGTGCGAAAGAAGATAGCACACTCACTTGATTGTACTGCCTAATGCACTTAAGAGTTTATATTACACGGGAAAGGTCACACACACACACTCAAATGATTGTATTACTTAATGTGCATGTAATGGTTCATATTACACGGGAGCACGAGGGACTGTAGCATGTGAGTCCCCAGAGATCACATGTTTTTAAAAAATAGAGTGAGAGCGATTCCGGAAATACTGGTGGCAGATTCCAGTTTGAGCCGGAACAAAGGCAAAGTCTGCTACCAGTAAAAACGGATCGAAATGGGAAGGACTACAGAAATGGGTGGAGATCTCTTCGACCTCCACCAGCATATAAGCCAGAGCACCGAAAGCAGATTTTCAGTCGTCCTCCGGAGGCTGACTCATGAGTTTGTCTGTGTTGTTGCCTGTGAACACAATAAACTCGATTGCATCAGATTCTGCCTATCTCCAGTGCTTTTTTAAGTACCTGCCAGCCGAACCTAAGATACTGAATTGACAACAGAAGACATTTTAGAAGAAACAAGGAGGACAGGGTCGGGAGCCGTCAGGCCCAATTCCAGGCACCGATTTTTGTCACTTCATCATGAAAATTAATTTCTAGCTCAGTCTAAAAATTCCCTTTATTTTAGTTGATAGAGAAAATTGCATGAGAGCTGAGCATACTCATCATTATCTTGACGCGTGTGGGTGTTTTATTTTAGCTACAGAATTTGATTGAAAGCCTAATGATGTCCAACATATACAGTTCACATTCAGGCCTAGTCCACACGAGCACGGGTATTTTTAAAACCGAACTTTTTTGGCCTCCAGTTTTTAAAAAATCTGCGTCCATACGAGCGGTGTAATAAAAATACCTCCGTCCACATGACACCGCAAATTCCACTATCAAGCAATGTAATACACATGCCAAAGCAGTAGGTGGCGAGTAACTGACACCGAGCTTCAGTTACCTCTCTTTCTGAAACGGGCTGGAGTTACTCTGCTTTCTCTGGTTTAAGTTACCTCCCTTTCTGAAACGGAAAACCCAGAGTTTCCCTCATTTCAGGGTTAACAGACTCAGAGTTTTCACTAAACATGCTTTGTGAAACGGACCCCAGGATAGCTTGTGCATGTGATGTCAACAAACTCCACACACTACAGCAGAGGTAGTCACATTCACAGGCACACATGTTAACATTTATTTACATTAAATCGCAAATCGCAGCCTTTTATGCGGTTATGTAATCGCACAGCCTGACATCGCGATTGCGGTTAGATTAATTGTGCATTACTACCAGAAAATTATGATCAATCTCTTAATGTGTATAAAATATATTAACACTATTGTAATAGTTATAGCTATTACATTCACTCTTCTTCACTGCACTTCACTTGCTTCTTTCTGTTTCGGTTGAAGCTTCCTCTTTCTGAACGCACTTCCTTTGTGTGTTAGGAAGGTGCGTTCCTGTGGTGGTAATGATTGGGGGGATTTCCTTGACCTACTAAAAGTATGCAGCACTGAAATATGCAGACATTATTTTGAATATATATGTTTTTTTCTTCCCTTTCTGCTTCTTCCTCCTCTTAGGTATTCTTATTGTTAGTAGCAGTCCCTCAGGATTTTGTGATGCTGTGATTGCTACAATTAACGCAAAGTCAGCAAATCCCCGTGAATTCTTTACAACCTTGCCGTTTTGTCTAATATGCAAATGTGACAGTGTAAAAGCAGTAAAATCTTGCAGTGTAGGATTCGCTCAGCTTTCTCTCTGTTTATCATGAGACTGCTGCGGGATCGGAGCTCCGTGCCTGGGACAGAGAGAGAGACAGACACACACACACACACTGTAATGGCAAAAATGCAAAACACGTGTAGTGTAATATGAGCCTTAACTGCAGAATGTGTTTAATGACTATCAGTACTCATCCACATATTTTGATTAGATTTTGATTAGATATATGTGTTGGATTTAATACTCATTCACACATCTAGTCATGTATTGTATTTAAACACACCAGGCCATGTATTGCATGTACACCACTGGGATTAAAGGTTTTTTAAAAAAGAGTAGGACTGGGCTCGGACATATTGGTGGGACAAGCTGGATTGTGCCAATGCATGTCTGTGCTTGGCGCCAGCAGCTGCCCGTACCTGGGACGCCTGGGACGGCTGTGGGTGCCCAGATTGGCCCCCAATGAATGTCCAAGCTGACTCCACATGAGACACGATTATGTTGTAAACATCCATGGGGAGATCAAACAGGCCAAGATAAGACACCATTATGTTCTAACTCATGTGGGAACGATGAAAGAAAAAGAGGTGGAGACTCACTAGAATCTTTCATGAGCATAAAAGGGAGAGGGTTCCGGAGCCTGACTCATGAGTTGTATGTGTTGTTGCTTGTGAACACATTAAACTCGATTGCACCTGACTGTAAGTGTCTCCAGTGACTTCCTGAGTACTACCTGCTTGACTCCAAGATACATTTTTGTGAAGAAGACGAGTTCAAACAAAGGTGTTGGGGGCGAGATCCGGAGTCATCTGGCCCAGCTTCGGACACCATTTTTACCTCTTCAGAGCCTTGGCTGGTTGAAAGTGTGATAGAATGTATTAATCAACTTGCACTTGTCCACATACCTAGTAAATACCATTGCACTCATCCACATATCTAGTCATGTATTGAATGTATGTCACCTCTGATCTGGTTACATTGTTAGGAATACTGTGATTGAATATTAAGTGTCTCCAGTGACTTCCTGAGTACTACCTTTTTGATTCCGAGACACATTTTTTTGAAAAATACGAGTTCAAACAAAAGTGTTGAGGGCGAGGTCCGGAGCCATCTGGCCCAGCTTCAGACATCGTTTTTTACCTCTTTACCACGGTTGCGTGGTCAGGTGGCAACAGAAGGAGCAGGCTCACATGAGGTCTTTACAAACCTGGAGTCATGACGCACCTGCTGTAAAACAAGAGACATGGAAAAGGGCGGAAAAGACAGCATTGTGTGTGTGTGTGTGTTAGAGACCACTACCTTGAAATTTTTTTTCTTTCAATGTAAGGTTGTGTACCAAACATTTGCGTCTGCTGTTTTACAACCGTTAAAATTTTTGAATTCCTCTTTCAGGAAAGTTGCCTCTTCAAACTGCTACTTCAACGGAGGACAAAAATGCAGTCCTGTGCATGGATGAATGGACAGTACCACCAGGTTGGACCACCACCGTCACAATCCTCACAGGCTGCTGCTCAGTTTACCCACATCACAATGAGGAATCAGCAAGCTGGGTCTGCAGATAACTCATGCCAGTACAGGACAGCAAACACAGGAGTTCGACCGCCACAAAGTGCTAATTTCACCTATGACAATGGAGCTAACCCTAACATACAGCCTTCAAAATGGCCGAACTCAGCAGTTCCTCATCAGGCAGTTTCTTCGCAGCAGCCAGCTGAACGGAACAGTTATCATCCGAGAGTATTAATTGGCAATCTGCAACAGTCGTCTACTAATACACAAAGTGGAAACCATAGTTTGCCGGTCACTTCTGTATTTCAGCAAGATTTTCATCAGAGCCCTGCTCAGAATTCATTGACCCAGAGTCCACCCAACACCATGAAAGTAAACACTACACACCCTCAGCAAAACATGTCAGCACATTGGAACCAAATGGTCAGAGTTCATGGGAAACAGTCAGTAAGGGCACAGGAGGGCAATGTTGTGTCTGATCTTCAGCGTTATGGGAATCCAAATAGCTTGTTTCACAACGTCAATGGAGAGTCAACTAAATCCTTTCCAGCATACACTACAACAGTGATCTCGCCTCCACAGCAAGACGTGATATACAGCGGCATATTAGTGCCTGCTGCTGCACACAACAGACAGACTGCTATTAAATACAGTCACAAACAAAACGGCACTCAACGCGGCTTCTCTCCCTCCATTGACCCACCAGATTATAGTATGGCTATCTCTCAGTCTGTCAGAAACAGCAGCATTACAACAAACTCATCATCATGGGGACAGGTTGTGCAAGTTTCCAGCATGAGTCAGAAACCTCAACAGTACTCAACACATAACAATGGGGGAGAAGCCAAATCCTCCACAGACTCAAATTTATGTAGCAGGCAGTATGAAATTGCAATGATTGCCAGAATTGCGGATGATCTACGTAAGTCATTCCCCGCTGCCTCAGATGGTCCTTCTCCAGTGTATTCCAGGTCACCTTCTGGAGGGAAGCAGTTTGGCAGTGAGGTCAGAGTGACGGCATCCAATCAAAATATGCAACCTGTGACATCAACTGTGACTCAAAGTTATAACTCAAATGCCTCCCAGTCCCTATCACTTAATTCTGGACATTTTTTGCCTAAAATGATTCATGGTGTTATGTCAACAAAGCACAGTGTAGTTGTGCCACAGCAACAAAACTCTGTACCAAATGTCTTTCATGTCATGCCAACAGGCGATGGAAAAGGAAATGGAAGTAAGGCAGCCAACAATTTTATTAGAAAAAATGTTGGATCATTAAGTGCTGCATCTTATCTGAAGAAGCTGTCTGAGAGCATATCATCACAGCAAAATGAGACCCAGTCATCTGTAGCAAGCAATTGTGAAAGGCTTGAAATGCGTTCATCAGTCAAGACAAATGACACCTCCAGTCACTCATCCCCTGGTCGCACAAGAGCTGTTGCTGTTGTGCAACCATTGTCCTATGAGAGCTTTCAGGTTGCCTGCAAGCAAACCTGTCCTAAGACAATTAGTCAGTTGTCTGAGGGCACTGCAATGGATGAATCATTAAGTAACCCTGAGAAATTCTTTATTTCACCCAAAAACAGATCTTACTCTTACACAGATCAAATGGCGTCCAACAAATCTGCCATCAAGCATTCAGCAGCATCCAATGCTGGTACTTCTGTGTCATCTTCAGAGTCAGCAGGGCTTCGAGACTTATTGCAAAAACAGTCATGTGTAGATGACACAGGACCTGAACTGGCGAATAGCATGCAAGTAGACCAGGCTGTTGCATCATCTGCTCAACAATTGGTAACATCTGAGGCTCAAGCAACCCAAAGTGGTGATAAGGACAACAGTGAGATGCCAACAGATCCAAAAGGAGTTTTTGAGCTTTCCTCACTCCCAACAACCCCATGGACAGTTCTCACATTAACTAAGTTGATACAGGATGCTGAAAAAAGTCAGAGGGAGAGAAAAGATTTTCCCGAGTTTGACTGTTTACACAAATTACTGGACATGTTTTGGAAAGGCAGTCCTAAGAACTTGATATCTGAGTTCAAGGTAGGCTGGATGAACGAAATGGCTGATGTTAAAAAATTCTGCAACGAACATGTAAAATCTGACTCTGTTATATTGTCACAAGTAAAGCACCACTTTGGAAAGCAACTCAAGAGCTTTCATGTCCTCAAAGATAATGAAGTTTATTCAGAACTGCCTTACAAATCAACATGGTTGAATGCCAATGACCAGCTTGATGACATTGACAAAGAGTTTGGCTTTCCGTGGTCTTTGAAGCATCAACTTCTCATGCCTGAGAGTGACAGCCATCCCGAAGAAGTCCAGATAGACAATGGCATTTCTGCACAAATAGTAAGTGAGATGTCAAACAAGATAGAGCTTGAACCAGTTGGTTCAAGGGAAGAAAAACAAGAATCACCTGTTGGAACCGCTTCAACACAAACTGCCTCTCCTAAGAGAACGGAGAGTGCTGATTCCAGTGACCCATATTGCAATATTGAAATCCACGTTTTGCCTTCAGAAGAGGCCAGGGCTATTTTTGAGCAAGCACAAAGCCAGCTGTCACAAAGTACAGACACGGATAATCAGCCAGAAAGAGTGAGGAGTAGCTCTGTGCTGGATGAGCCACCTAAGGTTATGGATGCCGCATTGAGTGACACAAAACTGGAGAAAGAGCCAGTCTGTCCAATAAAAGAGATTTGCTGCATTGGAAGGTATATTGAGCTAATTTGGGGACCAAACACAGCCTCTTCGAGTAAATGCCGGTGCAAGTACGAGCAAAGTCATGAAGATATTACTGACAAGGCCCTTGATAAGGAAGAAATGGTGGAACAAAAGAAAAATATTGTGATCAGTTCCGCCAAAGGAGAGAGTCAAGCAAAGGCTGGGGAGAATGTCGGCAGTCACGTTATGACACTTTACTGGCCTGAGTTACAGAATGAACAAGGTCACACCACTGACTTAACTGAAGATGAACACAAACCTCACCCTTATTCAGACAAAGAACAAAAGAACATTTCCCAGGTAAAAATAAATAGCCAGTCAACCATTATACTCATAGATGAAAGCGAAGATGATCTGTTCAGCAGTGAAAATGAAGTTTCCAACAAGATGAAAAACTTTGAAAATGATTCTGAACAAGCTCAGGTGAAATTGACCAAAAGTAACCAGTCAAGCGGTTCAAAAAAGAAAGAAACCAAAGAATTCTCCAGAAGTGACACGGAAATTCAGTCAGACCTTGGGGTGGATTGTGTTAGAGGTCAGTTAAAATCTACAGGAAGTATGCAGTCATGTACTTCGAACAGTAGTAACCAAGATATTGAAGATCTCTGCAGCAGTGAAAGTGAAGTTGCCAGCCAGATGTCAGACCTCGAAGAGAATTGTGGACGAGCTCAGCTGACAGCGACAAATGTGGCAGAGTCATCATTGGAAACTGGAGAACAAACTGACATGAGTGCGACAGGCACCGTCCAGACAACTTGGAGTAGTAAACATGCAACCGTTGAAAGAAAGAAGAAGAGACCAAGCAGTCATGATCATTTTTTTCCAGTCTTTAACAAATCAAAGAAATGCAAATCCCTTGCTGATTTGGATTCCCAGCCTGTCTTTGAGGGTGCCTCAAAATGTGGAAGGGCTTTTGTTGATGAGGTTGATAATGAACTTTCAGCCTCGAATGTTAAAACTGCAGAGCTGGTACTGTTTGGCTCAACACCACAAGACGGGTGTGTTTCAGTTGGCTGCAGAAAGAGCAATTGTTCATATCCAATGCCTGAGTCTGATGCAGTGCCAAGGCCTCCAAAAGTTATTACTGTGAAGTTCAGTCCATTGAGGAGAAAGTCAGCAGAGGAATATTCAGTCAAACAACAGCTATACGAAAAATTTAGAAGTTTTCCACCAAGTAAAACTAGGCACAGGAGCAAACTGAAAAAACAGAAGTGTACTTTTTCCTCTTCATCTGTGGGGAGTCTGAGGAAAGCTGAAATGGTGCGCTCCGTCAACACTGAGGAGCTGCCAGTTTCCTATAAAATGAGGAAATGCCTGAGTCTGAAGTGGAGGAGGTTCCTCTCTAACAAACTCAAAAGGGAGAAGGAGAAGAGGAAATACTCTGTCACACTCAACCAGCTTGCTGACCAAGAGAGGAGTAAGGCTGAAAATGGAAGCCATGCTGTTACACCTCTCAAGAACAACATTGTCCTGAAGTTCACTGTCTTACCCGACACCTTCAACTTCAAAGATGGATCCAGTGGAAAAGAGGAATTCAGTGATCCTGTTCCAGGTAAATCATGAGATTGAGATGCTAGAGGTTTTGATGTGAAAAAATGGCACAAGCGGCTCCAGCCGTTCCTCTTTTCCATATTTTGAAGTGATAAACAACATGTTAGGCATGCTAATTAGAGTTTGCATGGTTGCATGCAAACTGGGTGTGAATATCCAGTTTCATAGGCAATGTAAATAGCTCAGTAGGAATATTGCCTTTTTTGGGAAAAATGGTAAAAGCTGAAATATTTTGTGCATGCAAAGGTAGTCATTTTTGTTAATAGGAATAGATGTGTCACATATATCCACCATGAAATTCATAACAGTGGTAAGGTTGTTGTGAATACAAGAAAGCTTGCTATAGAAGAGTTTGGCAAGCCTGTGGGCCTTTTCTATTGTCACTTTTGGCCGCACTGTTTCAAATAATGCCGCACCAATTCGCGTTCCCTTTGTCAGTTTCAACATGCCAAGCCATGCCAGAGATGGACCTTCTCCTAGTAGAGCCAAAATGGTGACCACCTGCCTGTGAGCGGGTAGTGGTGACGTCTCGCCGACAGCAGACAACCCCCGACAACTCTCCTTTCCCCCTGAAACGAGTCCGTGTGTTGCGAGACTCCACTCACCTTTGTCTGTGCAGGAGATCAGAGAGAAAGGCATTTTTAAATGTCTCTGTACTTTTGTATCTTCTTACTGAATCTCTGTGGTTTGGAGTTTAGTTTCTTCCGTGTCCTGTTTTTACTTTAGATATCTGCTTATCTGTTAAAGCTTTTACATCGGGGGACTTTTATTGTGAAGAATCTATAGGAAATTAAATGGATTTATCATTGAATTAGCAGAACTTTGTTAGTGGCTTTTCTTCAATTAAAAAGTCTTCTGATACTGCAGGGAGAGATGAAGGTAAAAGCATCAACAACCACAGTGAGATGTTAGATGAAGAGCTGCAGACAACATCCCCTTTGTTAGAAAATTGACCAAAAAGCATCCCCCTTGTTAATCTAGAATCTGTGTGTGCAGGCACGGACGTAATTTGAGGGAGGGACACAGGGGACATGTCCCCCTCACTTTTTACAGCCGTTACAACTGTTCCATTTGTTTATAACACATGGTAACGTGTTCAGGGCTTGAAGTTCTCCGGCACAGTGCCGGATTTCCGGCGCAAGAATATTCTGGTGCAGGAATATTTTTTCCTTGTGAATATTTTATCATCTTGCCATAGCTACAGTCATTTAACCAGTCGTTTTAAAGCAAAGCAAGCCTCAACTGATGTATGATGTACATTTTAATGTAGACGTTCTTGTTGTCTTCCTATTCTGCCTCTTGTTGCTCAGATTTGCCTAAAATTGCCCAGCCCCAACCATTTTGTGGTAGCTGATGACCAAATTTTCCTTTTTTGGTGAACTGATCATAGTTCATCATTAAAAACCTTGAAATTGTTATTCTAGCTTCTTGATGTAATACTTGATTGATACTCTCAAAGTGCACCAGATTAATTAATTTAGACGTCAAATGTTTAAAATTTTCTTCCCGGGGGGGCATGCCCCCAGACCCCCTTAGCGCAGAAGGCACCCCCCTCCCCTTCATGCCATCTAAAAAAAATTTCAGGCACAGGATTTTTTCTTGCTTCAAGCCCTGTGTGTTTTTCCGAGCTGTCTTTAAACGCACCATGAGTAGATGGCGCCAGGCGCATACACATGCTGTCATGTGATCAGAATCAATCGCACAGACGAGACGTATGTTACTGAGCAGTGCCGCTGTGTTAACTATGTTCAGCAAACCAGCCAGCAAGAAGCAAAAAACCTTGGCACAGTTTCTTCCAAACAAACCGTGTAAGTTGAGTAATGCTGTTGCATGTAGATAATGTTAGCTAAATGATGACTAATTAATAGATGCCAATATATCAAGTTAAGCCAGTTAACAAGAATACTAATATAAATGTTACCTATGTTAAATACCTTGCTAGCTAGTTTCATGCTCGGAAAAAACCCCACTCCTTTTTAATAAGAACTTGTGGTCACTATTGCTTTGCACATATTTGTTTAGTCTTTATTGGCACAATATAAAGAGCAGGGTCAGGGAGGAGACAGTGGACCAGAGGCCAGCAAGGATGATCATGTAGGGTCCTTATAGGTGAAGAGAGATTATAACTGGCTGAGAGAAAATATCTAGAGCACAAAAGTGACTGTGCGATTAATTTCCACAGCTATGTCACCACTACTACTACTACTACTAATTCTATTTATGAATTTTGCTTTGCACATTTATCATCTATATATTATTGCAATAGATAGAGGAGGGACCGGGAGAAACCAGGCAGGTATCAGGACAGGGACCTGATAGAATCACCAATTATCAGCCCAAGGAGTAAGGAGAAATTATAACTGGCTAAGGAAATGTCTATAGGATAAGAGTGACTCTAAGATTAATTTTCACAGCTATTTTAGAACTACTCTTATTTATACTCCAAAATGTTTTTTGTCTGTATTGCAGTGGCAATACTACTGCATTATTTGTGTTTTTAAAGGCACCAGGTATAGGTCATGCCATTTTTCTTTATCTTGATTAATTTTGCACATTTGTGCTGTCATATTTGATTATGTGTGCACGCAAAAAAATCAAAGCTACATTGCATCCCCCTTGTTAAAAATTAACAATTTGACCACTGGCGACATGTATGGCTATTACCTAAAATGGTGCTCTGCCAAATTTAACTTAGCCTTGGGCCAACTAAAATTAGTCTAACTTGTCCATTCATCTAACAAATATACAAAATATGTTGTGTTGTTTTCATGAAGAAAACTTCACTCAGGCTTCAGAAGCTTCGAATGAAAACAGATGATTACGGGGAAGCATTTCATGCAGCATGGAGAAAGGATACACATGTGGTCTCTACACCTTTCTGCTCTGCATCCTAAGGGCCCTTATTTTGGTTGTATGTAATAGCAACAGTTAAATGGCTGGAATAGTGAGTCTTTAACTTCTGTTCTAGATTAAATTTGTTAATGTGTTGTGTTAAATCATTGCAATAATTAGTC
This sequence comes from Epinephelus moara, assembly GCF_006386435.1. Taxonomy (NCBI): domain Eukaryota; kingdom Metazoa; phylum Chordata; class Actinopteri; order Perciformes; family Serranidae; genus Epinephelus; species Epinephelus moara. The sequence goes on along the minus strand of NC_065525.1, from coordinate 16,828,590 downwards.
CAAAGGCATTTTGACGAGACAAGTGTTGGCGAAAGATCCAGACCATCTTCTGGCTTAGGGCTGGGCCTTTTTGGACAACATCCTGACATACCAAGCTGACAGTCGGCCGTCTGTCAGTGTCGGGCCATTGGTGAGCCTCTGTCACCCTAGTTCTGGCGGTGTGATCTGCACCGCTGACACTAGTCGGCCTTTGTTTACTGTGATCTGCACCGTTGACATTAGTTGGCCTCTGTTTGCTTTTTTTGGCAGATTCACTCTGCTTGGCAGTTTAACTCGGTGAACAAGAAGAGAAACAAGTGAGAAAAGCAAACAAATTGCTTAAGTCAAGAGGGCGTGAGATTGAAAAAAACTTGTATTAAGTAAGATTTTGTTTTTTGCCACTGAGCTCTTTAACAGAAAATGTTTTGTAGCTGATTGTATCATTGTTCAAGTCGTGATATGTTGTTCAAGGTCGGGTTGTATTGTTAATGTGCTAACAGGCTAATTAGCATCTTGAATCTGTCCTTTCGGTCTTCTGGTTTCCCTTTTTTAATGACATACAGGCTGCAGTGGCCAAGTGGTATGGAGAGTGATTTCCTCTCACGCAGGCCCAGATCATACATGCTATTTAGCTTCTGGCTGTAGTCTTTGCAGTGTGTTCAGGTGCAACTTCTTGGTTGAGACACAGGCAACATTAGGCAACACAACAGTCGACCTCTGTCGCCACTGTCTGGGCCCTAAAAGCCAGGATTTAATCTGTATGTTGTCTGTGAGAAGAAGGGGTCAGAAGGTGAGGTGATAAATGGCCAATACAAGACAAGACAGTTCACACCTCAGTGTTACTTGAGTTGCTACCGTTAAGATGAAAGAGCAAAAGGGGGAGTGGCTACAAGTTGAGTTCCTGTGATGGTTAAAGTGTGACCCCCTGCTTGGCTGGGCTGTCCTTGCAACTGTATAGACAGGGGTCTGATAATCAATGTAAAGCCAAGATCAAAAGAGATGGTCACACACAAAAGCAGGCACTTACAGCAATTCAGTGCCAGTCGCAAGCAGAAAAAAGGCAGCTTATATGTCCGGTCAAGTCAAGTCATTCATGAACAGACTCGACAAAGAATTATTCCATGTAAGACAATGTGTTTGAAAGCCAAGTCACCGCTTTGCCCAGATAAGCAAACGCAGATATCGGGAAGGTTTAAAATGTAAAAGGTGGGATCCTCTTTGTAATTCAGCTGCTTATGTATTCTGTAATGCTTTTGTTTTTCCTCAGATAAGTCTGACCTTGTTGAAGAGATGGACAGGAGCCACAATACAGCTGTCACGAAGGCAACAGGTAAGAGATGCAACTAAAACATTCTTATTTGTTCTTATTTTCTGTCTTTGTTATGTTCAGGCAGTGGTGAGAGTCTCTTGTAATAATTATAAATGACCTGCACCTAGGTAAATGGCTTCCAAATCCTGAGAAGAAGCACAGTCCATTGGTCAAGACCTACAGCATCTTCAATGAGTATCAGAAGAAATTCATGGAGAGGAGGCAGACATCCACGGATTAATAACATGTCACAAGTTTTGTTGGCAACAGACAGATATTGTCTTTTGTCTGGGACTTTCTTTTTCTTATAAAAGTATGCCTTTGTGTTTTTATACTGTATATTCATTGAGTAAATTGAAGTTGTCCAAGTGTTGTACATATTTTTACTGTCAAATAAGTTTCTGCTGTACACAGGTAGTGTTCTCATCAATTTGCACACAGAATCTTCAGTACATGGCTGTAAAGGCTTAAAATGTCATCCATGTTAGTTATAGCTCCTTGTTATATTTTATGCAAAAATGCAACTTTTTGACAGAATGTATATTTCAGCTACATATTTATATTTTTGTATTTTTCTACATTAAGTATATTTTTCTACATTATTTGCATCTTAAACCTATATTTTCATAAGAAACAAGAAATGTGATCTCATGATTCCTGCACTGTTAATGTGAAACAAGTTACCACTTTTGTTTAATTTTACTGTTTTTACTGTTTTACCTGAAATAAATTCACTACTGAGCAAAACTTAGGTTCATTTGTTATACTGAAATACACAGCCAGGCAAACTTGGGTCAAGGGTCCAAACATGGCCACATGGATTATTTGCATAAATCTGTTAGGATATAATATGATACAATAAATAGCTGACCACCGAGAATCTTTATGTTAAAAACATTATTGTCACTTTTAAAGTTGTCTGATGATGAATGTGTTGAGGAAATCAGTGTTCAAGGTGATTTGTTGTCAAATGAACAGCCATAAGAAGTCGTTTCCACTGAAGAACTTGGGTCACAGTAGTGACAAAAAGAAAAGCTAAATAGATGGATGCAAAGATATACAGTGGTGCCAGTTGAAATAAGGATAAATATATGTTAACTAAGCACAAAAAGTAGGGAAATTTGTGTTTGGTAGATTATTTCTTTGTTGTAACAATGCTTCTTGGCAATAAATCTTATACCGTTGTAAAGCCTGTTTATTTCCCTTTTTAAATGGTGCCACATTTGTAAGGAACATGCATTTATGGGATGAGCAGCAGAGCTGAGTATGTGGGTTGCGCCTATGAAAAATTTGCCAAATCTTCTCTGCCAATGTCAAACAGCTTTTTTTGCTGTTGCAAAGAAAAAATCTACCAAAGACAAATTTCTTTACCTTTTGTACTTCGTTTATTTGGTAGCTGATATAAATCAGTAGTTACGTGAGTACACAAAATGTAACCGGAATGAGCTTCAGAGGTGCAAACAGGATTGACCAGATGCTTATCAGTGCACAGTCAACAGTTGAGCATCATGAGTCACACAGGAGTCTGTCGTGCAGCTGAAATGTCACTGTCACTGACGTCTTTCATCACCTTAGAAATGACTCTAAACAAAGCTTATGTAGTGACGATCTTTACCTCATTTAATGAGCTGGAAGGAAGTAAAATATCTCTGGACTGTCTGGGCTGGTGATAAATGTTTTGGTTGTGTGGGTAAGGTTTGGACCTTGGAATGTTAAAAGCTTTTTAAAAGCATTTAAAAGCTTTGCAGGGGTAAAGTATACCCTAAATGACGACTCACTGTGCTGTGTTTAAATGGTGAAGAAAAACCTCGTCTATTTCTGGCATGCCTCCTCAGTGAACAAAGAATCCAAATAGAAGAGAAAATACCCGATGAATGTAAGTAATAGGGAATGACATTTAATAACAAAAAAAAAAAAATTATATCAAAACCAGTCCCACGCTCAGTACTTCCCAAACACATGCATTTACAAGAACTTAAGAACTTAACTTACTATTAGGGGCCGTTTATACGACAACGATTTCAGTAAAAATGGAAAAGTCTGTCCTTTGCGTTTTAAAAAACATATGCGTTTATATGACGATGATATTGAAACGAGCCCCGTTCACACGGAGCCGCAAAATCTACTGGAAACGCTGTAGTATGCACGCCAGGCCAATGGGTGGCAGTGTAAATTTGCAAAGCAACACCACGGCATGACGCCATGCGCCTGCGCTGAAGCGCCTTCCTCTACAACGCGGTGATTACAAACCAAAAGAAAGAAGACACAATGGCGAAAGCATGCACAGATAACTTTGTCTGGATGGACAATGAGGTGGAGTTGCAACAGTCACAGATCTACACTTCACTTCAACAGGGTGAGCAGCACAAACAGAGCTCAGCATTGTTGTTGTGACGGTCGGCATGCCTAGTGACTGGAACCGTAATGTGCATGTGCGAAAAGTCTCCGTTTTCAGAGGAACTGCATATTACACGTTTACATGACAACGGAGACGCTGCCGTTTCCAAAACGTTGCACTCTGGAACCCGTTTTCAAATCACTGCGTTTTCAGGCACCCAAAATGCCGCTGTCGTGTCAACGATCAGCCAAAATGCAACTAAAGTTTACTGTTTTCAGTTGAAATCGTTGTCGTATAAACGGCCCCTTATAAACACTTATGCACAAACACTCCAGGCATGGATGAGTAGCGCGCCTGCACTGTTCGTGTTGTTCTCCATTTTGGACATCTGAGAAAAACATAGTTTTTCTTCCCAATTCAGTGTAACACAGGGTGAGTGATTGATTTACAAATGGTCATTTAGGGGGCTGAAGTAGTCCTTTAATAGTAATTTTGGATCCCATGAAACCATTTATTAAGTGGACCCCGTAATTGTAATTTCATTTTCTTTGTGTATTCATTGTGTTTTAAACTACTTGAGACGCCTAGACCTCTTAACCTCCCACCCAGATACAAAATCCTGCAGGATATGCCAGGTGTGAAACACACCCTAGGAGGTCGGTGCCAATACCTGCAGCAGAAAAAAGAGTGTGAAAACACTGCGTAGGGGTGCAGACAGAAGGGTGTGAAACACACCTTAAGAGGCGTTCCTCAGGCATAAATGTTTAGGCTTTCCCATGCTCGGGGTCTTTCTTAATTCTGACCGCTCGTGTGCTGATTGACCTTTTCTTTGCAAAGAAAATAAAAACCTTGTCGGCCGGCAGAAGTCTCTATTTCATTCTTCACCAGCAGCAGAGAATTTTCCACAACAACCCCAGAGACCTTTCACACTGTCAGTGACAGCAGAGCCTCTCTGCAATAAATGAGTAAACTCGACATTTCAAGGCAACAAACCAATAAACTGAAAGTTTAAGTAACTCATATCTGTACACTCATTGGCCACTTTATTAGGTATTCCTTGCTAGTACTGGGTTGGACCCCCTTCTGCCTTCAGAGCTGCCTTAATTCTTGATGGCATAGATTCAACAAGGTGCTGGAAACATTCCTCAGAGATTTTGGTCCATATCAACATGATAGCATCACACAGTTGCTTCAGATTTGTCAGCTGCACATCCATGATGTGAATCTCCTGTTGTTTTTGACTGTAAGGATGAATCATCATTCTAACTGTGCTGTGGGACCTACAGCTCAACAGATGCAAACAGGAAGCCATTAGTTTGCCCAGATACAAGGGGTCATCCACAGGATACATACATGGTAATTACATGACTAATAAGGAACATCTTGAAGGGTTATATCTGTATGATATATGATATATATATCATATATCATATATATCATGATATATAGACCCAATATATAAGTGGCCTGCCGAAAAGCAGTAAGGCGCCACGGTCATATCGTGTTTACGCATGTAGAATTTACATCCAGAACCCTTCTGGGGGAAATTAAAGGAATGCATACATTCGTTTGTTTTGCACGGACAAATAACCTTCTGAAACTGGAGAAGGAAATGACCACTTTTGATTCGGAGGATGGCTCTGTTTCTCATTATGCTATCAGAAATGAGCCAATATTATGAATATGGATGAGGATGTCTTACAGGCCTTAAAACGTGGAGTCTGGGGGGACAGACGAGAGAGAGTTTCTAAGTCTGGCTGAATCTCTCCCAGATTACTGCAGAAATCTGAATCTGATATCTTGGCTTGCTAAATAAAAGTTTTCTTGGTCCGAAACAAGCCTGTATCAGCGGAGTCTTTTTCTTCACCATCATCTCACCATCTTTTTGTCATTGCAATAAGAAAGGCCTGATAAACTACAGTTGTCTTTGACTGTCCGCTCTGATTCCTCCAGATACAATTTTTCTAACTGCATCACTCTTTGTTGTATACAAACAGGTATGTGATCCAGCCACATGAAATATGACTGTATATATTCTGTGTATAATCTATTTAGGTTACTATATATATTGTGTAAATAATCTTGTTTAGGTTACAATATATATATATGTATATATATGTGTGTGTGTATATATATATATATATATATATATATATATAGATAGATATAGATATAGATATATATATATTTCTTTTTTTTTTGTTAATAATCCTGTTTACTTTAACTATATATTTGTAAATACTCTTGGTAAATTTCTTATATTTTCACTTATCTTTCCACTCTTGCAAGGAGCACCTGTAATGCAAATAATTTCCCCTCGGGGATCAATAAAGTATTTCTGATTCTGATTCTGATATGGCTAAAGCTAATCCCGTTGAAGCCTCACTGAGCTCAGATACACAAAAGGGTGATAATCAAACTATATAAGAGGGTAAAAATAAATAAGAATTATTTTCTGATACAAGACCTCTGTTTGCACCTCCTGCTGATACTGGTTGTTGCCACAGCAGCTGCAGCTCATTCCTCACCGCAGCATCCTGTCTGATCTGCTGCAGCATCTGTATGACATTTATGCTAATAATCACACTAAGCAAACATCCTGTATTACTTTCCTGTTCAGAGCACACAGGATGTGACAGACATGCGATTTTATGCATCTTATCATGTGGCTCATATTTGATGTAGATGGATCAAGCCTTATCTAATATGTTTTGTGTGCCTTATGTGTGTAGACCAGTGTTTTTCAAGATTTTGTACCCAAGGCACACCAAAGGGCAAGCCAACATCTTAAGGCACACCTGTACTTATATCAGTGCACAATAGCCTCTATAAGGTGTCTTATAACTCTTATCATGACATAATGTTTGTTCTTATTTACTAGTATCAAATAACAATTGGCAACCAACTTTTACTGATGAAATATTCAACAAAATGGTTCAAGAATAATACACTTTTTACAATTACATCAAAGCACCAATAACATATCCATTTTAATGGTAATGTAAGATAATGTGATGTGTCACACAGTTATTATTGCCACATGCGAACATCAACAAATAGGTTCTCCATTAAGTTTTTTAAGTAGAATTTACCTGTTTATTAGAAAATGGGAGCGCATAACATACTGATACAGTCTATTAAGGATTGATTCATAAGATTTTGTTTAAGCCCAGGTTAATACTGAAATAATAATGTATGGTTATTACAAAATCCCACGGCACACCTGGATTTGCATCACGGCACACCATTTTAGAACCACTGATGTGGAGGATTAGAGCAAACATGGAGTAAACTCCAAAAGTTGGTTTTCCTGCACTCTAACACTCAAAGCACATTTTCTCACTTTATAATAAACTTGTCCATACCCATTGGTAGCTTTGTCACCTTCTACCTATGCCAATCCTCAATGCCTATGTGCAGTTTCACATAGATTGACCACGTCAGTGAGTAGAAAAACGTGGGACAGACAGAATGACTGACTGACAGAATGACACACTGACAGTTTCCGTGATTATGTACAGCATACCATACCATGACTTAGCCACACCGAAAATTAGAAAAAACCCAACATTTGGCCACAGGAGGAGCCACAGCGATCGGTCACATTTTAGCCATTTTTAAGCATTTTTCTGTTGTTATAGGGCCACCCAGTTGCCAATTAGAGTTAAATTTCTCCAGTCACCTTGAGGCGTCCTGTTCTACATATCTACCAAGTTTAGTAAAAATCTAAATGGCGGTTAGGCCTAGATAAGAAATTAGCTCTCTAGCGCCCCTCAGATTATGTGTGGTCATATGCCTACACAGTTGCGTGGTGATCGGTGAAACCCTTGAGATGTTATACACCTTTATGTGTTGAGCCACACCCTCCGCAATATTCATTGCCTTATAAAGCTCAGTTTTAGTAAGTTTTCCAACTTTTGCCAAGAGGGAACAGAGATATTGGTCCCTAGATTATGTTCACCGAGTTTCATACAGATCAGTCAAACTTCCTAGAAAGAGATCGATTTTAAGTGTTTTTCAAAAATCTATATAACCGGAAGTTATGGGTTCTTGAGGCATTTGTTCCTCATGAGGAGAGGCATCTCTCTGCAAAGTTTCATGTCTCTACGACATACGGGGCATGAGATATGCCCATTCAAAGTTTGCAATTTCAATCGGTTGCTATAGCACCCCCCTCTGGCCAACTGATGTAATATTGCTTCATTCGCATCCTCCCATGACCCTCTACCACTGTGCCAAATTTCACACGGATTGACCAAGTCAGAGAGGAGAAAAACATGGAACAGACACACACAGAGTTTTCGTTATTATAGTAAGATGACAGCAAAATATTGTAATTTATCAATTTTGTTGAAGAAGTTGGTATAACTTTGGATTTTTTTCTAATAATTTACAACCTGTAATGTTTATGTACACTAAAGATTATGAATTGGTGCCTGTGGCATGGAGACCAGAGCTTCACTCCGTCACAAATAACTCAACAGATTTCCCGTTTGCAGGACCTTTGGGGTGAAGAAACGATCTTGCACGGATGATGATCAAAGATGCTTCCTACTGCCAGCTGATGATGAAGCTAATCCTGAAGCTGAAATTTATAACAGGACTTCTTTGTAGTTAGTGTAGTTGGACAAGTCTTTTACCCTCTCCTTCGCATACAGGGAGGGGGATGTTTGGCTTGCCCGTTCTTGTGGCCTGTGACTTCTGCCTGGCTTTCATCTCCCATGTTGGAGGCTGGTGGTACTGGCGTTTGGCTGGTACGGGTGGTACTCGTAGGTCATAAGGTCGTTAGATAATGGGGAATTTTCCATGCTCATGGTTTAGCATGAGAATGCTAAAAAGGGTGGAGTGTGATGGAAAATTCTGGTGTTTGATCTTTTTAACCTATAGCGTGCTCTGCATGTGTTTGTATAGACCGTTTCACTGATGCTCTGTTGCTCGGGCAACAGCTTTGGTCCCTGTCCCTGCGCACTTCCTGTCAGTTACTGCATTAACAAACATTCTAACAGGAAGTACCAAGGGACCCATTAGAATGTTTATGTTGTTAAGTCTGAAATGGTCTATAAGGTTAGTTGCTATGATGAATGATATGTGTTGCTCATTTAACCCCTACTGTGACAGCAGTGTGAGATACAACAGAGGCCCAATGGAAGTAGGTTAAAGGTTACGAGCCAGGGAGGCTCCCACACCAAGTGTCCTTAGGCCCATTTCCACCGCAGGAACTTCGGGGTAATTTTACGGGGCCGGGGCCGTTGGTGCGTGTCTCCACCGCAGGAACCACCCCCGAAGGACAGAGTTCCGGAACTTTTACAGGGGCTAAACAAGTCCCTGCCTCGGAGTAGGTACTCAGAATGGCTCTGAGAAACTCCTGGCTGGGGCTTGGAGATTAGCCTACTTGGTGCTGATTGGATATACTCAAGGCGGGATGTGACGTTTTGTAAATAACAACATGGTTATCGTAAATTAGCTGGGCTAACCGTTAGCTGTTAGCGGTGTCTGTAATAACTCCAGTCACGGTCCATGAAATTTTTTTTTTTCCCAGCGGATATCTTAGTTACAACATGATTGAGCTAGCAAAGCAGTTTTGTGTTGCTATGTGTGGTATTTATTCAGTTTTGGGAAATCACGATGTCTAGAAAGCATCAGCTGACAGGGACAGCTAACAGCAGCAGCAAAGCTAACATCAGGACGTGATCTGTTAAAAGCCTCCCGTTGTCGGATACGACATGAAACTACTCCAGTTAGCTCAATCATGTTGTAACTAAGACATCTACTGGAAAAAAATATTTTTTTCACGGAGCGTGACCGGAGTTATTACAGACACAGCTAACAGCGTCCCTACGCCCCTACGTCGCCCCAGTCAAAATGGTCGCGCAACAATTACGTCACATACAGAGCCCGTTAACTTTACAGGAACCTTCCTCCTACTCCGCTCTCTCAGTGGAGACACGGCGGTTGAGAGGGCTGGGCGAGAGGACGTTCCTGTAGTAGTTCCTGCCCCCATAGTACCAGGAACGTGGTAACGGGCCTCTTGTTATGTCTCAAGAGATGTTGTGTCTTAGGGATGTCAAACCACCTGAGCGCCATATATTTTGACTATTGACATGCATGTGTTTTGGGAACTATAAAGATAGCAGGGCTACAGAACATCTAGCCACTCACTCACTCACTGACTGTTCATGCAGTTGTATGCGTGTGACTCCATTCGCTTATTAAAACTCAAGAAAGACAGCCGACGTGTGAAGACTTTTTCTTTAAACTGTTTATTAAATAGTTGTTTTGCCACCACACAGGCCAGCACCAATCTGATAAGAGTCAACACACACATTCCAGAAGAAACCTGTCAGCATTCAAGTGGACAGTTTTTGAAATACAGAGAAGTTTATAATGAGTGGATTAGTTAAAGTTCACATGTGCATTTATCCACATATGTGGAGAGAGTTTTTATTTTTCTCATCACACCGATCAACTGTGGCCTGCATTTAAATTAAATACACGTGAATGAGAATGAATTGAGGCTGCATCACAGTTCAGCCTGCAGGTCGTCGGTGGTAGTTACTTTACAGCCCTTAGTGATGCAGCTCTTTTAATTTTACCTGAACTCTTTAGCAATTACACAGCGTCACACAAACTCTCCTAAAAAACACTTTTCAGCTTTCAACAAAGCAGAGGCATGCAGCTACATGAGCATCTGTCACAATGAAGGTGTTGGTCATTTACAGGACAAGGTTTACAAATTTACAAAGTTTACAAATTCTGAGCTTTGCTGATGATCACTCACAATTTTTTTGTTCGTTTTAAGGATTATTTTTAGGGATTATCAAAGGAAAATAAAACTTTGGGTTGGGTTGCAGTGGAGGCAGAAGATTCCCATCAGCATCAGCAACATGAGACCAACACGATAGCAGCTGACTGAGGTATATAAAGAAAAATATTGACTGGTGATTTGCTCCTAAGAGGACACACAGGGGAAGCACATGCTTAATAAGCCATGTATTTTGGAAGATAATAGACAGGCTATTTAAGCATTTTTAATATATAAAAAAAGAGTATAAAAATTAGTTTCAACAACCCCCCAAATGGTAATTTGGGATTCATCTCATGTAACGTCCCTTTCCAGGATCCTGCCAAATCCCATTCTCATCCAGTTTCATCTCAGGTATCTTCCTCTTGTTAGGAGGCTGCCAGTTGCAGCTTTACACTCATATTGGTCTATTTTTCCTCAGTTCCTTCAATCTACCTTCATCTGCTGTTTTTTGTTACAGTGAAACAACAACACAGAGATGATAAACAGTCGACGGCTGTGTGAGAGTAAAACATTTTGTTCTTGTATGTCTCCATGTCTGCGCTATCAAAGAATAAGAATAAAGTGCAGACATTTATGTGAAGGTGGATTTAAATTTTTTCATGTCCTTATCAGACGACAGCTTGGAAACAATATATGATATAACAGATTTTCACTTGTAATTTATTTGGATTTTTTTTTTATATTTAAATTCGACCTGCTCTTTATTTTGTTCTAGATAAATAACAGATCTGTGTGATGTATTCAAAAGCATCACTTTGATGGGTGATCAGACAGCACTGAGTGTGGAACAAATCTTTTCTAATGATATCTTTGTGCTCCCACGCTGAAAAAAAGCCTGAAAATATTTGATCACTGATGCGGTCACCCTCCAATTATTATTATTCTCATACCATGCAATTGTAAAATGATAATAATAATAATGTGTCATTGTATAAAAGCAGCTGTCTGACTCGCAGTCACTTTCTGTCATGTTAGACTTGTTGGGGCTGTTGCTCGGTCAGTTACTGGAAACTGATTAAAACAAATTTCCTCTAGAAATGATGATGATGTGATAAGTTCAGTGAGTACTGTGTGAGAACAAGCAGGCTCGACTGAACAGGACTGCTTTAGGTCATAAAGGAGATGAGCTGCTTATAAAGGAGATGAGCTGCTTATCACAACTACATTCATGAACAGATGATCAATTATAATCCTTCAAAATATTAGCCTTTATTTACAAATGAACACAGTTTTGCCAAATTATCACTATTACAAATTAAAACTTAGAGTTAAGTCATCAGCGTTTGTTAACGTGTGTTAGAGCTAACTGACGACTTATTCATCATCATTGCTGTAAATCAGTGATTAGCTCTGTCGCCTCACAGCAGGAGGGTTCTTGGGTGGTGGGTTCAAACCCCAGGGTGGGGGAGCCCGTTGTAGTGTAAAAGTCAAAACCCTCACCCTCATCAGGTGCTAAGACCACACATGTCAATGTGTAAACTTCTACAAAAACCTAATACTGCATTTATACATATATGCAATGTAACTGTGTGAACTCTTAGTGACATCTCAGTTGTGAACTCTTATTGACTCATATATGCAATGTAACTGTGTGAACTCTTAGTGACATCTCAGTTGTGAACTCTTATTGACTCATATGACTTATCACGCGCTGTGTAATGATATAATGCATCAACCTACACTCACATGATGTTGTGAACTTACAGTGACACTCATACAAGTTACCACGTGCTGTGTGAAAGAAGATAGAACACTCACTTGATTGTACTGCCTAATGCACTTAAGAATTATATTACACTCACTTGATTGTACGGCCTAATGCACTTAAGAGTTATATTACACAAGAAAGGTCACACACACACACTCAAATGATTGTATTACTTGATGTACATGTAATGAGTCATATTACACGGAAGCACGAGGGACTGTAGCATGAGAGTCCCCAGAGATCACATGTTTTTAAAAAATAGAGTGAGAGCGATTCCGGAAATACTGGTGGCAGATTCCAGTTTGAGCCAGAACAAAGGCAAAGTCTGCTACCAGTAAAAACGGATCGAAATGGGAAGGACTACAGAAATGGGTGGAGATCTCTTCGACCTCCACCAGCATATAAGCCAGAGCACCGAAAGCAGAAGTCAGTCGTCCTCCGGAGGCTGACTCATGAGTTTGTCTGTGTTGTTGCCTGTAAACACAATAAACTCGATTGCATCAGATTCTGCCTCTCTCCAGTGCTTTTTAAGTACCTGCCAGCCGAACCTAAGATATTGAATCGACAACAGAAGACTTTTTAGAAGAAACAAGGAGGACAGGATCGGGAGCCGCCAGGCCCACTTCCAGGCACCGATTTGTGTCACTTCACCGTCTGGTCACGAGACTATCACAGAGACAGATAACCATTCATACTCACATTCATGTGACCAGTCCAGGATGAACCCTGCCTCTCACCCAGTGTCAGCAGGGATAGGCTCTAGCACCCCCGCGACCCCCAACAGGATTAGCTGCTACAGAAAATGAGTGAATGACTGCTGTAAATGACCTTCACTTTGTTGGATAACCACATAGTCTGTCTGCCTTTAAAGGAACAGGCTACCAAAAATCAAAAGTACACATTTTTTTCCTTTCACTAGTAGTGCTGTTTATCAACTAGATTGTTTTGGTGTGAGTTGCTGAGTGTTGGAGATATCAGCCGTAGAGACGTTTGCCTTTTCTCCAATATAATGGAACTGGATGACGCTCAGCTTGTGGTGCTCAAAGCACCAAATAAAATTCCTTTAAAAAACTCAACAGCAGTGTCTCTTTCTCGAAATCATGACCTGGTTACTCAAGATAATCCACAGACCTTGTTGTGAGCAGTTTCATGTAGCAACTATTTTCTTTCTACAGAACTACACTCAACAACTGCATCATCCCACAGAAAGAATCTTGCATCTACTGCTAGCTCACCTAGCACCACTGAGGTAGCTAAGCTCACCTTTGGGTGATGTGTAGCTCACCTGGTACAGTGTGCGCCCCATATTGGCTGAGTCCTTTGTAGCCGCCAAGTTCAATTCTGCCCTGTCGTGTTTCATTGCCCTACATGCACAGACACATGAAGAATCTGCTGTTTGAGAAAAAAAAAATCAGCTGAAGAATGTTGATTTGCAAAGTTGTCTTCAGGTAAAATGTTGAGTTGTGTTTTTAACAAGACATTTACACCTTGTTGAATAGATGTGTGAACGGCCTTTATCATAATGCAGGACCTCTCAGGGAGTCTGCGTTAATCACAAGCCACTACACAAAGCTGGGTGGATTTGCTGAAGTGTTCCTCCCCTCGAGGAAAACCCTGCACACGCCCTCAGATTCAACTCAAATATTGACTTGCTGTCAGAACACTTGAGGAGCAATTTGCAGTTCCTAAACCTGAAGGGATTGCCAGCATCAGCTTTCAATCAGAATAATCTCAAACATTTCAGTGCAGCTCTAACAGGAATTATCTTGCATAATAAGTCTTTCTTGATTCTTCAGTCCTGCCTCAGTGTTGTTGAGATAAGTTTTAAAAGATAGGTTGAATGTAACTAAGTTTATTTACTCAAGTGTTGTACTTCAATACAAATCTGAGGTACTTATACCTGATTTTTCAAATCTAATGCCACTTTTTACTCCCACTCCACCACACTTCACAGGTGAATTTTGTACTTTTTACTCCACAGCAATTATCTGATAACTTTACTTACTAGTTATTTCTAAAATATTTTTTTTTAAACATGATTTTATTGAATTTTCTGCAGACATGAATAAGTCAGAACAGCACCTAATTAAATAAATTAAGTAACTGTGGCAGAAATAAAAAAACAAACAAACATGGACGAAAGATACAGAAGAGGAAGCAACAGGTCCAGAGGATCATAATGAAGACCATTGGAAACCCCTCTCTCCACCTCCAACTGGCTCCATCCGGGGAACATTCTCAGCATCAGGAGTACTACTGAGGTCATTGATGAAGGCTGACAAGGGACTCCTTGTCCTCTTTTGTGGAAAAAAATTAAGGATCCCCTCAGGGAGAATCATAACTCTTCCAACTGAATGCATTGTAAGACTTCCTGTATTCATCTGTTGTGCACTGGGGGGGTAAAGTATGTCTCCATTAAAGAAGACTGGTGCGTCTGGTGTGAGAACACAAGCTTTTTATTATTTTCAGAAAACTGGTTCCTGTTCATAGGAGGACTCACTGCAGTTTCTTCATTGTGTCACTTTACACTACATTATTGTCCTCTTGAAGAGGACTCTGCAGTCTCATGAGGGCTACTGATGCCTCAGGACTCTGAGTGAGAGGTCAAATCCTGTGTAGTAAGGAACAGCTTGTTTATTATGGAACAAGAGAGGGGATTTAAATTAAACAATTAAAAGCAGAAAACTGTTGTGTCCCACAAAGAATACCACAATAGTCACAAATGCTGCGGAGCACAAAAGTCAATATGAAGGGGATTAATTAAGAGATTCTTTGTTTCATAATTACATATCTGTCCATGTAATATTGAACATATGGGGGCTCCATATTGGCCACTGATTCCTAGACTTTGTTTTGTTTTTCGTAAGATGAAGATGTGGAGTTTCGTGAAGTCGCCCTGTGATTTTGCCCCCAAATAAAAAAAAATAAAAAATTGTGACTTTGGGCACTTCAATATTCATTGTGTCAGTTAATAAATAAATAAAGAATACAGAAAATGTATTCAATTCTTTATGTAAATTCTATTAATATTTTCATAGCAGCAGTACAGGAAATGAAACATTGGCATGTAATGATTTTGTGATATTGATTCAGTGCATCCTGGGTATCCTGGTAAATATCAGGAGAAAGTTTTTGGTAAGGCAACAAGTGACAAGTGACTGACCCAGAAAATAACTGCAAAGTCATCACCAAACACCTGACACAGTCCTTTGCAGGTGAGTACATGTGACACATTCAAACAGGATGGCACAGAGAATCATCTCCGGTCCTCAGAGTTCAGGACGGTAGCACCAAACACTGCTGCAGGTCAGACCGTAGTTCTCCTCTCTGACGGACTCGGGCAGCTCAAACTGAGCCAGCTGACGCAGGAGTCGTCGGATGCCGTGTTCCTCAAACTGGGCTCTCCCCGGATCTCCGATCAGGACTCTGGTGCCGTGGGTTTTGATGCAGAGGTCCAGCCAGCTGTGAAGGCTGGTGGCGAGGGCCTCGTCGTAGAACATGTCACCCAGGAGGATCAGGTCAAAGCCCTCGAGTGGTGAACCGATCATGTTATCAGTCAGACAAACAGGCGGCTCCAGGCCGTTCACCTCGCAGTTCATGCGCGTAGCAACGGCTGCAACTGTAACACAAAGAGTACTTTATCTTCTACTGTACCAGCAGATCAGACTCCAGGGGCCTCATGTACAAAGGGTGCGTAGGCACAAAAACGTGGCATAAGTCCTTTTTCACGGCAAAGTTCAGATGTATCAAGAGTGAAATGACCGTGGAAATGTGCGGTGCCTCACACCAACTTCATGGCTGGCGTACGCACGTTTCTACAGCTGTTGATCCTTTGGCGACACTTAGAGGTGATGCTGGGAAACTGTTATAATAAATAAATGTGAAAACAATTAGTCCTCATAGTGATGTGCACATCAGAGACACATGAACAATTAACACTGATGAATAATTAACATACCCACGTGTCTGCAATTAGATGAGTGGATATGAAAGCATGCGCAAAGTGGTGCCGAAAATACCGTTAACAACAACGGCTGCTTTAGCAGTAGTAGATTTGTAAATGGCGCAATACGAAGAGAGCGTGTGTTCAGAGACAGATGGCACTGGCACATGATAACAACTGGCTCATCAGCTGCTTTAGGTTCCCGAGGCCAATCCTCCTGGAACTGTGCGCAGCCGGTGGTGCAACACCGGCAGCACGACACGGCGAGGAGCCATGCGCTGTCTGTTTCCATACAGGTTCTGACCACACTGGGGTTCCTAGCAACAGGGGCATTCCAGAGGGAGCTGGCCGACCGATCAGAACTGTGCCAGTCGACCCTGAGCCGAGCCATGCCAGCTGTGTGGGACGGAATTATCCGCATGTCAGCCAGGTATATCAAATTCCCATATGCAGCTGAACAGGCCAACATTAAAGCGCAATTTGCAGCGACAGACGGTTTTCCTGACGTTATCGGAGCTATCGACTGCACACACATGGCTACAGT
>NC_065525.1:16772975-16811387 GCF_006386435.1 Epinephelus moara | reverse complement strand
AGGGGAATCTCAGGTGCAGGGTTCATTTAAATATGATTTGCATATTTAAATGAGGGCGTGGACAGGGAGGGGCCGGGCACTCCAACATGTGCACTCAATTCCACGTTGATTGGGATGTACAAAGGAAATGTGCTTGGATTCATGTGTACGCACAGATTCATACATCTGGATATTTTTGTGAGTACGACGTTTTCTGGATTTAAGCATACGCCATGTTTCAGTAGGAAATCCACGCAAGTCTTTGTACATGAGGCCCCTGGTATCTCACACACGTTTGTTTTCATTTGTAGATATTTACATCACTTTTAGGTTTACAGTTATTGTCTAAAATGTGTTACTAAACACTTGTGTCTATTGTACAATAACAGACACTCAGTTTGACTCTTTGCAACAATTTTGGCACTTTGAAATTGTGTTGTTAAAAGATTATTGACTGACAGTTGCAGTAGCAGCTGCCCCACAGCACATTTTTGCCACAGGGCCCCAAAAACAGTGTTTCAGTTCAACATTGGGTGAACCACAAATGAAACATGGGGGCTGGAGTTCCTCCACCACAACATTTTTAACATCAAACACTTCATTTCCTGCAGTCAGTTGGATTCAGATATCTCTCAAGGTTTCTGCCCCGAGGCCATGTCAATAAACAATGTACATGTAGTATCTAACGTGCCACATGTTATGTGATGACCGGGGTCTTATATGATCAGTTAGGGGCCCAGGTCAAGATTTTATTATGGCTTAGGTCAAGGATAGATAAGTAAGATGAAAGGTTGGATTCCATCTAGATTGTCTCTCTGTCACTTGTCACATTTTGTCTCAAAGTTCATCAAAACAACCAACCTATATATGCAGGGTAAATTGAGCCGTTATTCAGAGCAGTTCATATTGGTTTCGAACACTCTCCAGGCAATCTAGATGCTTGACAGATGCTGTACTTCTTGTAATAAACCTTTTCTATATACAAGCATGACGGTGTCAGCGGAGTGTCCTTCATCATCTTCACATCATCGCTATTTAATAAACAACATACGTTTTCTTTTATTACATAAAAGCTGCTGTCTGACTCACAGTCACCGGTTCTCATGTAAGACTCGTTGGGGCCGTTGCTCTGCCAGTAACCATGGGAAGTGATTTAGTTAGTTTATCAAGTGATAAATTCAGTGAGTGCCAGGTGAGGAGAAGAAGGTTCATCTAAACACCAAAACACACACACACACACACACACACTAACGGGATCATCTGTGTATGTGATCTTATTCCATCAGCGTATCGTAAAATAGAATTTCAGTCTTTACATTTAATGTTCAAGTTTGTTATTTCAGTAAGTGCTGAAGAAAACATCATCCTAGATAGTTGTAAGGGAAATAATCATGTTTGCATATTTTTTAAAAGTTTTACTTGCACAGTCGTTTTTGTTTGATCATTCTGAATCTGTACTTTGAACATATAACCTCTGCCTGAACAGACCCTCGCCTGCAGTTCCTTTAAAGTGGTACAAACTATACAGAGGGCTCCTGGGAAAGTGTGTTCGGACCAAAAAGTTTAAAAACGAGACCAACTTGTGCCTTTTCTGCATCAGTTAATGGTGTGTTTATGGTGCACTGGGGAGGACATGTTCTAAATACAGAGGGGGGATGTGTCCTAGGGCTGGGTGATATAACGACTATGTGTTATAAAAATTATGATTAAACTGTGTGTGTGTGCTACTATTTTACACAAGTCATGATGAATTGTTCCTGTTTTGTACTGCAACACTGCAACATCAGCAGACTCATCACCTAAGGTTAAAGGAAGTTTAGCACTATATTTGTAAGAGGAAGACAGAGAAACCAAGAGTTGGAGACAGGTCGAGAGCATGTCATCTGGGGGTCAGTCTGGTAGGGGGTTTTGAGGAACTGAAACGCCTGAACTCCAACGCCCACTTATGCTGTATAAAAACTTGCAGTAGATGCTCCTCAGTGAGCCTTTTCTCTGTAAGCTCATCTTGTGTGTTGCACTGTGAAACGCTCCTTCTTGTACAAGAAAATAAATTCTGTTAAACTTCGATATTTCGGCTCCGGTCTCTGTTGTTTTAAGGGTCATTATGAAGAAATTATTTTGACACTATGTACGATATATCAATATATTTTCAAAATATGGATATATCTATATTTTAAAAATGATACATATAGATATATTTCAAGATATAGGCCCCGGGCCAGAACAGAGAATTTATTGTTACTATTATTATTATTATTATTTATAGGGATTACACATCTCATCTGGTCTGGGAACACCTTGGGGTCCCCCAGAAGGAGCTGGAAAGAGTTGATGGAAAGAGGGATGTCTGGGGTGCTTTGCTTGGCCTGCTGCCCCCGCGACCTGGCCTGGATGAGCGGATGAAAATGGAATGGAATAAAATGGATAGAAATTTAGAAAACACCGTTTATCGGGTCAAGTTGTGTTACATAACGCATACCAGTGTGCATCTCTCCTCACGTATAGTCTCTGCACTGCTCCGCCCCACTCATTCACTCACAAGTTCTCCAGCAACACTAAGAGAGACACAGAGCTGCTCCTCTGTTTAATCTGTCTGTAATTTGTCTACAGTGCGACGCAAAATCAGTCTATGAGATGTTGTGTGCGACGTGGATCATAGCGTGTCGCTGTTCTTCTTGGGAGATGTAGTCTATTTTGTGACATGGAGACAGCGCCTGGATGCACACAACGGATCTGTTTAAAAACTGCAACGTCAACACAGACGTTTCATATACAATACGTATATAACGCGAACAAAGTGTCTCTTGCTCCTTCCCTCCCTCAGCCTCTGTGTTGATGCTATATGTATTAATAAGATTAATAGCCTAAATTAACAAAAAGATTTAAATCATTTTCCAGCACTGGATTCATTTGAAAGGCCATGGAAAACAACTTTTAACTCCCCCCACAAAGATTTTTAATTGTTTCAAACCTACTTGATACTTTCATAGTCATGTTATAGTTTTGTATCCTGTGCTGCAAACCTTTAAACCTCTGCAGCTCCAGTACTCCGTACAGAAAGTTAATGTACAGCCCTGCTTATTATTTTACATGGTTTTTCATTTACATGTTGTGCAGCTGTATATTTATCAAACAGGGAAAAAATGTGGCCCATTTCGTAGAAAATACAGAGATTTATATCATAAATCACCAGTCAGCCCGTAAATATCTAGATATGACTTTTTGTCTATAACGCCCGGCTATGTGTCCCCTGCTTCCCCCCCGGGATCTACGGCCATGTCTCTGTTTATATTAGATGTCTGTATGAACTGTTGTTGCTTATGTATGAAATACTTGGGAGTAAATTAATCTGACTACAAGGCACAAAATTATACTAGAAATAATCAACAATAAATGAAGAGTCAAAAATAAAAAGAAGCATACCAGTGTCTATGTCATTAGCTACTACATGAGCAGCACCAGACAGTTTAGCAGCGATGGCTGAGGCTCCACAGCCGCTCCCCAGATCCAGGACTGTCTTACCCCGACACACTGCAGGGTTATCCAGGAGAAACCTGCACAGAGGAGAAACACTAATGAGACCTAACTGCACTAACTCGCACATAAAACTGTGGCTGAAGCTGAAATAGTACCTCGAGAGTGCTTGTCCTCCTGGCCAATATATGGCCCAGTACGGGTCATCAAAGGGCCACAGCTCTGGTCTCTCTCTCCAGAACCTGCACTTCGGGGTGAACAGTCTGAGTTTGACCTCTGGGGTCAGGCTCTGCTCTCCAACGACCTCTGTGTTCTCTGAAATGAACCTGCGGATATACTCATCAGACGGACAGCTGACTGAGACACTTCTAGGTCTGTTCGTCTGTCGAAACGCTTTAATAAAAGCTTTAAAATGACGGGTCTGAGGCGTTAAACGTCCAGACATGATCATAAACGTACTGGCTAACGTTAGCTGGCTAGTTAGCTAGCTAGTTATCCTCATAGCGGCTTTTAATGTTTGTCTCTGCAGCTAACAGTCACTCAATACTGTCATTATAGAGCAACACCCTTTAAACAACACAATATTTAAAGATAAATTATAATACAGCTGTCAAATCCACCGTACAGATCCAAGTGATGCTGTTTTCCACACGGACACAAAACAGTGTCGGACCAAAGCTGCACCGACCTCCTGAAAACGGAACACGATCAACGTTCCGCTCATAAAGGTTCCTACACAGTTTTCTGTAGGTGAATACATCGAAATTCATGTATATAAAATAAATCTATTGATTGAAACCTTCTTCCTTTTCGTCAGCTATTCTAAATTATTAACAGCAGTACACACAACTTAAAGTTAGGATAGCCATATTAATTTAGGCTACATTTTAGATTTTCACTAAAAGTAGATGATGGAAAAAAGCAACAGCCCTTTCCTCATTTTAATACAGTGTAATAATATCAATAACTATCATAATTTCATTTTGTTTCACAGTCTTTATCAGTGCAGTATCACCAGTCAATCAATTTCAAATTATTTTAAAGATCATTTAAATTGAATTTGAATTTTTAAAAGTTTTTCTGGCATTAATCAGCTACACATAACATTCATGTCCACATATTTATAAAAGATGGCAACAACAATAAAAGAAGAAGAATAAAATCAAAAACAAGACTCTTCATGTCATCTTTTCCTTCCCCCAAAATGTCTGCTAGTGTTTCTCATGCCTCATGCCTCTCTCATGCCTTTTCCTCTGTTTATATAAACATCCATCCATCCATTTTCTAACTGCTTATTCTCTTAAGGGTCACGGGGGGGCTGGAGCCTATCCCAGCTGACATTGGGCAAGAGGCAGGGTACATCCTGGACAGGTCACCAGTCTATCACAGGGCTGACACATAGACACAGACAACCATACACATTCACACCTACGGTCAATTTAGAGTCACCAATTAACCTATCCCCATTTTCCATGTCTTTGGACTGTGGGAGGAAGCCGGAGTACCCGGAGAAAACCCACGCTGACACGGGGAGAACATGCAACCTCCACATACACCCGGGATAGAACCAGGAACCCTTTTGCTGTGATGCAACAGTGCTAACCACCACACCATTGTGGTCTCTCTGTGCCGCTGACCCGGATTATAAGTGAACAGACAAATGAGAGGCCACTCAGAGGGTCAAATGTTTGAGACCCTGCCCCCGGTCTCACTCCCGTCTTGATAAACGCTGTGACGAAGCAGAATTCGGGGCCTGGAGTTGGGCCTGGTGGCTCCCGACCTCGTCTTCAACTTTCAGATTGAACTTACTTTCTTTTCTATTAAATACCTTAAACTCAAGTATTCTGAAGTCAAGGAATCACTGGAGACACGTAGAATCAAGTGCAACTGAGTTTAATGTGCTCGCAGGCAACAACACATACAACTCAATGAGTCAAGCTCCGGAGCAGAACTGAAGTTTCACTTTCTGTGCGCTCTCTTTTATGCTGGTGAAGATTCTGTCGAATCTCCACCTTTTTTCTTTAATCCTGCCCACCTAAACCTGAACATAATGGTGTCATGGTTTTTCCCTTTTTCGCCGAAGCCAATTTTAACTGTGTAATCTTTTTCTGAGCTGCCTGGGAACGATTCATATTTCCAGGCCATATTAGGCCGGGCTGGAATTCCCTAAACTTTCCCACCAATATGTTCGAGCCCAGTCTCGCGCTATTTTTTTAAAAATAATGCACATTGAATCCTAGGTACTTTCCACTTCAGTCTTAAGTGCTTACATGCTTTACATAGACAGATGAGTGTGTGTGAGTGTAATATGTGGATACATGAAACAGTAAACCATTGTGTGACTGGGTGTAAGTGAACAGAGTACATTGCCTCAACATGTAATTTAAAGGTCAACTTGAGGACAAAGCATAAGATCAAACGAGTACATTACACTACAGCTCCTTTCAGCCATCCTGGTTGAAGAGGGGTAAAAATGTCACTTTGGACCCCCCTATGTTTGATAGTGAGCATTAGTCATGAAATTATGAGTCTATTTCAGGTTTTAAAATGTGAAAATGACAGTGTGTGACAGCAATCATACGCTACATAGTGTTTATTCAGTGGCAGTGGCGACTGCAGCCTGAGGCTGTAATTACAGCAGCCCTCATGCTCTCATCTTGTTTAAAGGTATTGCTTTTTGATGGAGGAGGTGGAGGCGTCCTAATGGATAGTTCTCTTCATGTCATTGAAGTAACCCAGAGCTGACCCCTGTGGCCTGAACCAGCCCACCAACAAACCTGCTCAGGGATTATTTTTTACAAATGGCAGCTGTCTACCACGGCCGGCGGGTGTAGTGACTTGATTTCACATGGGAATTGCAACCTTGAGCTCCCAGACTATGAGTCAATGTGGTAAGAATGCAACAATGTGTTCACATTCTGCAGATGACGGAGATCAGAGATAGACCTATGTCCTCCATGACCGAGGTTGCGATTCAGGCATCTTGACGCATATTATTTGTTCGTTCTACAGGCCTGAAATTTAACACTGCAAAAGCAATTTAAAGTTCTGAGCTGCTGAGACAGGAAGAGGCTACATAACTGGTCTCTACAACACACTCAATATTGATAAGTTATTAAGATTTCATGAAATGTGCATGGCTCTTTCTGAAAAGGACTTTTCTTATTTAGTCATACAGAGTTTTGATCATTTTGAGATACTTTTCTTCTTCAACCACTGTTATAAAAAATTATGATCATGCTGTGTATGTACGCTGTGTAGCCTACCGGTCAGTAGGATACTGTTTCTGTTTTGTACTTAAACACCACAATGTCAGCAGGTTCATCAGCTCTGTATCTGTAAGGGAGGACAGGGAGGCTCGGATCGGAGACAAGTCAAGGACAGGCCAATTTGGTTGGCAGGCAGGGTATTGTTCCAACAGAGAGACTGAAGATGATTGTGACGTTATCTACATGTGTGTACTTGATGGAGAACTGAAACATCCGAGCTTCCCCGCCCACTTGTGCTGTATATTAGCTGATAGCAAACGCTCCTCCAGCGAGCCTTTTTCTCTGTAACCTCACCATTGTGAAACGCTCCTTCTTGTACAAGAAAATAAAACTTTGTTAAACTTTGATACTTCAGCTCCGATCTCTGTTGCTTTAAAAGTCATTACGAAGAAATTCTTTTGACAACCACTATCAAGATAAATAAGATGCAAAAAGAACAAATAAAGAGTAAAGGACAGAAAGACATAGAACGACACCATGGCCATGTGCAGTATAAGTGAAAAAAGCCTGACCTCGGCCTACTAATAAAAACTAGCCACCACTTTGCTGAAGCAGAATGTTTCCTTTTGATTGACTCAGTCATGATTATGTGAGTGTAACATGAGCTGTCTACGTCTCTCCCAGCAGACACTGTGCACTGTGACTGTGATTAAGAGGGTTTCCTTTTAAAAGGCTGAGGTTAAACCCTGACAGCTGATGCTCCACATGGCTCTCTGTGTCACATCTTCTCCCCCAGACAAACTGGTGGAGTCACAGCTGACCTCATTCAATGTGAAAATCAAGCCCTCAAGCTTCTTTCCCTCCACCCCGAATGTGCTTTTCTTGCCTCTCTCAGGTTTTACTTTAAAAAATATTCATTCAATATTTTTGTTTGCCCTGCCCAGCAACAACTAGCATCATCCTTTGATTATTGTCCCCTTCCTCCGCTCCTCTATTTTTGATGATCTCTGTGCCCAAACATCCACAACTGGCACCCCTTCAGGAAATAAAGACGCCACTCTCACTTGATGAACTCTCCTCTTGAAAGAAACTTTCCTCCAAATGGCATCACCAAACCTTTCATCTGCGTTATTAGTTTAGTGAAACACTCCATCCCCGCTTAACTTCAGTAGACTCTCACCGTGTCCTCCAGTGCCACATTCCAAAGCACTGACTGCCTTTACGGTAACATACTGCATATCTCTGTGTAGCATCTCAGCTGCACAGCAGTGGACAGAAAAGCTCCTCAGGCGGTCATTGTGTTACAGTTCCCAGCCCTGAGGACGTCTACAGAAGAGAGCCATCACATTTGTAAGACCCCTCACACCTATGCCACTGTCTGCCTGAACTCCTTCCATTTGGCAGACGTCATATGGCCTTCTATGCCCACACCTCCACACTGAGAAATAGCCTTTTCCTTAGCGTTATAACTGCACTGAATCAGTCCACTAGGTGCCCCCATAACCTGTCCGACTGTACCCATTGCTGTCTGGCACCACTGACTTTTATCACAGCATGAGGATTGCACTGTGTGTTCTGTGTGCACAGTTTTGGTTTTAAGCTGCATTTCACATCTAAGCTACCCGAGCTGCTCGATACTTTTATAAAGTTAAAACTTGCTATTTTAACTTTTATTACTCCCTTATTTATTAGGAATGTAGCAGAGATTGCAGCTGAATCCTATTATACAATGACTGAATCAAAGTGTGAAAGGAGATAGCTAACAAGATGCGCATATCATGGAGGAAGACACCATGTTTAGCCTCTCATTAACTAAGTGATTAGACCTGATAGAGGTGGATCCGTCCCCAGCAGGAGTGTTTGATTTATCCTCAGGTGGGTCCTCGGGGACTTTAAACAATGACAATAAAGACATTCAGGTAATAGGGGGTGTTGGTATGTGTGGTGGCAAACTGTCTCCAGCCTGGGCCAGGAAAATGGTCTGGAACTCTTGTCAGCTCTCTGTCAAAAACACCTTTGTCAAAACCACTGGTGTCTCATAAATACCCTGAAGAAAAATACTTGAAGCTGGCAGGATCTGATAGAGTTTATTGTGCTCTCAAAAAAACAGCAACTTCAAAAAAAGTTTTCTGACACAGGACAGGTGCTTACATACCCTAGGAAACCTCACCTGTTTGGAAAGGTTTCCCCCGTCTCCACTTAATTCTTAAAATTTAACTAATAGAGTGCTCCAGGAATTAGTCCCAAAACATGGAAATGAGTTAGCATTTTTTCACTCCTGGTTCCCTTGTCTCAAAGTCAGAGGTTTTTTTGATTAGGTTTTTGGTTAGATGCCTGAAAAAGGCACAAGTTTAAGAGACTTCAACGTTTTGTTCTATGACATAAAATACATCAGTAAAAGCCCCACTGTGAATTTTGAATCTTTAATGTGTCTTAAAAAAGGTGGTTGCCAACGAGTGGCTAAATGAGACTGCAGGACATCATCATGCCAAACACGGCTTGAAAGCCTCCTCCTCTACTAGATGTTAAGACATGTGACTGTGGTGTAGTTTGTTTAAAGCCTAACATTAACTTTTTAACTCTGGCAATTGCATTCAGGCATCAGTCATCATTAAAGTGGTGTTCATTTATGTAGATTATCTTGCTGAACAAAACATGTAAGTATGGTAAACTTTTGTTTGCCACAGGGCTTATTTTCGCAATAATCCAAAATCCAATGGAAGAATCCCAAAGGGTTTTTGATGGAGGAACCAGGGCGATGCTAACTTCACCCTTGACCTACAGAAAAACATCCGCCCTGGAGCACTCTGTCCAATCTCTCAGTTTCCTTTTTTATACACCTGTCAGCATATAGTATTGCCTAATGGGCTCATGCTGCCCTGCCAAATGCAGAGTTTTCAGGACTTTTCAGTCTACTAGTTGTGTTCATGTATGCCTTCTGCAGGGGCAGAGTTTCAATTGCCTCTACATCTATGTCCAGTGGATCCTCACAGCCCATCCCTATACACCTTTGCCTTTGGGACTGCTCTAAACTGCCTCTTTTTTTCTCCTTTTTTTTTTAAAGAGTTTAAGTAGTTTTAATTCACCAGTAAACCTTTAATTCACAACAAAGATATGACTCAAACATGATACATTTGCTTAAACATTTGATTTAACACATGATTTGACATCTTTACTCTTCTTTCTACCTTTAATCATTAACAGAAAAAAATGGCTACATACGGTGACCTGAAGTAATTGCATTTCATATGTTATGTTTGTTTTTTTTGTATTTTGCATTATTATGATCCGTCCATACTTACTCTTAGATATTCTATGTTACTGTACTTTAGTTTTACCAGCTGGAGAAAAGAGGACTCCTGCACACTGTCCTTTTGTTTCTAATAAACTTTACTGGAGATGTGTTTTGGTCCTCAGACCTCGGGTAAAACTGAGGGACAAAGAAATTCTCTTGGCTCCCTGGATTTAGAGGGAGTCAGAATCCAACATCTGGTATTCATCAGTCCTAGGTGTCCAAATAAGGCTCTCTGTTGTTGCACACGGTACAGACTGATATTTTTTCTGGCACAGAGCCTGGGGAGGTCTCAAATTACACACCAGCTTTCACATGTTTCTGTACGAGCCCCACCGACATCCTGCACTTAAACCTGAAGTAATATGGTGCAGTGCTTCTCAGAATATTGCAGGGACTCGAGGGGTCCTTATTCCCAGGGGTGAAGACAAAGTCTGTGAAACTGCTTATTTTACTTTGGAGATCAGCACCAGGAATCTTTTGTAACAGGGATGAGTGGTGTAATGCAAATCTGAACTGGAGTATAGATTAAACACCAGCATGTCTGAATCACAAGGACGGCAGACTTATTAAAATATAGATGAGGATCCTTGATGCATCAAATCAAAGATGAAAAAAAAATGATGATGTGATGCCACATTTAGACTAAACACAACAGATATGACCTGCAAACTTTTTTCAGTTGATGCCTCATAATCCAATATGATGTCAAAGAGGACCAGCTAGTAAATAAAATAGATACTGTAGCTCCCCCTGTTGGTCAGTCTGGTTATTTCTACAGATTGAAGAACCTTTCTCTGATGCTTTATTAAAACAGGATAGTGTGTGTGTGTGTGTGTGTGTGTGTGTGTGTGTGTGTGTGTGTGTGTGTGTGTGTGTGTGTGTGTGTGTGTGTGTGTGTGTAGGTGGGTGAGAGATGAGTGGAACAAAGTCATGATCTCAAAAGATAGTCTTTAGAGATGTGATAATCTAATTAATTTGCCTTCTTATCGCACTCTCTTGGCACTTCTCACTTCCATAAACTGAATCTCTCTCAGCTTGTTCTCTGCCGAGTTCAAGACCCTCACAACAGTAAGATGTCTGGCCTGAGTCCAGCTTAACAAACCCTGCAGACATGTCAGAGGGCATAAAACTATTGCTTGTCTGTAAAGACTTTTTGTGAGTTTGTATCTGCATCATCTTCATTATTAAGAGCACAGAGGCGAGAGTCTATTTGCATCCACACAGAGAGAAGCACGAACAAGTCATACTGACACAACCTTAAACTTTATAACCTTGGCCGTAATCAAGCCAAAAAGTCTTTAAAATAGTATTCAGATCATTTTCATAAAGAAATATTTCACCACAAAACTAGTCATGCCATGTTACCTTGAATTTGTGAAGAATTCTTCTCTCATGCCACCACCAAAAATGGCGAATATTGATTTATTGATTAATTTGGGACCATGTCAAACACCAGCAGAACTATATCAAAACATCCATTTACATACTTGCACACAACTTGTGCTACTCCTGTATACAATTGGATAAATGAAACCTGGATTACCAGGTTTCATTTATCCAATTGTATACAGGAGTAGCGCTTCCTAAACACATGAATTGTGCTAAAAAAATCTCTGTCTGGTTTCAAAGAGAGCATAAATAATTTCCCCAGTTCTATTGTAGATAGTAAAGTTTTAGCAAAAATGAATGTGTTTGTGAAGCACTGAGCATGAATGAGACTTGGATTAAGTGGGGTTTATACTTGCGCGGCAGACCCTATGCTGTAGCCTATGTACATTGCCTTCGCACATCGCCTACACTATTGTGAGAATTTATACTTGTGCGGTGGTGTGTCTATGTCACTCTGCAGTTACACCTCCAAAACACAAGCCAGCAATGGTTTCTGTGAAGTGCTGTAAAGTTTACTTGATTCCAAACACACATTAAACATGGCTTAATAGAGACAATTTCAAACAGAAATTAGAGAAGTACACAGATTGGCTTCACTATATCTCACAGACAAATGATTTGTCTTTATCTGGACACATTTTCCCCACAAATACAACATGCTAATGTTATTAGCAAAAGCCTATGGCATTTTATATTGTATAAATTAGCCTAGCGACCAGCGAACATTTCCTCTTCTCATGTGAAGCCAGGGACAACAGCAACATCTAACAAGGGTAACGTTACAAAATTCGACTCTATTACAACTCACAAGGTTCACCAACACAACAACTGTCTTATACTAAACAGGTTTTCCAAACAAATACAACCTGCTAAATTTATTAGCACAAGCCTATGGCATTTTACATTGTATAAATTAGCCTAGCGACGAGCAGCAATTTCCTGTGCTCATATCAGGCCAGGATAAATCACACACAAGACACTTAAAATCCTTTTTTTGTGGAGGCTTTATTGTCTTCACAATTTATTGTTTCTTATCTGTGAAATTAAAGTAAATAAAAGCTTCCTCTCTACTGAGGTAAATGGTGTCAGCTTACAAAAAACAGACAGGAGGTCTGCGTTGCTGCAACGTGTAACGTTAGTGACATTTCTGCACGTCAGGCTACGGTGTAGATTATGGCATAGCCTCTACGTTGATGTAGATATATGAATTCAGCTACCTGTGTTGATTGTCAAGTGAGTTTGTGTGATTAAAAAGAACTTGTTTATCTAGTTTCAACCCTTTGTGAATCTGAGACATGTTATTCTGATACATATGGTTATATATACAGTCAGATTGTCATTATGACTCGTTCAGCCGTTCATACGTCTTTTTAATTAAATGTTTAAGAAAATATGCCACCTGTCAGATCCTGTTTCTGTCCTGGTAATGTTCCAAGCGCATATTTCAAACTACTGGCTGGTGAAAAACAGACAAAGGTAGCCTCTCCCCCATGGCTACACATTGTTTAGGGTTTCTATCCATCTGTAAAGAAATGCACTTCCTTGCGTTGGACACCAGAGGCATCATTTGTATATTTATGGATCTGCGGACACACATACATTACACACATACATAAGTGGAAATTAAGTCTGAAAATACACATTTAATTCACAGTACACAACATTAACGACAGGCTAACTGTTACCCATGAATCCTTGTACAGTCATGTAAACTATATAACATTTAATTGCCGTGTTACACTTTTTTTTTTTTTACTATGCTGCACTTTGTAACTTTTCTAGCGAGAGACTTGCAAACCTCAGAAACCCAAAACAAAGAAATATTTTGCACATCTATTTCCAAACAGGTGCGTAGGAGAGGGACAAGAAGAATAAAACTAGTAGAAAAGACTCCCGCACACTGTCTAACTTGCAAAAATAATTACTTTAATGCTGCAGTGTTTTGGGTGACGAGACCTTCATCAGGCAAACACTTCAGAAACCATCAGAGAAAGTGTACTAACGCACCTAATCATGCTACAACTGGCAAGCACAGATGAGAGACCTGAAAACATTCAAAGAACTACATGAAGCTCATCTCATTATATGTGCTGGGGGTCCCTGCTTCAGCTCTCATTCAGCTAAGGGGTCCCTGGTCTGAAAAACATTGAAGACCCCTGAAGTTAAGTCAATAAATACAGTGCTTGAACAAATATACTTTCGACTACTGTCAGAAATTAATTAAACATCTTGTGTTCTCGGCTACATTTCAAAACAAACCTCTAAATGTGGGTTAAATAAACATATTAAATATCTCCTGCCAATGTTTATCCCACGTAAAATTGTCTTAGACTAAGTGATTTGCTGAGTTAAACGACACGGAAGGTTCCCACACTGTACTTTTTATTCTTTGTGGATAATTATAGTACATGTGGCTTGTCGAAGAAGGTCCGTAACAAAGCAGTTTCTTCCAGGCTTGTAAGTGAATAATGATGACGCAACATGCCTCTGAGGTCTTCTTCATTATAATCATTATGATAATGGAGATCTAACCTCGCTGACCGCTGCATACGTTCCCTCAGAGCCAGCAGGCAGTTTACTGTCTGTGTGTGTCGACTCTGAGCACACGGCTCTGATTTCTGTTGAGAAAGACGAGTCTAAAGTCTTCCTCCCACATCCTCACTTCACCACCATAGAGGATGTTCTTTGTCATGTAACCTTAAGCAGAGCACAAGCTCGCAGCTCATGCAAACATAAAGCCTCGCACAATCACTTCCACACAACGCTATTTATAATCTATAATATCTACGAATAAAAAGAATCAAGGTTTTACATCAATGTGAAGAAAAATGTGTATACAGGTATCAGATGTCTGGATGGGTGCAGGGTCACAGTGCTGTTTCTCCAGTTGACGAACAAGCTGATCCTTTTTTTTTTTATAGTTGCAGCATATGAAAGAATGTATATGCGCGCTCAGGGTCAACACAGGAAGCTTTAGTTGAGTGTATGCGCTGGGAGGTGGTGCTTTATTTAGCAGGATTGTAATGTCCTAATAATTTCCCTGGAAAATGGAAACAAAGCTCTGATACAGTTATTATTAGAGTTTTAGGCAGAAAATAATTGCTCCATTTACAACCAAGTAAATATAAATATGCATTCATTATGGTTCTGCACACAAACGTTGATTTGTACACTAGCTTGTAGACACGTTTTAAATCATTTTATGTTCAGCTGATCTGCTGTGCAATGACTGAAAGACTCTGTTTATGCCAGCGATTAAACGACATTAATTAATTTGAAATGTACCAGAAATGTCTCTATTTTTCCTATAATAAGTGTCAAAATTGAGTCGTTTCCAGAACACTGCAGCCAAATATGAGTTGTTTTCTAATAAATTACACTGTAGTAAACTATGGGATGTTAAAATAAGGTGTTTCCTTTTGAATAATATGAAAATACTGGTCCTAGTTTAATGTTTGAGCGTGCAGGTCAGAGTCAAAAGGGCCGTAGCCAGGATATCAGAGATACTGAGGTCATGAATCAGTCCTCCACTCCTACGCTCCCAAATATCTACACTTTTTTAGTATTAAAATTTGTGATATATTATTCATTTAATTAGTTGTTGGGTTGTATTTTCTGCAGTTTTATTTAAATTGAATATTTTTATGTGCATATAAATTCCACCTTGTCTCCATTTGAACTGCTGTATTTGAATGTACTGTATTTCTTTCCAGAAAAGTTCCCACAAAATTGTAAGGAAATTAAAGACCTGTGAAATAATGACTGCTTTATTTCCCTACATGAAGATCTTAACACAGTTTCAAAGCTCCGTCCATACTGCCAAGACTTAAAATGTTGGTTGAGTGTTACTGAATTTGGTCTAAAAGTCATCACATTTTTATCTGGAATCAACTCAACATATGTTTTTCTTATATGTCCCCTAAAATGGCTGATCTTGACTGTACTAACCCGTATCTATGCAAAGTTTTCGCTACAAAGGTGTTTTCACATTCCTCTACTGAAGTGTGCATGTGTATGTGCACTTCCCTAAAATCTGAGATTCAAAGGTCCGCTTTGCAAGCTAGGTAAGGCACATTACAAATCTGAAATTCAATCACTGTCTAACATAGGAAATACACACTAATGGGGTAATGGACTTTGACACAACACTGGCAAAGTCACTTGAAACCTCCACTGCAGAGCAGACTTGTCAGAGAGCGAGAGTTAGTATTAGCATAGTGAAGGTTTCGACAGCAAACACGGTAGGGTGGTGCAGTTTTTGGATGTAAATCAGACCCTGGAGTGTTCTTCCACTATCTACCAGAAACCCCATAGTAACAAATATTACTGCATGTTTCACAACCATTAACACTGTGTCAGCCACTGCCAGTTATGCTAACTATAATTACTATTCTGATTCATCTGCTAATCGTTGATTTAGGTGCACAACAGACTTCTCATCTGAGTCTGGATCTGACTGAGGCTCATTTGGCGGAATCTCTCTGATGTTTCCTTTAACACTAGCCATCTTGATTCCCACTGCTCTTTCTTAGGTCAGCTATGAGCAAGCAGTGTTGACGAGGGTTAAAAGTAAAAGTGAAACTTACCACAAGCAAATTTCTCATTGGAGTGCCTCAAGGATTCCATTTTTCTGTAGGTCGACATGGAAGTCACCCTGGTTCCCTCGTCAAAAAGCCTGTGGTATTTTTCCATTGGATTTTGGATTATTCCTGAAAATAAGCTCTGTTCATGTTTATGATACTTACACATTTTGTTCAGCAAGATAATCTTTACACATCAACACCACTTTTTTGGTTTCGAAGTGTAAATGCAATTGTCAGCAGCAAAAAGCTAATGTTGAGCTATTAACAAACTACACCATGGTTGCATGACTTAACAAAAGCCGTGTTCGGCATGATGACGTTCTGAAGTCTCATTTAGCCACTTGTTAGCAACTGCCTTTTTTTAAGACTCATAAAGACTCTTCAAAATTCTCTAGTGGGGTATTTACTGATGTACCATAAAACTTCAATTAAAAGCCTTGTCCCAATTAAACTCTCAGTCCCATTTACTAGCCCTACATGGCTACACGTTTTGACAAATAAACGGCTGTCTCAAATAGACGCCTGGCCCGGTTACCAAGCAGGTCATTTTTTAAATAGAAGGTCTTCTGATGAATGAAACCAGGTTGTTGGCTCCCTCAAATGATGAAAGTCTCTTAAGCTTGTTATAACCACAGATCTTATTTCAGGCATTAACCAAAAACACTTTCAAAAAATCCACTGACTAAAATCTTCACTCATATCTGGGTCTTAGGACTCATTCCTCGGAGTACTCTGTGAGGGAGAGAGAATATCTGTTTCCAGCCCCTTTTCAGAGATTTTTAACTATAACAGGAACACCATGTTGAACAAAACATTAGTATTGGTACAAGTATTTCTTACATACTTTAAAACATGTATTGAGAGGGGCTTTTAGTAGAATATAAACTCCCCCAAACAGCCATAAAACAAAGCCAGGCCGTGATCTCAGTGTTCACAATGGTAGCTTCAGCCGTGGATGATGATGAAAGTGTTGAAGGTATTGCAGTGTTGATTGAGTATGACCACCTGCCAGTTTTCTGCTGACTTCACATCAAGCAGGCGGCAGCTTAAATAATTCATAAATACATACATACATACATACATACATCTATACCGATGACACCGAGAAATGCCACATAAATACATAAAATATCCCGCAAGTCATCTAATATCCACAAAACATGTTTTTCCCACCTGGTTTGAGACAAGCGGCTTCAGTCGGTCTCTGATCGTGTTTGGCTCAGTCCACAAATACGCACAGCGGGGTGCCAGCAGCAATACATGCCAGGAAATTCAGAAAGCATCATTTATTTAGAGGGCTTACTGTTTGAATAATACAGATCAAAACAATGAGCTGTACTGAATTGATTTTCCTCATTTAATTATTACTGCATATGACTGGGGGAACAGTAAAATAATCAAACAATATGCTCCAGTTGGAACTTGCATTCACAGGCGCTGCCACAGGACTGATCATGTTAACGGCACGATATGCTTCACTGTCAAAGGAAACTGATAAAAAAAAAAAGACAACATGACACAATGGTATCTCTTAGCTATTCTCGTATTACTAACAACTCATTTCTCCAGTTATGCAAATACCCCCAATTAATATGCTTCTGAGGAATAAAGCTTTGCGCAAGAGTGAGCTCAATAATATCCTCAGAAGAACGAGTGGTACTCGTGTTTTCATATAAGAGAGGACGAGAGGGGGGGAGAAAGGACTCTGGGTGCATAATGTTCTCTCTCGCTCGCCATTTTGTTGACAAAGATTCACAGTAACAAGAAACAATTACTTTTGATGTTCACTATTTTTGCTGCGTTTGTTCCCTCTCTTTTTGGGTGTCTTTGAAACGACTTCTTTCATTTGCTGTGTGAAGTCTGAGTGAAATTAATTTGCTGAAATTGTGAAAATGTGCTCTGCTTTTGTCGGACTGTAATGTCAGCGTGTGAGCAGCGGATGGCTTGGGAACACCTTTATGAAAGATAGATGATGTCCATCTGTGGAAATACACATGTGGATGCATCTGCTATAAGGTGCAAATGTATATATTTAAATATTTACAGTACATGCATGTTGTGCAGTGCATAAGACAGGTGACAGATGGTGAAATAAGCACACAGTCTGCACTAAACACAGTATATATAAAATGTAATTCAGCTGCACTTGTGTTTTTCTGTCCCTTTGTTACGGCAGTCGCACAAAGAAGCTAATGAGGCCTGTGTCAAGTGTCAACAACTCTCTGAATCAAGACATTATTTTCTTTTGAAAGAGGGGAACCATGGGAACGGCACAGGATGATCGATACATGCACACGCACATGGAACTGCATGTGTGCTGCATAACGGCCCCATGTGCCTGTTTGTGTTTGTGTCAGTGCTGCTGCATTTGCATTTACCAGACTAAGTGACAGCATTAAATATTACGATGCACTGGACGTAAATCTCATTAAATCAGGTTACACAAGTGGTGATTGACAAATGAGTCTTCAGCAGGAGACAATGGTCCCTCTCATCCATGTCCTCGTCTATAAAAATATAGAGGAAAAAAAAAGCCCAGCTGGAAGAAGAAAGCACTGCTGATAAAACCCATTATCTGTTTAATTAGCTTTCTTTGTACTGTCAAAGAAATTAGCTGCTCTTCATGTCCAAGGTTTTTGTAGATTATCACCCAAATAAATCAATTAAATATTTTTCACAGGAAGTGCAGTTTGTCATGCTTTTAATCCAGAGCTGACTGTTACAGATGGTGACCAGACATTGTTTGAGTTGTCAGATGGAAGCAGAGTCCCAGCTGAGCAGTAAGTGTTTGTGTGTGTGTGTGTGTGTGTGTGTGTGTGTGTGTGTGTGTGTGTGTGTGTATGTGATGCACGCCTTCAAAACGCCAGCCACGGTGACATGCAGCTTGCAGGGAAATGGAGAGAAATGAGAGTGAACAGATGCGGTCAGAGTGGAGAGTGACAGGGAGAGAAAGAGGGAGAGTTTTAAGAGTTATAAAGAGAGACACACATACACAGAGAGAGAGAAGGAGAGTGTCTTTAGTTCTCATGTGTGATATGAAACTCCACCTCTATTTGAAAGTTTTTCGGCACAATGCACTGTGCTGAAGCTGCTACTCCCCCGAGAGTTGCACACACATAAAAATGTCACCACAAAACAGAACAAAATAGGCCGTTTCCCCTGAAAAGACTTGTGTTTCAAAGGCAGTTGTAAGATGTGAAGCAGGAGGAGGCAGCAGGGCTCCCCGGTGGATAGCACTTACAGAAGATAACAAGAAGAGGGAGAGGAAGGGGGGGCAAAAGACGGAGTGCACATGCAGGCGGCAGACTCATCTCTCTAAATACTCCCCGTGTCAGCCGGTTTGAATCACCAGCAGGCGACCATGTTTAGCGTCCCAGGAGAGCATTTGGAGAGCGGGTCACTGCTGGGTGCACTGCTTGATCTGAAAGGATTGTTTGTGCTGAAAGAGAAAAGCGCGGTGGGGAGGATTCCCAGGTAGTTCAAGGTTATAGCAGAACTCTCAGCACAGCGACTCGTGTGCGGACGACATGTGGAGATGTGAGCTGCTAAGAAGGTTGGGAGCATTGACATCGTAATTAGTAACTCATGAGGGAAATTTCTCGCACTCATTTTGTTTTGTGATTTCAATAAGCCCTTTTACTGTCAGAGGGAGAAGACTCTTCCCAATGACAACTTTAAATACACTATTAATCTCAATAATACACCTTTGTTTAGGCTTTAAAATAAGTTTTCAGCCCCACTGAGATGATAAAGGGCTGTCACCACCATGAAACTGCAACAGAGGAACTATTCGCTGTGTATATCAAAGGGTTTAAGCTCTCAGTTAGCTGCCCTCCTCTGCAACAAGCCAATATGTTTTATCTCCGTCTTCTGTGGCACATTTTGAAACTCATATGCTGTGGAGATGCTGGCAGGGGATGCTGTTTGATTTACTTCACTGAGAACTCTTCCCTTACCTCCGGCACACTGCGACTCAGGAATTGTCTTAAAGAGCCTCCTTTGCTGAGAGACTAGTGGGAGCAGAAGCACCAGAGGGCTGGAAAAGCTCCGACACACACACACACACATATACACACACACACACACACTCCATTATATTCACAGGACAGCTTTGACCTTTGACCTTTCATCCATTCCTGACAACTTAAGTGGTTTACCAGACTGGTTTACACAGGAAACACAAACAAATGTTTACAAGCACCGGCATAACCTTCTGTGTTCCTCCTCACATAACTGTGTATCGGAATACACAGGTAACCCTTTTCCATGATAACCATGAACTCACGTGTCCATGCAGAGGAAGATAATGTATCATTTTATACTAAAGGTGAAAAATAAGATCAGTTACACATTTTATACTAAAGGTGAAAAATAAGATCAGTTACACAAGGTTTAGGAAGTAGCTAGTCAAATATCACATTTGGCAGCAAAAAGGACCCATAAGAGGTGTTTTGATAATTTGAGTAGTTTGTGCGTAAGTCAAGCCTTGGGAGGTTAAATGAGGGAGAACGTTCTGGGTTAGGGTGACCTGACTGTTGGGATGGATGTGCCAAGTTTCGCAATAGAAACGGTTGTTGTTGCCAAAGAGACAAAGAAGATAGAAAATATTGACACACAAAATCCAGCTCTAGGAATAAGTAGGAAACCAGGAGAACTTTGGATTCCCAGAAAACACGACCCAAGCGNCTTGAAGGGTGATTGTTCAGGGCTGTTTCCATCTGTTTTGTTGTGTAGACTAGTATACTGTTGTATGCTAAAGTTCTGCGATTAAAGTAACCCCGTTGGCTGTAACTTTTCTCTGTGGTTCTCCGAGTCTCTTCATTTCAGTGTTTGCTGAAGTTGAGCATTTTCCTTACATCCACACGTTTACCTCTGAATAAATAATAGACCACTACATGCGTCTCATCTTGGTTTCTTTGCTGACTGAGGTTAACAAATTCATTCATAAGTGATGCAAGTTCATAATTATTATAATATCTTTTATTTATAGACACCTTTCAAAGCACTCAAGGACACCTTACGAGACACAGTTAGAAAAAAAACAAGCAGCAACGTATCCATAGATCATAAAGTCAAACAAATCAGTCACAAATAGCAATTAGTTAATATAATAACGAGAAAAAAAATCCAAATTTTTATAAACAAGGTCTAAAATCATCATCAGTGCCACCATTAAATCAGGCCGAGCATGCCAGCTTGAAGGTGGAAAGGGAGTCAGTGTTGTGAATGTCTTGTGGGACAGAGCTCCAGAGGCAGGGGCAGAACGGCCGAAGGCTCTGAAACCCATGGTAGTCAAGCGGGCAGATGGTGATGTGAGTTGGACTGCTGAGGAGGATCTAAGAGTACCGGAGGGTGTGTAGATATGAAGCCTATATAATTAATCACCCTGTCAGTATATACAGTAGTTATCGCCTGTATGTGTACGTTATCTACAATGTGAAGACCCCTCATCCTGCACACTTCCTGCATTTGGTTACAAAGTAAATGTCCTCTTCTCTCTCTTATGCTGGCTAATGAGACCTCTGCTCAGGTTCAAATTGGGTACTTTAGCTCTGCAGCGAGGCACCAATACAAACTATAGAGGTGTAAGTTGTCCCGTCCAGAAAGGTATAACAAAGTTTGTGCAGGCCCACACATTCCAGAGAGGAGGGCTAATCAGGCACAATAAGTGAAGCAAGGGGTGTGTTGGGCCTCAAAACATGCAATTACCGATTTTTTTTGCCACCTGGGGGGCAGCAGAAACAAGTAAGACTGGCCGGTTATCCACAGTTATAAAGTTGATATTGTGAACATTGCAAATGGTCACTTATTCAGCAGATAGAGAGCAGTATTAGTATCCATTTGGCGTGATGAAGTCCACTTTTCACTCTCCTTTTAGCTCTGTTTTGGTCTCCACCAACTCCTGTACAAAATATCTGGTTCTTAGTGCTTTTTTATGCAACTTCCAGAAGAGGTTCTGGAAATAGCTTTGAGGATTACCACGAAGTGCACAGCGGTGATGTGGAATTCTGATGCCCATCTACCCATAGCTAGGTGGTGTTTGGAAATGAAACGCTGCATTCCACTTGAAAAGATCACATATACTCTCAGAAACAAATACAACACATTTCTGAAGACTTGGCATCCCTACTTGTCGT
The DNA here is from genome assembly GCF_006386435.1 of Epinephelus moara. Taxonomy (NCBI): domain Eukaryota; kingdom Metazoa; phylum Chordata; class Actinopteri; order Perciformes; family Serranidae; genus Epinephelus; species Epinephelus moara. Next base: position 16,789,321 of record NC_065525.1, on the reverse strand, counting down.
ATACTGACACTTTACTAATACCTCTATCAGATTTGTTGAAAAAAGGATACCAGATGTATACACCATTAGTCCTCTGATTAAACCAGGATTATTTCTATTGCCTCTTTTGCCTCTGTATGTTTTGTTAAATTGAAAATTTGAAGGTAAAATATTCCAAAAAAGAAATATCTGGTTCTTTAGCTGCTAAATGCTCCATTATTTTTGACCAGCTAGTCACTAACTTTGTCCATCTGCTGTTTACAAAGACTGAAAGCAACTGCAGAGTGTGTCACAATGTGTGACTTTTTTTGAGTTACACATAATAATTTGGGACCTTGCTGATATAAAGATACTAATAAGTGCAGCTTTAAACTTTAATGATCGAATTAAGTTGTTTCTACTTAAGAAGAAGCACCTGGCTTCTGTTACACCACTTTAGCTCTCCTGCAGAGAAGAATGTAGACATGTAACCTAAATACATAAATTGCTCCGCTTAAAAGATTTGCAGATCTGAAGCTTCCTGCTCTGCTTCTCTGTTCCGTTAATTATAGTCGGGGTCAAAAAAATCATGCATTATCATCAATTCTCTCCCACTGCATAAACCAGCGTGCATTTACACATACATTTATTTCTTTCAAGGTCAGGTAGTCCGGTGATTACTGTGTGGTGTTCTGATGATAATGACTCTTATAAGGCTTTAAGTTGGGTGCTGGCAGTTTGCAGTTATCTGTCCTCAGAGGCAGTGATGCCCTAAAAAAGGCAGCACACAAGCCTGTAAATGACATACAGTACAACGGGATCAACTGCTGCCATGTTGTGTCAACGGTCGAGGAGGGTGAGGAATGAGGGCAGTGGTGGACCGTGCAGGTCTGAGTGTGAGAGCAGAGCACATTCCCACAGCACCCACAAATCCTGGTCAAGAAAACAGACCTCCACCTTTGACCCCAGACCATTAAACTTCCAAGGGTCCTGCGGCAGATCATTTGATCACTGAAGGAAATCGCCAATTGACCAGTCACATCTTTCCAGGATCACGGCTCCATTTGCCAGGACTCGAGTCGTGTCTCTACTCACTGAAGAACTGATAAACCCCATACGGTGCCAATAACCATCTGAACTACCGGTAGTCATGACCCCAGAACACAGGACACTCCAAGCAAGCTGAGCCTTTGTTCCACAATAAAGTTTATGGTACAAAAGAAATGTAACCTTTACACTTGACAAACAGAATGACCTCTGAATCCACCTGAGATAAGGCTTCTGAAATGTGTACACATACCAAGAACATATAGTCAGACCTGTTGCAGGAGCCAAGCTCAATCCCTGACTTACACAAACTGAAGAATACTTCCTTGTCTGTGTTCATGCTGTTGTGTGAATTAGTCATTAGCAGTGTTTTACAATGAACTCTATGAGTGCAACAATTGATCTTTAACTGGTGAAGATTCTCAGTCATCCAGGTCATGGTAATCTTAAGTGCTACATCGTAGGCAACTGGACCGGCTTGAGTTTCTTGAAGACGGTCCACCCCTCATCCAAGAAGCTTCTTCAATTCAATAGGGGTAAAACGTCTTCAAGAAACTCAAGCCAGTCCAGTTGCCTACGATGTAGCACTTAGGATTACCATGAACTGGATGACTGAGAATCTTCACCAACAACTGATCCTAAAGAATCTAGCTAAAACTAAGTTCTGCCTTTAAGATAATGATATGTAATCATAGTGATATTGAGCCAGAGTGACATAGCTGCAGAGGTAAATGGAAGTAACTTTTGTGTGTCTTGACCTTAAGGTTTTCAGAAATTTGAGCATTCTGTTGATTCAAATGGCTGTTACAATCAGTGGCAACCTCAAGGGGGGGCTATGGCCCCACTGATACCCCACTGCCCCCTTACTGGAGGCTGACATTACTGTCTTAAAGGGGCTGTGGCACACTCATTTCAAGCTGGTGCAAAGGTAGTGATATCTTGTGAAACTAGACAAGTAAAAGCATCCATTGGTACCAACCATGTCGACATAGCTTGTCTGTAAGGGAGCTCAATAATGCTGCAAATTTAGGCTAAATTTTGGCAACGAAACAACCACTATGGCCAATTTCAAAGGGGTCCTTTGAACTCTCACCTCCTCTGAATGAAAATGGGTTCTATAGGTACCAATGAGTCCTAAGCTTGAGACTGCTTGTTCCTAATGAATGATTCATTGCTTACAGTCAGTGTACTCTGCAAAGATACATAACACATTAAAGCAGGATTGTTGTGGAACTCAAAATGTACCGAATTGGTCTATGCATATCAGATAATTGGCAGCACGGTGATACAGTGGTTAGCATTGTCGCCTTACAGCAAGAGGGTTCCTTGTTCAAACCCAGGGTGGTGGGTTCAAACCCCAGGGTGGGGGAGCCCTTCTGTGCAGAGTTTGCTATCACGTCAGCATGGGTTTCTTCCAGATGCTCCGGCTGCCTCCCACAGTCCAAAGACATCTAGGCAAGGTTAATTGGTGACTCTAAATTGCCCATATTGTGAATGTGAACTTGAATGGTTGTCTGTCATTATGTGTTAGCTCTGTGATAGTCTGGCGACCTATCAAGGGTACACCCTGGCTGGGTGAGTAGACTCCAGCCCCTCCACGACCCCTAACAGGACAAACGGTTACAGAAAATCAAAATAAATGAATGACTGAATGAAATTCAGTTATGGCTTTTGGTTTTGGTGTGTCACCCCAGGATTTTCAGTGGCCCCATCTGGTCACCCCTATGGACACTTTTCTTGGGGCACCACTGGTTACAATATATGTCTGACTTGGTTTCTCAAGGATCAATTGCTGCAAAAGTATCACCACTTGAATTAACACAATTTATTCCCTTTCCAATATTGATTGTCTTTCTTTTGTCTTTGTATATTGTTAATTAGGTGTATCTGTTCTCTCAAATAAAGGTGTGTAAATTAAAGGGACATATCATTGAAGTTGGTGGTTTAATGTGTAATGGTCTTGAAATATCTGTCTCTGAGATTTTTGCTGCCACCTCACTACAATAGAGGTAAACAGAATTTAATTTCGTGGTCTGAAAAATTACGTTTGAAACACTCAGAAGCAGTGTGTCTTTTCAGTTACTCCACTTACTGTCAGCCGTTTCAAGTGGAACTACTCTCTAGCAAAGAAACAGTGACATGCATCACACAGCATGCCATCCTCATCCACAAACTGAAAGAAAAATATAAAATCGCTCATCCTTTGGACTGATAATAGATGTCTCTTGTGTCACCACCTCTCAGGGGACTTTCTCTCACTGCTTATAACTGTAGCTCATCTGAATTATCACTGGACATCATTCATATGTCACACGCATCATCCTCTAAGTACGTAACACTTCACATAATACTTCATTTGCTTTATTGCAGCTCTCTTTAGAATTTAAAAATGATGTCTGTGGCCATGAACAGAGCAGTGATTTGGTGTTGTTTGTAAGTAAGCACTCTCAGGTATTTGTGCTTTCATCACCTACTTGCTGATTCATATCTTCCATTACATGAAACCTGCATATGAGTCACTTTGATTATTGCTCTTATCATTCTGTAGTGCTCGCAGCATCACACAACTCTCCACCAGCTCATTCATTACCACAGTTCAAGCACAGATCCGCCTCTTGTTTATGTCTGTCATTACTCACTGCGCCTTGTCTTAATTAATAGCGTTTGTTAAATCTGTGCTCGTAGATGCAGTCCTTTAGATGAGGCTCGCCGACACATTAGGACATTTGGTGTTTAATTCTCATTGTCATTCCTACACTGTTTATCAATATCAGACACTGTAAACAACTGCTCACACTACAGTTTAATCATATTTCCCCCACAAATCCAGAATAAACAGATGTGCAGACATTCTGTTTGTGTTCAGATTCGGACTGAATTAAAATAAATTCCCTTTTTTACATTTATTTTAATTCACACCCTCACAACACCAAGGGCGCAGACGAGGTATTTGTCCTCTCTTTCTGAAGGAAAATGTGGGTCACATGTCTAATAATGACGTGAATTAAAAATATGCACAACAAGGTCGACGTGTGAAAGGATTGGTGGGGATTTAAAAGGTGACGGGTCCAAGGATATGTCGTCCTCAGCCTGAAATAAGGGAGCTGTTGTGAGATATGAACGTACCAAAGAGTGACACCATGAACTGATAAAATGTTAATTTTAAAATGAGTGTGAACTTTTTTTTATCTTTGACCATGTACAGTGTTTGTGCACTGAAAGCTGGTTTACGAAAGAGCCATCTACCCAAGACTCAGAGACAAACAGAGATTGACGGAGCCACACTTCTTTTGCTCATTTCTTTCACTCTCCTTGACTGCATTCATGAGCTAAATGAATGCATCAGACTGCTTAAGTTGTTTTATTCATGGCGCAGAATGATTTCACAATTTGGGAAACGGCAAGAGTTTGATGAGAAGATGGATGCGACTCTCATGTCTGTGCAGCTAACTGTGGAGCTGGAGCTGGGAGGTGGTAGCATTGCCAACTCTTTTCAAATGAAAGTAGCTAGCACTACCTTCAAAAGTTGGAGATGATGTCACATGCTCACTTGCATAATGGTGACATCACCATGTGTTTATATAGGCAGCATTTTACACATTTGCTAAACCAGATTCAATAGAAAAATCCTCATCAAGACGTGAATGCAATGAGAGCTTTCTTGTGCTTCCCATTCAGAGAGCTAGGGCATCAACGTAACCATAGAAACTCACTAGCCTACAACTGAACTCACAGTACGGCAAGCGGGGTCTCCTCCAGTCTGCCCCATACTTACTGACTGCCTGCACAGTGCTGCTGAGGAGGAGAGAGAGGGAGAGAGGGTCTCGGCAGAAGAGCTGCGTACTGCAATTAGCCTACTCCAAACAGCATGCACGGGAGTTACAATTTAATATATCTCAATATATTTATACCTTTAAGTCGCTAAGAGGGTCTGAAAAGTCACTAAATATAGCAAGAAAGTTGCCATATTGGGAGTTGGTTAGCTTAGCTTTGCATGCAAACTCAAAGAGGGGGAAACAGCTGGTCCAGTTCTGTCCAAAGATAACGAAAGTCATCCCCCCCCCCCACCTCTAATGCTGTGTTCACATTATGATTGATGGCAAACTGGATATCACATCACTGGACAAGAGCAGGACAATAATATTCAGTGAGGCCAGCGGAGAATGCTGGCAGCAATAATGGTAGAGGACATTGCTGCTCAATGTTAAAATATTTTTATTTTATTTTATTTTGACTATGGCATTTACAACTGGAGGCTGTGTGGCTTCTTCAAACAAGACACTGGCGATCCAGACAGTTACTGGACATTACCAGAAAAACTACATGAAATAATAAATAATAAATAATTTTATTTGATATATTTCATTCAGTTTTCTGTATACAATGCAGTACCATGTTTTCATTTTTCCACCTTGCTATTTCACTGGACTGTTTGTTTGTTTCCCCCATGCTGTCCAGGAGGTGTTTTCCCTCTGCTGTGTAACGTCTGCCTGAGACCATGTGAATTACACTAATTAACACGTTACATCTTGTTTGTGTTGGTCTTGTTTTTGCCAACAGCAGTTTGGGCAGAGCCAGGCTTTCTGCTTCCCCCTGTTTCCAATCTTTGCTAAGCTAAGCTAATTGCCTCCTGGCTCAGGCTCCGTACTTAACGTACAGACATGAGAGTGGTAGTGACTCAGAAGAATGTTGAATTACCCCTTTAAATTGGAGCATTAGCGAAAACATTTGTAGTATTTCAGGAAACAAATTTCATTAGAACCCTAAAGGTAAATGAAATATCATTTGACTGATAATAATAGGCTATTCTTTACACACTTAAGAACACATCTTGTGCTTTATTATTTTATAATCATTTCACATTGTAATCTATTGCATCATCTGATTTAAACCCTTCAGAAATAAAAAGCTCAAACCTAACATGTCTCTGGTATTATAACTCTTCTTGGAAAAAGCCTCTGATCCCCTGACATAAAGACGTTACTAATGGTCACAACATTACTGGTTATAAATGGTGTCCAGCTCTTGAGTGATCAGATCGCAAAGACCCCATTAGCCATGTCATGATCAGACTCTGTTGACCATGGATGTGAATTCTTCTCAGCTCTGAAGAAAAAGTTGCAGCACAACATGGTAGCATAGCAACAGATTGATAAAGAGACGGAGGACTGATGTCTTAGTTATTTATCTCATGAAGAAAAGCAGCTCAGAGTGCTGGGCATGGTGTGTACGTCGCGGCTCTCAGGTGCCTTAATGCCTCTTATGTGCACTTACAGTCCAAGTGCGGCAATTTAGTAAAAGACACACAGAGCATCACCATTCTTGTCTGCTATATCAGGCTACCGTGCAATTTTCAAGATGTCACGTCTGCCCGTCTTCCTGTCCTTTCTCCACCAGACTGGATTAGCAACAAGCTTCTGCAATCATGAGGCTTCTCTGTGGACCAGCAGGTGGCCGGATCGACTTGGTCTCTCTTATAGGGGACGAGCAGCAGGGTTCCCCCTCCAGCAAAGTCACAGCTTCCCCGGTGGTCGGTGTCACACTAGCATGCTATTCATTACCCCGAACAAACCCTGAGCAGACTGCTTGGACACCGCTGAACAAACAACAGGCCACGAAACAAAACAACAGTAGCAACACGAGGCTGGTGAAAGCCAACCATACTTTCGTATTATACACCAATTTTTTCATTGTCATAAAGCTGCTATAATCAATATTTTTGCATTGAGAATGGATCAAATGATGATGTATATGTGAAGGGGACTGAACACACAGGGAATCGTTACCCAACCCTGGACTTCCTTTCAGATCTAAAGAGCTTTTTAGTGTCTTTTGACTTACTATTTTAGTTTTAGGGCCTAAAACTGTTTTGATCGAGACTCACCGCTCTCATCAGCATCATTTGTAGCTGCAGCAGGTGGTTATTTTAATTGAAAAAGCTCTAAAACTCCTCTGTACACTTCCTGTCAGGCATCAGACAGCAAAGTTAAAGCTCTTAGCAATTATAGAGCCTGATATTTTCCTCAGGAGTTGGTGGAGACAAAAACAGAGATAAAAGAAGCGTGAATGCTAAGGCACTGACTCAAGTTGTGGCGGTATACTTGTTTCAAGGTGTACCTTGATATGAAAATTGAAATGATCATACCTTGTACATTTGCTTATCTACGATATTGAAAAAAAAATGCAACTGGACGAATCTTTATTTTAGTTATTTTCAAAGGGGAGACTTTTTACACATTGGTAAAAAAAAATGGTTTAAAGTTTCAATCGCAGTAATAAAATGTTTGTTCAACCAAAAATAACCCTTCTGTTTTCGTTCTTTTAAGGGTCACTCTGAATGATAATACTAAAAATTCTGTAATACCGTTATACCATGAAACCACAATATTTTTTATTCAACTTCTTTTTATCGATTTTTCCATAATCATTTAACAGTGCAGTACAATCAGTGTGAAACGCAACAAAATATATTCAAGTCTTTATTCCCTCACTCCCTGCCCTCACCCAGCTAAGGTCATAAAGCACATAAGGACAAATCAGAAGAAATAATGATACTAATAACCATGATAACAAAAAATAAATAAATTAAAACAAATAAATAAGTACAACATTTCAGGTAACACTATAGCATCACACAAAACACTACAAAATTTCACAAAACTAAACAACATTTCACAAAACACTTTGGCATTTACCAAAACATTACAACATTGTGTGTTTTTCTGAAATGTTGTTGTGTTTTGACCCTCAGGGCCACCATACAAAAGAAGACATCTCAGTTTTACAGTTTCATATTATAGAGAACTTCCTTCCAGCAATCATGTGTAGAGGGAGAAGCGTGTTTCCATTTTATTAGAATTAAAAGTCTGGCCAGTAAGGTTGTAAAGCTAGGTATAGGGCTAGCTGCGTCTCAACAGGGAGGCCAGCACCAAATGGAGCGCCAAAGATGACAGGTAAAGAGTTGTTATATTATATTATAAACCTGGTTTCAGATATGTTTGGCCAAAATATTATTAATTTGGGACAAGAGCAGAACATGTGGATGAGATTGGCAGCAGAGTGTAAACCAAGACATTTTTTGAGACACTTATTGCACTGTGAAATCTCATACTGTTGCAACCCTGCATTGCCTCACATTGCCTGTGTCTCAGCCACAAAGTTGCACCTGAACACACCACAAAGACAACTGCCAACAGCAGACTAGCACGTACATTATGCACCTGCCTGAGAGGAAATAACTCTCCATACCAGCAGGTGGCGGTAGTCTGTATTCATGTATTCATCATTCAGAAAGGAAAACCGGAAGACGGACAAGATGGATTCAAGACGCTAGTTAGCCAGTTAGCACATAACAACACAATGTTGAAAGAGGAAAGGATACTTACCGTGCGCTATGGAACAGTAACACAAAAACTTATAAACCCTTTCTGCTACAAAGCGCAGTGGCAACAAAATAAAGTTACCTAACATAGCAAGGTGGTTTCAGTCTCTTGCCATCTTGACTTTAACATTTAATTGCACTTCTGTTTCTCCTCACTGAGTTGAACTGCAAATCACAGTAATTTTATTCATCAACGGGCTTCATTGGTCTCTGCCAGTTCAGTGGATTGGAAAAACTAGAGGGTCAGGCGCTCACCGATGGCCCAATATTGGCTGTGGTGTGTCAGGGCCCTTAGCTTGTTAAACAGGAGCCGTCAGAGAGCCTGATATTTTACTCAGGAGTTGGTGAAGACAAAAACAGAGATAAAAGAAGAGTGAACGTTAGACTTTTATTTGTCAGGGGGCCAGAAGCATGACTCCAAATGAATGTTAGTGTTACTCTGTCGCAGCTGGATGTGTAGCATGTTAGCCATAACTACATAATTGGTGTCCCTGTCATGTTTACAGCTTATTTCTTTTGCCCCAAGGTGGAAGACAAACAAACAAATGACCAAAAACAACATTAATGCAGCTTTAAGTCTTAGGATGTTCAAAAGAAGCATACAGTAGCTACTTTGACAGAATTTAAGATGCACGCAATGTATGCAAAATGATAAATGTACGTACTTTTTATTTGGATGCACACACTCGTATGTTTGCTGTGCTCTATCTGATATTTCCCCTCTAACAAACACTGCCCTCTCAATTTCAGAGAGCATTAATAGAATCACATTATTTTTGCACCAGTTTATTTTTCACAATTTCTGCCTTCCTCGGAGCCAGCCAACATCTATTCATGAAAAAGATAATATTTTATATAAGATTTCACACCACGGATGTGTAACTTAGAGCCTCGCTCTCGCCAGTCAGCGTGAGCCGCCCGTTCAGTCAATTTCTGGTGGGTTTTTGGTGTTTATCAAAATAATGGAAAGTCTTTCATGTGCTGCGTGGCTGACACAGTCGGTATTCATCTTTCAGGGCGAATGAACAAGAGATTTTTATGGCTCTATGCATCTTTCTAAATCCCCTTTATATTATTATATTGCTATGGAAATGGTCAGAGCCTGCCGGACCTTCCTGGATTCTGTTTATCCATTCAGTGTGAATTCATTATTTGCTTATTGAAAAAGCAGAGAATGAACTTCGTACTGAATAAAAGAAAAAGGAAATTACACATACTGTATTCGTTTTCCTCTTTTCTTCAGCTGGGTTGAAATGAATATGGATCTGTAGGTTGTGTTAGTACTGTCTGTTTGAGCTATATTAGTATCATTTGTTCGAAAATCAGCCATGAATGATTTCAGACTGCCACCCTTTTGATGGCTGGATTATCCGGTTTTGTTCTTTGTGTTTTCAGAGTGAATAGCTTGTCAGGTCGTTGCCTGACAGCAGGGTCAGTCGATAATGACGGAGCGCTGTGTTGGCCCCCCAATCAATGCTGTTTTTCTACCATTTCCTCGGGGGCGAGCTGATTTGATAACTCAAAGATGTTGCATATTAAATTGTGCTGTTAAATATAGCTGTCATGTTGTCAGGTGGTGAGTGATGATATTTGTGTTTTTGTACTCACTACATCGACTCTCCTCGTTTGAATTCGTGGACTGATTTGGTGCACAGATGAAACACTGGAGCACCAGAGGGAAGAACAAAATGTTATTAAACTTTTTTTTTTCCTCCATAAAATCTCAATATTTCATTGCTTTTCTATTTTGGGTACTGTGTATATTCAGACAGTTGAGTTCACACCGAAGGCAGAGTCGTGTTAAAGCTTAATGCTTTGGATGTGTTGGCTCAGATTATCGGCCTGGACATGCATTAGTTGGCTGTTTTAATCTCATTTACCCAAACAAGAATATATTTTTCGTTTCAAAATGATGTTTTGTTGCACTTTGTACCGAGCACAGTTTATTTCTTTGATGTATGGAGGTAAAGGGTTAACATCCAGTGAGGGACTTAACTTGCCAGCAGGCACAGGGCTCAATCATTTTAATGAAATTTCCACAAAACCATGTGCAGGAGCCAATGTTGCTTGGTATCTCTTTTGGAATATATATTTTCTACTGGCAACGGTGGGTTCACACACTTACCCATTTGAGATGAGGCCATTTTGTTTATCCCATTACAGACAGGAGCTCTGATTCTAAGAGCCTGCTCAAAAATGTGATTTGTCCCGATAAGCCAATAAATGCTCCTTCATCAGTTTAGTGTTCAAATCCATTAAAGGAGCACTCTCCTTAGCAGAACGGGGGGAAAAAATGACTGAGTACAAACAGCACCTCGAAAGACGCTCATTGATCTAGGGGATCCGAGAAATAAGCCTCTGCATCTTGGCTGAATGGCAGCGACTGAATCTCAAATCAAATTCAGAGTTGTTTTTCTGCAAGTCAGGGAATATATATCAAACAGGCAACTTTCAAACAAAATTTTTAATATTTTTTCTCTTTAGCTCAAGTTGGCGGCCTAGAGTGGGAGCAGGTGAAACCAGGCTCGTGTGGGCAGAGAGCACGCTGATTAATTCAGTACGGCGTACCCAACAGAATGAGTTGGTCTGGAAACGCCTGTGAATCCCAACAACACAGGCGGTCTGCAGGGTCTACCCGGCCTAAACTGTCTGCAGGGAGGCACACGACGAGATGGTTCACATTAATTAAATCTGCCATATGTTGGCACTCTCTTCACATCCCAGGCTGCGTGTCCCACAGCACGGCAGATGCGACAAACTATCAATTGTTTTGGAAATGAAATCTATCAGGACTTGAACATGAGAGAGCGAGTGAAACAGCCAATTCCTGCTTCGGTCCTCTTCCAGACAGGTTTTGCAGCTTGGCAGACATCACAGTCGTCCGTCCGAATGCTTTCCAAAGGGAGCCAGTAACATGTGGTCATCTGTCCTGCTATTTCTGTCTTTGATCTTTGTATTGTAGCATTGTTCCAACTGAAAATATTATAAAGTAAACAGTGTTTGAGGGGTTGTTTTTCCTTTTGAATGTTAATTGAAGCCTTGATGGCTTCAGATGGATCAGATGGAGCAAAGATAACTTCAGATGGATCAGATGGAGCAAAGACAACTTCAGATGGATCCTCACAAAGTTTTTATTTGGTTTCTAAATGAAGTTATTTCACACAGTGTTTTGGCTCACAGAAATCTATTTACAGCGGCATCAGGAGAGTCCAGATCTTGGCCTGCTGCTCTGCTCTCTGCAGCCTGGGAGTGAGATAATCTCTGTCGAGAGCACCATTGTCAAAGGAGTTTTCAAGGTCTTTATTGCCACTAATTAGATCGGCGTCTTTGAGAACCCCTGAAGGCCCCGTCAGTTCACCCTCTGTTGTGATCATCTACACGTGGAGTTTCTCCTTTTTTTTCTTACTCTCTGTGGTAAGTTTGTAGTTCGAGTGGAGGGCCTCTCCGGGTACTTTCTGTCGATAGCATCCTCATGGAGCAAAGCTTGATGGGCCTTTGGATCAATAATTCCTCAAACTGCTTCAACAGGGATTAACTACCCCTCTGAGGGAGCTTCTCGGGTCAAAGCTCGGCTCATTTAACAGCTAATTAGATGCTTTCTATTGAGCATGTGGTTCTTGTGAAGCATCTGTTTCAGCAGAACATACAGTTAACGCTGAATTTGCACATGCTGGTCAGTGGGAATACTGTGGCCCTGCTCTGGCTGATAATGTATGGGATCTACGGTTTCAAGTTTATTTGCCTTCTGTAGCTTTAGAGTTTTCTGTTTTATTTTTGTTTTGATCGATAGGGGCAGATTGCCTGAAGTATATTCATTCACTTGAGTAATGTCAAATTGTCTAGTGGAGTTTTTAAGCACAATTCCTTCTCAAACCAGAGCAAATCATCATGACGCCAGAGTGGAGCATCAATTGTCCTTCCATTACCCGATCAATCAAGCCGGCGTGCCACTGGCAACTTCCTCTTCCTATTAGATTTCAAGACAAATGGTGCAGCAGATTCTCTGCTCATTAGTTGTTCAGATACCAAACTAATGTCTATCTGTGTTTTGTGGTAATCATGCTCGTGCTCGCCCCTGTTAATGTGGCTGCAGACAGCGTCTGTTGTGTGTGGAATAATACACTGCCATGACGCAGAGGAGACCAGGCTACACTACAGGTCCCTTCATAACAGACCCCTCTGATTATATTTATGAAATTCAATTACTCTGACACAGACAGATGGACTTGCTGTCAGTGGGGACGCTCGTCATTTGTTAGCATCAGCGGACATGTCAGCCCTGAGGTACTGATGGGACAGAGGCTGTGTGACTGGAAACAAAAGAGAGAGCGAGAGAAAGATGGAGGAGAGGAAGAGCAGACCCAGTGATCAAGGTTTACAAGCAGACCAACATACTGTTGCCCGGGAGAGGCTGCCGTCCTTTAAAGGAAGACTTTACTGCTTTCTTTTGTAGAGTAGATGCAAATCCGCTTTCAATATCATGTCTGAGTGTTTAGTATAAAGGTGGAGTCAGAACAAGGTTTGCTTATATCATATTTCCACCAAAATTAGCACATGTATGCAGGTATGCATTGGGGCAGCACAGTGGTGCAGTGGTTAGCATTGTTGCCTCACAGCAAGAGGGTTCCTGGTTTGAACCCAGGGTGGGGAAGCCCCTCTGTGCAGAGCCTGCATGTTCTCCCCGTGTCACCGTGGGCTTTCTCCGGGAGCTCCAGCTTCCTCCCACAACCCCAAAATATGCAGGTTAGGTTAATTGGTGACTCTAAATTGCCCGTAGGAGTGAATGTGAGTGTGAATGGTTGTCTGTTTCTATGTGTCAGCCCTGCGATAGTCTGGTGACCTGTCCAGGGTGTACCCTGCCTCTCGGCCAGTGTCCGCTGGGATAGGCTCCAGCCCCCCACAACCCTCAACAGGATAAGTGGTTACAGAAATAGAATGAATTAATTAATTGATGCAGGTTTAGCAAACCCCAATAAAAACAGGCAATTGACCTCTTTCCCATTGCCCATTGCCAGAGACGTGTGCATGTTTCTGCAGCAGACAAGTCCTATTTTGTTTGGATTTTGGATCACACTCAATGTCATGAACATACTGGAAAACAGCTTAGTAAACAGTAGAAACCAGCATGCAGGCCAGTTAATATCTTTTACTTATTCAGTCTCTCTCTCAAATTCGGTAAACGCTTTTTAATTGCTGCTTGCAAAGACAGATAGTATTGTGTGATGGTGTGTCATTCAATCGTGAAGGTAAAGGGGCTAAAATTAGCGCCGCTACCCGGGTTTCCATCACTGTTAATCGGAGCCAATCGGAACTGGAGCTGATACTGCAGAGTCATTTCCATTAAATACAAAAGCCTGATGTTAGAGGGTAGTGGGTGTTTTGAGCAGAAGGAAAAGCGCTTTAGTTTGGCATATTGACTGGAAGCAAGGTGCATAATGTATTAACTTTACTGCATTTACTAACTGCTGTTTTTCTAAATTAATACAATATTAATCTCTTAAATGCTCATTTTACTGAATAAAGGAGATCATTACATCATTATTATTGTTTTGCACCAATACCGTTTTATATTCAGGTGAAAATTTAAGGAAGGTATGAACAATTAGATATTGCCCAAGTCTACCAAACACTGGTTCTAGGTAGGGCCATTTGCGTTTTCATGTTGGTCAATATAGTTCTCTTCATTTGTTTCAGTTTCAGTTGGTTGCAATCTGCAATCCTTTCCACTAGATGCCACTAAATCCTACACACTAGACCTTAAACTAAATTTGTTGCATCTAAACACAAATGATTTAGGAAAATGGACAACATTTGCAAGAGACAACTTATGGTCTTATGTCAGCAGCCACCTGAGGACACCCAAAACAGCTCCCAGCCATCCATCTTGTTCTGTTTGTAGTCAGGGTCCATCTTCCCGCCGTCTCTACTCCGTCCTGTCTGTTCTGTTCCCTTTTCAACATATTGAAATTGGATGTCTCATATGCCGTTTCAATGAATATGAAATCTATTCAAATTAAACGGAAAGGAAAAGATACAGTACTTGGTCCTTTAATCCAGCTCGATGCCGCTCTGTTCGGTGCCCTCTGTTGGTGAATTATGGATGAGTCTGAAAATTAAAGCTAGTTGGGAATTCATTGAAGAACTGCTGACAGTGTTGGTATACCTTTATCTAGACCGTGGGAGCTGTTGGGGGAGGGTGGGGGGGCAGGTAAATGAAAACAGAGAGGGATGGCGGTTCAATGCAAAGTACGTTACGCGAAAGCCAGACAAGGAAAAGGAAAAACTGCATGAGTTTTTGTTTTTCAAACTTGCCCCAAACCTTCAACTGCTGCAAGCTGGGATGAGTGGGCAGGAAAAACTGAGGCCAAACCAAACTCACAGACCGAGGCTGCAAAGCATGACGCGTGATCCGATTCCGAGCCTGCAGGGTTGTTATCACACCTTCCTCCTACTGTCTCTGTGATACCGCAGCCCACGCCTCATACTGTGCTTTAGTCCTCCTTGTGTAAAAGACTTCCATAAGAGAAAATTAAATAAAACATAAAAAAAAAAATCCCACGGACATTTTCACACCTACTGTTTTCTCAAAGCGGAGCTGGGAATGAAAGGAAGAAAAACATGCCAAACATGGGAGGGGGGTGGGGGCGATGGAGGGATGTGGGGGAGGGAGAAAGGGGGCAGCAGACCAACGCTCACATCTCAAACATCTGAGTGTTGCTCACTTGAAAAAGATTTGGACTGGTTTCTCAAAACCTTCCGGAAAAAAGACTCTCCTTGGGGTGGGATCCTTTAGAGGAGCCTGGCTCCAGCTGGTGATCGGTGTGTGATTGAACGCCAGTAGATAGACTGATCTACTGTATGAGAGCACCCTGAGGAGGTCTGGAGAAACTAAACCAGTGCTTTGCTCTGAACTAAAGTGCCAGCAATGATTTCACTCACTCTGTCTTCTTACTTAATCTCTCCATCCATTATCCAATTGTTGGACCAAGCCTTTTCACCCAAAACTGAGATAACAGTGACGGAGAGTAACCAAGTACATTTACTAAAATACTGTACTTAAATACAGTTTCAAGGTATTACCATTTTATGTCACTACTTCAACATACAATCTACTCCTCTACATTTATTTGACAGGTTTAATTACCTTTTAGGTTACAATTTTGCATTTAAAAAATGGTGATGAACTTGAGTTGCTAAATATAAAACCAGCCAACATTTTTGGATTGTGACTCCTCACAGCAAAGCAGTGTCAAACTGAGGTCTCGTGCCAGATGTCAACTAGCTGCTAGCAGCTCCAAAAAAAATACACACTTTCAGGTTCACTTACAAGTACAAAACATGAATATGAATTTACAACAACATTTACTCCGCATCCCCAGCCGAACAGGGAAAACAAGGGCATATGCTATTTGCGCCCAGGTGTCCGTAACCAACAATGCTATTTGCACCTGCAATGTAAATAGACAATGAGGTTATTTACACTTGTGTGAATATTCCTGGGTATCTTTGCATTGTGTAAATATGATGCAACTATTAATGGGTCTACTCAGCTATTCTGCTTAACTTTATGTTCACAGTGTGTGTTTAGCAGCTTTATACATACTAAAAACTGAAAATTATATAAGTCAACTAAGTCTTAAAATAATAGGTCTTCATCAGCTCATACAGGACACATACCTTAGTTTCCTGTGTGAAAGTCCAGTACTTTACTCACCCACTATATCTTATTAAATCTGTGAACTGTGTCGCTTTTTATGCTATAACACCAGACTTTCTGGCAGTATGTTGTGTTTTTTCTTATAAATATCCCAGATTGGCTAGTACTAGTCCTGACCATAACCTCTTTGCTCTAATCTTAACTGCGTCCAACCTCGACGCATCAACATGGCAAGTATTATCAATCAATCAATCAATCAATTTTATTTATAAAGCCCAATATCACAAATCACAATTTGCCTCA
>NC_065525.1:16554912-16772364 GCF_006386435.1 Epinephelus moara | reverse complement strand
TAGGGACCACGAGTAACCCTGCGTTCTCAGAGCGCAGTGTTCTGGTGGGATAATATGGCACTATGAGCTCACTAAGATATGATGGAGCTTGACCATTTAGAGCTTTATAAGTTAACAGTAGGATTTTAAATTCAATTCTGGATTTTACAGGGAGCCAGTGCAGCGAAGCTAAAACAGGAGAAATATGATCTCGTTTCTTAGTTCCTGTTAGTTCCTATTAGTCACAGCACGCAGTGGGATCCACAATGGCACGTTGTAGGGATGGGTGCAAACAGCCAAATAGCTGAAGTGTGACAATTCTCACCTGGGTGCAAACAGAAAATCTAAAAAAAGAAAATGAAATTAGAATAAATATAAAATAAAATATTGAATATCATAGATAAATGATAAATATATGTGTAATGAGATCAAAGTGAATAAATTATAATTCCCAGTCAACTATATTCTGAATTCAGGGTAACCAGTCATCAGTAGCTATGCCACATTATGTTATATTGTGCTTATACTGTAGCTAAAAATACATTTGTGTGGATGAACTTATTTTTTTCTTCTACAACCCCTTTTACCTTGTAACCCTTCAGAGTAGTCTGACCAGAACTAAGTTACCCAACAGTACATACGATATTTAAAGCACTATTTTTAATATATTTTTTATTAAGTGACTTGCTGGTAAACTTAGTGTAGCATGTAGCAGCTAAAGAGACAGATATAACCTGTTTCAATGTATGAATAATGAGTGTATTTTATTGTAGTCTATTTTATGATTGTTTTCTCGGAGTATCATGAAAAGTGCTCTATAAATAAAATGTATTATTATTACTAACCCTCAGGAGTCAGTAGAAACTAGATACGGAGCTAAAAGACAGTAAATATTGGAGTTGCCAGGTGACCAGAAACACAACCCTGAATGAATAATAATGTTTCTCTGTTACTGCTGGATGTGTAAATCATGGGTGTTACAGCAATGTAGGTGGGGCCCTGTTCATTCCTATGAAAGCTGCTCACATGGAGCCAAAAAAGCTTGACTTCTGCAGTATGAATTTACTTAGATCACCGGGGCCCATACAGCAAGCCGTTTGGAATGTTATTGGACCAAATAGATCAAATCCCAATAGTGATACAAGTCATATCGAGGGGGTTGTGATGCTCAAAAAAATGTATCCACTGATTACAGTTGTCTCTTCCCAATGTGAGTTTATGGGAAGCAGTCTTTTTGAGTTCCATGGCATCATGTGATACCAGGGTGTTGTAACTCCATTGTTTGGCAACTTCGTGAAATTGGCTTCAAAGCCTGGTGTTGTTCTCGAGGCTGTAGTTGTTAATAAGCAACTGTTTGCAAACAAGTTTGCATTATCACTTGTTCCCTCTATCCGCAAATATCCCAAAAAAGGTTTAAATGGCAAAATGCTACTTCTAGAGTATCTATATGTTGTGGTAATTGTGCCTTTACATGAGTATTTCTGCTGCCGCTGCCTCTCAGTTGGATCAATAAGAGAAAGACTGTATTGTAAACAGACAGGCTGTAAATATTCAGTTATTTAACCTCTGAGGAGCCTCAGAAGTAGCCTATTCTTATGTGTCTCATGCTCCATGCTGTGTCACTCATGTTCTCTCTCCTACCATCTACTCCTACGACTGCTGCACTGTGCGCCATGAAAAACAAGCTCCGGCATTTCATAAACTATAGACGCTTCTTAAAATTAAAAATGTCTGTTACCTCTGATTATAAAATGCCTAATTACCCTTTGCAGTATCACAGCAGTTAAGCAATCACCATATGCCCTCGTTGAGTGTGTTTTCCACCCAATAGGCCAATAAAGGACGGGATCAATTGAGCATTTAATTATTGTAAAGATGTAAAGCCATGATTTAGATCCCGTTGACAGTTAAGAGAGGACTCCAACCCCAATAACACACACATATGGTGCTTCAAATGTATTGCTGTTGTTGAGGCTTCCTCGCTGATATATGGAGGAGTACTTGTTGGGATCCACTGGTGTCTTTAAGCTGCAGTGTGTGAGAGATAATGCTGACGGTGCTAAGTTTGACAGAGGGGGGGCCTGCTTGCATTTACCTTGAGGAGCTCTACCCAAGATGCAGCTCTGCCAGCTGGCCTTTTGATGTTCGCTGTGAAAGCCCCTTATTAGGATCAGTGGAAAACAAAATAAATAATCTGCGAGTGAACTTGCGCTGGAAACAAATGCCGCGGAGAGATGCCATAAAAATGCAACTTTCACTACAAAAGATATCACAGACAGAGTCTCAGTGTGAAGAAATGCTCAGATGCTAAGAGAAAGAGAGAGAGAGAGAGAGAGCGGAGACGGAGAAGTAAAGATGGCCGCTGAAGAGCAAGGGTGCATATTGAGGGCTTGTGTGTGTGTGTGTGTGTGTGTGTGTGTGTGTGTGTGTGTTTGTGAATCTCTTCTGTGCGCATGGGGGGAAATAACAGCATTTGAATGATGGGTGTGACAGAGGCTGATGTGTGCTCAGGGCCCGTGTGGCTCCAGTAATAAAGATACTGTGGCTCAAAGTGGTTTCATTCTGTCTTAAATGCTCCTTAATCTCTCCATAAATGACGTCTTTGGCTCCCAGTAAGGAGAGTGAAAAATTGAAACTGTTTGCGCCGGGGCTACTGGGATTTTAATGGTCATGTCAATAGAGGAAAAAACTGCGGAGCTTAAATGTCAGGAGAGCTCAATCTATTTCCTCATCGTTTTTTTAACATCCTTATATAAAACATTCAGATATGATACACTGCATGTACTTAGCTTGTGGAAATTACGGCTTATAGTAGCTCTCAGCACTTAAGAGGCAGAGAGAAATGAAAAATATTGTGTGCTGTGAGAAGCCATCTTTAAATGCTGATGTAAGTCTGATACAAAAAAGAACATAGGTGATGTTTCCCTTGTCATCAACAGCATTTTTCACAAGTCGTTTTAATGGGATTGTCAATATGGCTGTGCGTTCTTCTCACCAGGCGCTGACCTTTTTTAAATCAATGCTCTCCTATAAGGAGGGCAATTTGTGGAGCTCACAGAAGGACAGAAATCGTCCTCTGCCTCCCTGCTGTTGGGTGTCACCTTTGTCATCGCCGCGTCACCATTATCCCGCCTGAACACACAGGTACACACATGTTTATGCATGCTCACGTTCACACGGGATGACATTGATTTTGATCAAAGCATGCGGTTTATGTGTCGGCGTGACAACCAGAGAGCTCATAATTTGCCTACTTTCTGGCTGCTCGCCCAGATAAGGATCATAAAGAATCGACCGTGGGATAATGAACCTGGATGACACACCTGCAGCTAGAGGACCAACTCCAAGGACGTCTCGCAACCTCTTTCGCTCCCACATCTCATCATGAGCAGCGAATGGTTAAGGCGGCTGATTACAGACAGGCGTCAGGGCAGAGGGGGGATTTACGTGATGGAGCTTATTCGACTGACACTGACACAACAGTGGTGCTGGAAGGTCAAGAAGGTGCTTATCAAAATATTGTTGGAAGCCGGTTCATACTGTGACTGTGCTCGTTGGCGCCTGTGACCTGAAGTTGTTAAACCGAGCGATGATGCTGTGCCTTTCATCTATCTTGAATTTTAATAGCACATGAAGTTTGTTTCACGGGAAACAATGTTTGTTGTTTCCTTTTCAGCTATTTAATTGTGGGCACCATGTTGCAAAGGAAATAATGAGAATAAATCATGTGTCTGTCGTGTCTGAGTCTAATAAACACCATATTAGTTGCTTTATTAATCTGATGAATGTGACTCTCTGCGGGAAAACTTTCTTTTTTGCTTGCTGTTGTTCACACTGTAGATGAGTGTACAGCAGTAGAGATTCTTGCCCACTCAAGCTCTGAACCTTACGCCTCTCAGCTTCAGGGTGATCTTCCTGCTGCTAACAAGCCTCCACCTTCACAGAATTTGTGGTTTATCGTGCTGTTTTACTTTATTATACGAGTGTGAAAAACATCTTTCTGTTAGCCACGCAAATGCAAGTCACTCAGTGCATCACCGCCCAGCTGCTTCCACGTTTCAACCTCCCAACACGACCTGATGCAAGAGGCGCTTACACTTACATATAAAAGAAAAAGATAAAAAAACCCCGCAAAAAACGCTTCAAAAAACAACAGCAACTGAAAACAACTTGGAAATTTCAAATCTAAAAACAGCAGAAAGAAGCAAGATAAAGTGTTGCTTTGCTTCCCAGGAGCCGTCAGTGTGACAGATGTCAGCGCGCCACTCTCTCCACATGACACTGAACCATTTACAGAATAAAAATGGTAACTTCGCCTTTTAATATCCTGGCTTGAGTGTGTGTGTTTTTCTAATCCATAAATGTGTGTGAGCTCCTCTTGTGTCTGTTCTGACCTCTGCACCTCTACTATATATGTACATGTCCAGTCAGGACAGCGTAGATCAGTCATCCCCAACCAGGACTCAGAATTTCATTGTGAATTAACTCAACTAATCTAATAAAATTAAAATTACTATCTGAATGAAAAGTATAGGCACATATTGAGTCAGCATGTATGGCTGAGCATTGTTTAGAAAATTACAATACAAGTAAACCAGTGCCCTTAAAGTGTTACTGATACCAATAGAGTAATTCATTTTTGGCCTGGCACGGGTACTCGAGAACTCAATTTGGATGTCAGTATTCATTTAATGTACAGAATAATCGCTGCCCAACCTCTCACATGTGAGCATGAATTTGAGTTTAATATGGGTAATATCTTTTTTCAATATCGAACTGTGTGCAGTGTTTTGCGTCATTCAGCACCTCCTTGTAGAGACTACTGCTGCAGGAGTGTGAGCTCTGTGCTGGGAAACAGTGGGTGAGG
Source organism: Epinephelus moara (assembly GCF_006386435.1). Lineage (NCBI taxonomy): Eukaryota > Metazoa > Chordata > Actinopteri > Perciformes > Serranidae > Epinephelus > Epinephelus moara. The sequence goes on along the minus strand of NC_065525.1, from coordinate 16,767,518 downwards.
GTCCCCCCGCATACACACCCACAGTGACAGAGTAATGTAATGTCATACAGCTGATGTTATCTAATGATTATTAATGCTTTATTGACAGAGTCGAGCTGTTTCGGTGTCGATGTGAGATTGTTGGAACTGTTTAACAGCTCTGTGCCAGATTCTGCTGCTGCTGTGTGAGCTCTCGCTAACCTGGCAGACACTGAACTGACCGGGAAAGAAAGTGGCTGTTGAGATGGTCCCTCAGTGCTTCAACTTATTTATGTAACGGCAGCAACAGAAAGTTTGCTGATGGTTTAATGGGCTAATTGAAGCCTGTTGTTTAATAATTGAATTTCAAATAGCACTTGTTTTCCATTGTTGGCCAATTTACACTCCTATTCTTACATTCGTTTTTTTTTGTTTTTTTTTTGTGAAAACTTGAGTATTCTATAATAATTCAATGTGAGTACTCGAATATGGAAATTACTTAAAATGCCCATCCCTACTTCATTCGACACCTTTTTTTCTAATTCATTCGATACCCATCACGTGAGTGGAAGCATTCAGTTGTGTAACATGCCATCAGATGCCACAGGCATGTAGTATAGCCATATTTTTGAATGATTTGTTGGCATCTCAACACACTGAACTGCCAACTCTGTCAAATATGCCGTGCTTGACATCCCCACATCACAGACTTTATGGGTGGAGCTGCTGTGGTAGTGGGCAAATCATACATTGCATTAAATCAAAGAACACTTGCTGAGATTGGCTGAGCAAAACCACACAAACACAATTTTTTTCTGGATCAGGATGCCAAGAAGATCGAATGCAGGTATCAGTTGAATGGAGACGTTTCAGTAGTACTTGGTGCTGGGTTATTTTTGTAGATACATCTAAGGTATCCAGGACTGATATCCAGCCCTCGCTATGACACTGCATAAGTTCAGAGTGTGTGAAAACTAGTTAGCAGGCATGCAGGACAGTCTAAAGGGTAAGCTAAAGGTAATGGATTGATAATTAACCTAAGGTAATGATTAACAATGGAAAAAGTAAGCTAAAAGTAATGGGTAATTATTGAAATAAACAGCAGTGTCAATGAAGGGGTACTCGGGTTCATCTGTATCTGTAAGGACTGTGAGGTGTGTCAAACAACATGCGTTGGGAACCGCTAGCGTAGATTAACAGTGTGCTATTCTGCATTTCCCAATAGCAGCATGCACCTCATATTTGTTACCCATATTGATAAGACCTAAATCTGTCAGCACAGTTAAGGAGACAGAGAGGGGTTGCCGCTATTGAGTGCAAAGAAATGGGTAATTAGCTGACGGCTGACTCAGGCCACTTGCAGCTTTGTGTGTCAGGGTGTGGATGGAAAAACCGATGAAGCATATCTCCCCGGGTGTCATAAAGCTTTGCTTTATGGCCAGTTTGTGTAGCCTTGCAGATTAAGTTCAAAGAAAGACGGCCAATCTTTTCTCCATGCATCTTAAATCCTGTTTCCCCTCAGCTGGATGTGTAGATCAATTCTTTGGGCCGCGCTGAGATATCCCTGGTGTCAGCAGCTATAGGGCAGCTACAGGAAGTGTGGGGAGGACTGGGTGTCTAAAAATACATTATTAAAGGGACAATTTCACCTCAGATTTAATAGTACTCAAGGCAGCATGACCGTTCCACTCAAATTGCATACTTTCCTTCACTCTGGAGTGGCTTTCTTTGGTGGCATTAAAGCTCATAGTTCCCAGCGGGCTTCAATTGCAGCTTCCATAAGAACATACAATGTTAGCATTTGAAAGGAAAGAAAATCACAGTCAATCAGTGGTTCCTCCATGATTCATGCAATGAGTTCTTTCTCAGAAACTACTTCCAGCATTTATCTCAAGAGAGCAGCTCTATGTGAGAATAAATGGGCTGGTGTCTGGAGATGGCACGCTTCCTCTCTCTGTTTAGACACAAAGACCAATTTCAAATGGTGGAACTGGCAGAGAACCTGCAGCTGTCTAATCTCTGTCTATACGCCACTGCAGATAGCTGGTACCGCCGAATGATCCTGGTATAATTCTTTTTTGGTTCAAAGTTAACACAAAATAAAGCACAGCATGAGCAGCATGTGTTCTCTTGAGTCAAAAACATATCTGTTACTACAGACACATCAGCAGGATTGAATTTTGGCTGAAAGACAAACCAAATACAGAGGGATTTCAAGATAAAAGACAATGGATTTGCACCGTTCTCTGTTTGCAGCACTAAAACTCGAGCACTTATCTGCTTTCCTCCCAAGATTGAAGAAATTAAACATCAAATAAATGCGGTTGCAAGAAGATTTCAGCAAGCTGTGTGGTAGATATGTTATTACTTACATATGAATAATTTATTTTAAAAAGTCTAGAAAATATAAACAGCATAGTTACAGACATAAAATGTTCAAACACATCCGTTACTTAGCATTTGCACACTTGCGTTGCAACAGTTAATCAGTATTTACAAGCAAACAAACATATTCTCATATTCTCAACGTCTTCACAGAGAAATCAAAACTGCTCTGTGCTGCAGAAGATTTTCTACCTACCATATGTGACATTTTAATCCTTTTCCAAAATGCATTAGAGACACTTGGAAGGCGCTATAATTTATTTATTTTTTAACAAATAAATCCGCCTCGTTTCCTGTTTTTCTCACCTTCAGGAACATCGCTTTTTGTGTGACTTGGGGTCGGATTTACTCTGAAATGGTGCCTGGGCTGTTTCAAGTGTCTTTTTTTCTCCTTTAAACACTGAAATTATGAGAAAATTAAATCATGAAAAAAAAAAACACAGCATAATATCTTCATCACATCAGGATCCAGCTTACTGTTGAACAAGTCGAGATTTTTTTCAATCAACACATACAGCTGTTTATTTTCGATCAACACCTTTTCCAGCACCAGAACAGCATTGACATTTGGCACTTCTATTATCTTTGACAAAACCATATAAAGAGATATTAAATTACTTTAGGAATTATTGAAAAATAAGATAAATTACATTCATTTTCTCAGCATCATGACGGAGCGGTAAGTCAGCTGAACTAAATAAATAAATAAATAAATAAATAACATTGATTTTTAAATCAAATCTACCATGTGGCTGGTTGAAAGGTCCTGTGTTCTACTAAACTGTGAGACAAGTTTCTGAGTTCGCCTGCTGAGTGCACCTGCTTGTACCCCAGCAGGGCCAGAGTGTCGTTGCACAGATTCTGCACAGTCCTCACGATGTCAAAGCCCAAATGAAGCCTCCAGCTCTCCGCTGTCGCTCTGGAGTCTCTGGTGGTGGAGTACCTGTAGTTCCACTCTGACGGAGACGACACGTTACTGTTGGTGTTCTTTGCGATCCACATTCGTACCCTGTCCTCCATCTCCAGCCCCACAAACCTGTACAACTCAGTGGCCTTTTCCTTCGGGTTGAACGCCAGGTCCTCATACCGCACCAGCAGGTAGCGTCCCCTCAGCCACGCTGGCCTTTGAAGGCCTGTTTCTGCAGACGCTGTCATGTCCTTGCAGGTGCTGGTGATCTGTGTCAGGTCCACGTATCGAGGCTGCCGTCCTGTCGCGTTCCATATTTTCCAAGCACGGAATTGATCTGAAAACGCCATCATGCGTGAGGCAAGGATGGCTCTGGGGTCTCTCACCAGGTGGATGATCTTCAGGTCCAGACGTGGATCTTCTGTCAGGGTGCGCAGGTCCCCCACCTCAGGGACCCGCACAGTCTTTATGGCTACGTGTTCCCTTGACAGACATGACATTGAGGCTAGGGTGAGGTTCAGGGCCCCACACTTCTTGGGACACCAGGTTTCATCAGGAGGATCAGAGGCTGCTAAATCCCCTCCCTCTGAACACACAGGAGGGGAGCAAAGGGCGTGACTGGAACTTCGGCGGAAGAAGGAGCTTGTGACGTGGTTCTGGGGCTCTGGACGGATGTAATTCTCCATGAAGTGAAGGTCACAGGTGTACAGATTGAGGAGCAGGTCCCTGTACGCTCCCAGTAGGGCCCGGCGATCCAGGGTGCGACGCAGCCTGCTGCTGGAGTTGGTGAAGGCCTGCTGGACGTGGTAGAGAGGCTCAAACACATAGAAGATCCCTGGGTGCTGGTTGAGGAGCTGCCCGGTGAAGGAAGAGCCGCTGCGCGTGGTGGCAAACAGCAGGATGTGCTTCCGCGGTGACTCTATGGGCATCCAGCTGTCATCGCACAGGGCTCTCCACCTGGAGTCTTGAAGAAATAAACAACAAAGTCAAGTTTAACTCATATTGTGTGACACGGATGTCAGCTGCATCCTGTTTTTATTACAGTGAGCTAAATAACGACTTCAGATCACACAACCTGTTCCCCAGGTTCAATTTCTCTTAAAAGAGGAGTTATTTCACTTATTTGCGAAGAGTTACTTCAGCTCTTAAAGTGAGTCGGTTTTCGTCATAACTTCAGTCCAGGAGAAAGTACACCACTGAATCAAGCCAATAAAGCTTAAATAATTTAGAGGGTAAACACGCCTGAGTAAGTTGCTTGTCTGCCGGTGGTTACCGAGGGGGCTTATGAAATGGCGGATCTCTAAATATAGCGCAAATAGCTAACGTGTAATTACTGCTGATGAGGAGTTGATTGCAAAGGGGATGTTACTTTCGTACACAGGAGCTCGACGCCAGCGAGCTACAGCTGCGCTATGAGAGGGGATTAATGGAGATAAATTGGAGGATAATTGTAAAACGAATCACACATATTTCATTTCTCTTTCCTCCCCACTTGTTGGGAATCCCCTTGTTTACTGAGCTGCTTTCTTTTTCTGTAGCTTCAGGCACAGGTTTGATGCTGTCTCTTTCCTTTAAAGTGCTAAAATATTATTAATATCACTGATCAGGTGTTGAGTGTGTGTCTGTTTATGACCTCTGCTGCAGCTGCACAACCAAAGTCTGTAACAATATACATACATTTTAAGTTATTTGAGTTATTTTTGCAATGCACATGAGCATATCCACAGTAGATATGCCAAAAGCTCTATACACTTTATGCCCTCCTGTAGCGAGGCAGGACAGTATTTAGGACAATCTTGATTGGCTGTCGAGGCGTACCTCTGTGGTGTCTGGTCTGGCAGCGGTAGGTTCCCTGACAGGGTCCAGACAGAGAGTCCCTCAGGGTCCGGATGGCCGTGTACTGGACCCCAAGAGATGCACACACCAGCAGCAGCACCGTCTTCCAGGAGCACTCCATCCTGCCCCCCCCTCTGGCTCTACATCCTTCACGCTGATACCGCCAGGGAGACACACACAATGAGATTTCATTTTGATGCATTTTCTCAGCTTCATACATGTGAAGCTCTCACTCCTTTGCGCCTGCAGCACTCCACTGATGGCCACTGAGCAGATCTTGCTGGGCACTTGAACAGTTGAACGTAAAGTATGTCACATTAACTTTCCCCGTACAGATTTCCCTTGCTGGTTCAGAATGTGAACATTTGTCCTACAAATTGTGTAACTGTGTTTTCTATAGTAGTAAAAGAGTCATTTGAGTGACTAAAGGAATAGCTCAGCATTTTAGACATATGGTTATCTGCCTTGTGGCTGAAAGACTGAAACACTGTTGTGTCTGTACAGTAAATATGAAGATGCAGCCAGTTAGCTTAGCTTAGTCTAAAGACAGGAAATGAGGTTAAACAGGTAGGGTTGCCAGTTGTCCCGTAAGTACAGAATCATCTCGTAATTTGAAACTACAAAATGTGCTCCAAATTGACCAGGGACACGCTTAGTTTTGTATTTCTGAGAATCAATTCAGTGCAAGCCTAACATGTATCTTACAAAGATTACAAGTTTGACTATTTAGACAGGGAGATTTTTGTGAGATAGAAGGAAACCCTGCAGCCTGTCTGTCATGTTACATTCTCCTGCTCAAACAGAGAATGTGCTTCTCAGCCGTTGTGATTCACGACTGATGAGAAGCTGCTGTCTGGTGTATCAGAGCAACGCTGCTGCTCACAAGTGACAAGTGACAGCGTTGTATACAGTACTGACAGCGGTGTGAGATTTAAAAAATGGCAATCAACGAGCATGGTACACCAAAAAACGGGAGAAGAGATTACAAAAATAGGCTACAGAAAGGAAGGGGAAATGATCACCAATGGCTGCAATGTGTGAGTGTGAATCATAGATTTTAATAACACCTAGATGCCAAGATGGCGCCGATTCATTCCAGTGGAGTTGCTCACCTGGCACATATGCCAAAAAAAGTTTTTAGCTGAATATGCGCAGTAGTCTTTCTCCCGAGTTCTCGCTCGGCTCATGATGACATCACAGGTTTTTAAAATGCTTTTCTCCGCATGCGGAAAATTTGATAAATATAAAACCTCCATGTATCAAAGATGCTTCATGGAAAGAGTCAGAGCCTTGTTTACAGTTCAAGGCGTCCTGTCGACAGTTTTGCAGACGTCTCTTTTATAATGGTAGCCTATAGGGAAAATGCTTTTGAGCCACAAGGATTTTTTTTTGTTGAAATACCGTAAGCAGCCCGTGGGAAAAATTGGCTGCATGGCTGAGCAGTGTTCTTTGGGGCCTGGTGAGAATATGCACAAGGCCAACTGCATCATCTGCCACTGGATTGTCTCCATTAGTCATGAAGGAATTTATGACATCAAACAACATGCATCAGCAGATATGTAGTCATATAGTTCAACACCCTCCCCACTGCTCCTTATTTCCATTACAGGAAGTTGGCAACCCACAGCTAGCCTGGCTCTGTGCAAAGCTAACAAAATCATACATCAAAAGCTCACTAAATAAAATCTTACATCTCTTTTTTACTAAACAAAAATGAAAGTATAAAAATGACAATTTGGGGGATTGTATGCAGGTTTAAACACACTATAGCCTGTTAATCAGAGAGCTTCAGAGGTGCTGGTCGGTGAATTTTGTTGCATTCAGACAGAGTCAAGCTCGCTGATTCTCCTTGTTCCTGGTCTTTGTGCTAAGCTAAGCTAACCAGCTGCTGGTTGTAGCTTCATATTAGAGAGGAAGTAAATAAGAGTATTTCTCAAAATGTCAGTTTTCCTTAAAAACACACTTTTTAAAAAAAAAATATATACTTGAGGAAAGGTTGCCCTCTCTTTTCAAGCAAAGCAAAGAGACATCACCTTTTAGCATTTCTAACATAAGTAGCTTAAATGCTTTGAATAAACAGGTTCAGGATTTGTTTCCTTAAGGATCCCCAAAATTTGCACTGCAGAAAAAACACAACTCAAAGGTCAGACCTCTTCAGGGAAATGGTAGCAGTAATGTCCCTATCTGAAATAGCTCCACTATTCAAGATACCGTGCACACACAGTTGCATAATTGCATTTCATTTTTGCTTTCCTCTCTTCTGGGTAATTAAGCCTCTAAGCCCAGCAGAGAGCTACATACCCAGATAAATATAGCTGTCTTCACATAGATGAGTGGAGAAGTTTCCTTTGTACACTTCCGAGTTTTTTGCCACTGGGCATGAGAGAGCAAAGGGAGATGTGATTTTCCAAATGGATTTAGAAAAAAAAAAGGTGCTGCCATCCATTTGTCCCTCTGCACCAAACTGATGGTAGGTAATCACACGCGATCCCTGGGCACAAAGTGTGTCTCCATCACTCACCGAGGCAATCATCATCAAAACCGCAGGTAAATATACATCATATTACTGACAAAAATAAATATTGCCTTCCTGTTTGCCTCCTCACCCTCTTTCTGTCACTCTGTCTCTCTCCAGTCTGCCTCTTGTTCATTAATGATGTTTATGTGTCCCTGGCAGACTCATATCCTCAGGAATGTATCACACTGAGCTCAGATCGGCTTTTGATGTTCCATTAATCACAAACAGCGCAAAACCAAAGACATTTACTCTGTGGGTGAGGGGGAAAAGAAATCGAGCTGACATCATGAGCCATTCTGTTTGAATACGGCTAAAAACAGCAATCGCAGAATGAACCCATCAGGGGGAGAAACTTTGTTAGCTGCAGACAGAATGACAGAAACAGGGACGCTCTAACTGTTTGTCTCTTATCTCTGAACAACTTTAAAGCTGTTTGTGCATTTGTTGAAGGACAGGAGAGACGGATGAAAAAGCAGAGAAATAAAAGCACGAATGACTGTAGATAATGAGAAACTTTGACCAAGCTTCTTACCGCCCCTGACACTTAAGAGGGGGAAAAAAATCTGTCAATTTGACAGTCCTGCCATCCATACCCTACATGTACTGCACAGCTGGCTGACCAAGGCACCTCACATGATTCCTCAGCGACAGGTTTTGTTTTCCTTTCCAGCCGTGATCAGGGCTCAAAGCACCCTTTGCTACACACCCTGCTGCCCTCTGGAGAATGAGGACAGATGCTTCAATGGATTAAAGCAATTTGATTTGCAAGTCCTCTATTCTCCCTGGCTTATAACTTCTCCCGCACCGGGACTCACACCAGGAATAATACACACTCTGTCAACAGCTGGAAGGGGGCCGTGAGCTTCAGACAGTCCCAGCTTTTGTATCCCTTAAACAATAACAGTGCTTACAGGGGATAAAAGCCTCGGGGACAGGATCAAGGAAAGATTACACTGTGTGGTGCACGCTCCTCTGGCAGGTTTGACTTGTACACTGAGGCGTTGCTGCTGCTGAGATAACATAGCTAGCAGCAAAAGTGTTGGAGGTAATGACATTGTGCACGGTGCAGGGAAGGCAATTGCCTCTGTGGAAAATAAAGGCAACAAATGAGATTATTGAAGTTAGTGATGAGGGTGGGACTGAGGGATTTGGGATGCAAGTGATTGAGGGATGTGACAGTGCCAAAGATTTTTCTATTAAGGCACCTCGGTGTGTTCACAGATCCTCTGAGTGAGGCAGTTTATTGGCAAAGCCTGATGATCAATCCTGGGGAGCACGGAGAGTTGAGAAACAGTAGCAACGACAGGAGGAGCTTTGAGTCTCCAGCTAGCGTTTCTTGCTCTGCTCTCCATCTATCTATCCATCTTTTCCCCCTCTCTCTAAACTAAAACATACACACACACACACACGCACACATACATATATATATATATATATATATATATATATATATATATATATATATTCACGCAGAGTGCCACAGGCAGAGAGCAGAGCAGAGCTGCTGCTGTGCGCAGAGGAGCTGCATCTGACCCCGGGCTACAGAGGAGCTCCTGTGATAGGGAAGAAGATGAATCTTGTCCTACATGATTCCTCCAGCGCGCACACACACACCCACACACCGGGGCACACACAGTAAAAGCACTACATTACGCACAGGGGAGGGAGGAATGAAGAAAAAGCTTCATCTCATGTTGCCCTGTTTCATTCACAAACAGCAAAATAAGAGAGAGAAAGAGGGGGCAGAGCAGGTTAAGTGTTCAGATGAGTGAAGTGCGGAAAACAATGTAAAGTTAAGGGATGATGAAATTAAGAAAGACAGGATGGACCTGCAACTTTTGTATCCCATCACTTACATCCACACATGATGGGCTGCTGTCCGAGTCTAACTGTAAGTGATGATGACAAGCACATCATTTGCATCTGAATACAGTTATAATACGTTTTCACTCATTAATACCAATGTAAACTCAACATAGAGCCATTCCCTCCAGAATATAACTTAATAAATACAATAAATATGTGTCACCACATCACTGAGCCCATGTGGAGCATCACAGTAAAGCCGATAAAGTAGCCTTCCAGATCACTTTAAACTCACCACTAAGTACCGCAGACACACTTTAAGTCGCTGTGTGGAGAAATCACTGTCATTTAGACTGATTGTACCGCTCATATAATCCTTATCGTGATACTCTCCGTCACATTAGAGCATAAAAATCGCGTAAAATCCAACAACAGCTGATTAAAAAAATGTTGCCTTACCATCAACGCACTCGGTAGGATTTTTCCGGCCGGTCCAGTCCTCTGCGCTGCATTTGTGAAAGTGTGTGTATGTGTGTGAGTGGATCAGCGCTGCCGCCGGTGTGTCCAGAGCCGGAGTGGATTCAGAGCTGGAGATGCGCCATGGATGGAGAGCGGCGAGAGGCTGCGCGAGGAGGCATGTCTCACCCCTCCAGAGACCACACAGGCTACTGGAGCCGAGTCTCTAGATTGGATGCAAGATTGCCTCGCCGTGCATTACGCTTTGATGCCGTGGGGGTACGTTTCATTGCGTCTTGGAAATGCATGTGATATTACCAGGCAGTGAATAGAACCAACACATCACTAAGTCCAACTAAAAAAATGACCCTGCTCCTGTTGCCATCATCATTTGAGGTGTTTGCAGGTGTGAGAGGACCAGATATTTCCCATATTTCATGGAGGCAGGTTCCATCAGCTCCAGCCGGCATCAACAACCACTTCCCACCATGAGTCTCATTCCTCCTTCTCTGTCACTGTCATGCTCTCTGCAGGGTTTCTCACTCTACCCTCTCACACACAATCACACATGTCTCCCATGGGACTACATTGGCTCAATGACCTCTATTTTTCCTCATTCCAGTGAGGATGACTGCTATCATAAGATGTGTGCCCCCCTCCTCACTCTGCCGCTGACTCCCTGGTGTGAAGAGATGGGTGCCATATCATTGCCCCCAGGGGGTTACCGTGGGGTCAGGCTTAGCCTGTGACAGCCCCATTACTCCTGGGAATGGGGGTCGATTCTGTTTGCAGTCTTTCAGATTTATCTCCCGCTGTGGCAGAGTCACGCTGGCTAAAGTGTGTCTTTACTGTGACTTGCAGACAGATTGGTGAAATAATGTCATGGCTGCATCTCAGTTCTCACTTGTTTCATCTCTGCTGTTGGATGATTTAAGCTTTAAACCCTCCATCAGTGGGGGATTAGTTGTTCCAACTTTGCTGCCCTCACCTAACCTGTGTTTAAACCTCTCAGACAGCACAAGTGAATACACCAAAACAAAGGCAGGCAGAAATTATCTCAGAAATGGGAACTGGAGGGGCTGGAAGTCTACCTACGCATACACAGAACAGGGTTTTTCTGGTGATACAGGGCTGAGGCACATTACCAGCCAAAGGTCTTACTGCACAAGCACACACAAAGGACGACAATCTGCCAAGAACGCCCTGTGAGTGATACAAGAGTGTCCTGTCCTCTGCACCTCTCAGTGCTGATCCCTCGCTCTGCCTGCCTACAGCATTGATTCCCCGGCTCCAAGCAGCTGAACGCCCCCACACCTTCTTGGTGAGATTTGAAACAGGCAATAAGAAAAAGTTGAATTTTCTGTGAGTGAAAACCGAATCCTCCACGGGCCTCCCTGTTTAGCTATACCCACACTTGCTCCTCACCACGCACACATGCAAAGAGCACAAAATCAGATGCGCATTAGAGATTCGCAGCGCCTTTCATTTTTCTTTTCCAGAACTATCAGGCTCTCTTAACAAATACCTCACCAATCTGCACTCTTTCTTCCCCATATCTCTGTGATCCAACCCATATCTGATGTTTAACATGACAGCAGTCTTTCATCATAAAGTGGAGGGAAATGCTTCGCTGAAATCTCTCTACTGTTCGGGATAACCTTGACTCCTTAGCTCACTGACTGCTTTTCCATATCTGGGCCCGCTTGACAACTTTTGCTCCTTCCACTTTCTTTTAAAGACGCGATCCGTCAGTCAGATTAGCCTATCTGTCAGTCAGCTTGTCAAAAGGCAAAGCAGGTCTCACAAGAGTTATCTAAGGAAGGAATTTTGCCTGTGGAGGAAAGCTAGGGTTTCTATATGCTCCATCTCATTTGAGGGAGTGAGGAAAAAAGAAGACCCTTTATTCAGCCCTCCCTCTATAAGTGCAATAAGCAGGTGAAAAAGAAATCTCATTTCACCCACTAGTATGCCAACAGACAGCTAAATTTAATTCAGCAAACAACCAGCACAGGGCACACTTTCTCTATTTCTTACTGGCAACATCTGAGAACTTTTTTGAGTGTTTGTGGCTTGGACAGTAATCACACCATGCAGACACACAATTATTTCATTCAAAGGAAGAGTTTGACATTCTGGGAATGTGCCTATTCGCTTTTTTGCTGTGAGTTAGATGAAAAGATTGGTACCATGGTAAATATATGGCTCCAGCCAGCTTCTGATCAGAACAAGCACTGGAAGCAGGGGGAAACACCTAGCCTGTCTCTGTCCAAACGGGAGAAAAATCTACTAACCACCACCTTTAAAGGTGCGTTCAGACAGAAAGCAAGGCAAATGTTCACCTCGATTCATTCGTGCAAATTTGACTGTTTTGTGAAGTCTGTATTTAACCGCACCCAACAGCCAATGTGCCAACTGTATACAGTTGGCAAGAGACAGACGGTAGCTATAGCTTTGTGAACTCAACTCACTCACGTACCATTATTATTTACAGAGTTTTATTTGTACACAAATCAAAGTGTAAAAACTGCAATTTACTGCTTTACATGGGAGTTATGTGTCGGATATTTCTTAGGTGGGAGCAGCAAAGTCCTTGAATTGCAGCTGGTTGCCTGGCATATGGTGACCAGACGTCCCTGTTTGTCCAGGATTGTCCCGTTTTGAAGATTTGTGTCCTTAGTCCCAATAAATATCTATAAGACACAAAAAGTGTCCCTCTTTTTAACACAATTAAAATAATAATAACAATAAGATTATGCTTGTTTTCAGCACTTGCACAGACATTTATCACATTCTGTACCACTCATTGTTACCTAATCCAATATAAAAACATAAACAATGCACAACATGTCTGAATAGACCCTTTTACTTCTAGTAAACACTATGATGTTTCAGATGGGCGGGGCTTAGCTGGAGGCAAAACAGTTCTCCACAGACATTAGTTAGCGCTAGTTAGCAAGTTCTGTTGGCCAACGGGACCACACTGGCCGACCCATATGCTCTCACTCAGTGAATGGATGATCCGACAGGAAGCTTTGTGGCTGATTACCATGGCAATCTTACAAAGAAGGGCGACACAAAGTTTCCCTCCAGTTTCTTTTGCTATCGAATGTTAGCTAATGCGCTAGTGTGGCACTGAGTGTCCTTCAGAGACATTAAAAGTGTTTCAGAGACAGACATGAAAAAGGATTTAAATATCTTTCTCATTACAAACAGCTAAGGACTTCAGCATATGTTAAAATTACTGTTTTGATGTAGTCTATGTGATCTTTATTATTTTCTAGCAGGTCTGGTTGTGCCTTAAATGGTTGGAGTGTGTGTAAGGTATCAATGACTGACGCCTGCCACTAGTAGAGTGAGACGTCAGATCGTTGTTGTAGTGCAGAGAAACACAGACGCCAAAGGACTGATATTGTGCTTTTTACTGCTCCCACACAGAAAAATAAAAAAGTTAATATGTTACACAAGGAATCGGCCACCGTGTCATTCATATAAGTGTAACACTAACAAGTTAGCATTACAGAGAAACCCAGCATAATTCTTAATTCCTTTCCAAAGTGTCTGATGACGTGGACATGATAACCTGTAATACGCAAAACATCATTCATCTCTACAACAGGAAATACTTTTCCCCAAACCTGATATGAAGTGTGGCTGCCCATGTGAGCATTCTTGATGATCGCCTGCTTTCGTTTTATCGCATTTAATCATAGTTGTCTTCATTTTTCTTTGCCTCAAGGTAACAAACCGATGTCATTGTGACGCCGGCCTTAAAAGGGTCTATTCAGCACTAATTTTCTCTGTGTGGCAATCAGCGGGTCATTATCAAAGCTCTTGCTATGATGTCTGCAGCTCTTTCTAACAGAACCTGTCAGTGCATTAACAGTTAGCTGCCATGCCAAAGAGGAAGTCAGTCTTTTCTAAAGAGCTCCGCAAGACTACGCCTTCCTTTGTAAAGTAGTGGTGAAAGGGCAACCAGTACCACAGTAGACAGAGCTGGCATCCCATGTACAAAGGCAATGTCCCCAGAGCGCCCGCAAGTTAGATTCCAACTTGTGGCCCTTTCCTGCATGTTATCCCCTCTTTTTCTCCCCCTTTCATGCTTAAACTGTCCTGTTGAATGAAGGCAAAAAAGCCAAAAAATAATCATAAAGTACTAGTTCAGTCGTGCATGGTGGAAATGCTGTTGAAAATAAAAGACAGCCAAACGTAAGTGGTTGTTACAAGCAGTGCAAATGCCAGTGACAGCCATCTGAAACGGGTAGCTCAGGAGGACCTTTGCTGCTCATCTGGTGAAACACAACCAGAGCTTTTGAACCATGGACTGTACTGTTGGTCCTGTGTGTTACTGTGATATTATTCAGTCCTCAAAGACACTGTGTTTTGGTGGATTTTTGGTGGAACAATACGTAATTTTCCTTCTGCTGAGGTGTTGTCCATGGTGTTGAAAGGTGCACTTGATAGGTGTGCTAAAGCGCTGAAATAATTCTCCCCTATCCTGATGAAACGCCTATGGTTCATGCATAAGTGCATAAATAAACGGGAGGTACACTTAATGCCTCATTTCAACATAGCCCTGTTTAACCGGAAATCCATTCATTCCCATGAGAACCTTTTTTTTTGCATAAAAATAATTAGCAAACAGGTTAATGAATGTGATACAGCTCTATTTATACATTTTGTCCAAGTGAAAAGTTTAACAGTATCATGTGTAGCTAGTTAGCATTGCTATGCTAGCCACGTAACATATTGATGGCATGCATGTTTCATGAAACACCTGACAGGCCAACAAAAGACGCTCAAAATTACCTTGTCATATATGCGGTGGTGTTTTTAATGCATTTCTTTGCGTTGCACACTAAGGGTGTACTTCGTATACTATAGGGAAACAAGGACACAAAACAAAGCTGTCTTGAAATGAGGCATAAGCGTCCCTGTTGCACATTGGAGAAGCTTTCTTTGTTGGCTTTCTCCAAGAAAGCCATTTCTGACAAAAAGCTATTGACTTTAACCCACACCACGATTTTATTCCTAATCTTTACCAAGAGATCCCCTTCTGGTTGAAAGCCCTAGAGGAACATGTCTTCTGACTGCATACCAGTTTGAGGGTTTGAAAATATGGCCACTCTAACCTGGCAACATAACCCCCTGATAAACAGCGAAATGCTGCTTTTTCACTTTAATAATTTGTATGGCTTAAACAAACAAAGTATAACATGTAGTGAGCTTTGAATGTGCTTGAACACAGCCAGGCTAGCTGTTTCCAGTCTTCATGCAAAGCAAGCATGTTAACTAAGCTTAGCACAAAGACTGGACACAGGAACAGTTAGATAAGTTGTGGTTAAAAGCAGGAGGGGTGTGTTTGCCTGCATGTGTTTGAATCTTCTTGCTAAGCTAAGCTAACTAGCAGTGGGCTGTAGATTAACGTTTAATCAACAGACATGAGGGTGATATCAATGTTCTAACCTTAAAATTATTACACAGAGAATGCACATTTCCCAAATTGTCATTTAATTTCATTTAATAATGAAAATATTAAAATATATACTGAGTGGAATTACTTGTATGTAATTTCTGCTCTCATTTTTGAAACACTGAGACGGCCCACGTCGAGGGCTTTTCTTTTTTCCTAATATTTCTTGACTGTTAATGGGAGGTCATGATTGAATTCAATGATGCTGACCCCAATCAGACTTAGTGTCGGAGTCTGTTTGATTGCTTGTTATCCTTAAGCCCACAAAACTCCTGGCGGGCTCGCCTCAGTTCAGTGTTCAGTAAGCCATTTAGACAGAAGAGGATCATCTGCATAAATTTGTCTCGCCCGTAGACAATCCCGTCGCTGGCTTTTTCCAATGACAACTCCAAATCACAGAAGGAGCGGACCGTCTTTATAAACCGAGGCTTTCAGCTAACATTTACCCAGCCGTGGTGTTCCCACCCTGCTTGCCAATTTCGCAGGACTTCATTTATTAAATTTAGGCGGGACGGGTTGCAAGCCAAGGTGCTTTGCTGCCGGCAGAGTTAGAGAAATCCGTTGAGTGACACACGGGATGATGAGAGGAAGGAAGAATGTGGGACATGAGGGATGAGAGAGGCAGAGAGAGAGAGATTACAGTGGAGAGGAGGAGAGGAAGAGCAGGAGGGGGAACGAGACAGTTTACACACGCCATCTGTGCATCAAAGGTGTGGCTGTGCTGGCTTGCCTTCACGATGCACGTCTGTGTGATTGTTTTTGAACGAGAGATCTCTTGAATATAGATGGTCTCATTTTCACTCCCCTGTCTGCCGAGATCTCCCATTTTTTTATTTCATCTGCACATGAGTGAGCAAGTCGGCTCTGCTGTTGTGTTGTTGAACCCTGCTGTGTGCGGGAAAAAAACCTGCTTCTGAGCAAAGACTTGTAATTATCTGCTGTATGAATGCGGGTAGCTCAGCACCATATAATGAAATTATAACTTTTTCTTTACTTTAAAGTTTTCTCCTGACGCCCATCAAGACATTCATAGACGACTCTTTTACTTCTCACATGCCGGAGGAGCCAATTACATGACTAAGAATTTTCTAATCTGGCTCTTTTTGCTTATAACAAGACTCTCTTCACAAAATGTTCCCTTATGATGCTGTGCACCAGCACATGAAAAGGTGGGTAAACTCATTTTTGCTTGTAAACATCACACAATGAGCACAATCACGCCAGAGGATTACAAAAACAGAATGATTACTTGTGATGCACCTTCTGCTCTCCAACAGTTCCATCTCACGGGGGAGTTGAAGTTTTACAATCTGGCAGAGAGCGAGTATCACAACATCTCAGCCCCCACGCCCACTACTTTCTAAGTTATAGACTTCAAATCAAATCTACTGAAAGCCTTTGAGACTTCCAGAGGGAAGTCAGTTTTATTGAGAGCGTTTGATTGGTCCTGGTCTCGCTTGGATTGCCCCTCTGAAAATAACAGACATAAATTCCTGCGTGGCTGCGATCCAACCAGACACCTCCACATGTCTGGGTAGCGAGCAGACCGCTATTAGGAAAGAAAAGCCCCAAGCGGCTTGTCTCTCCCTCTGTTTCTAACATCATATATTCTTTTAGACCCAAAGGCCTCCCACTGCAACAGTTTTTTCCTCCAGCACTTTTGCTGTGAAACCAGCCCATCAGCAATGCTCTCTGGTGCATAATTGGTGCCATTAGCACGACGCATCACACGCTCTCAGACACTGTGGCTGGACAGCAGCAGTAGCGTGGTACCCTGCTTTCTCTCTCTCTCTCTCTCTCTCTCTCTCTCTCTCTCTCTCTCTCTCTCTCTCTCTCTCTTTCTCCTTCTATCGCTCTTCATCCCACCAACTGTTTCACACTCACAGGGCTCACAGCCATCACATTTGTGGGAGTAATGGGCCTGGCAAATTACAGCAGATCGGGCCTCAGCAGGCTCAGCCCGGCAGCCACCAGGGAGCACCGAGCAGACGTGCTGATTCTACAGAACATGGCCTCCTGATCGGACAGAGAGAGGTGCCCTGGGAGGGAGGAAGGGGAGCCAAGGAGGGATCATGTTAACATCCGCCGGCTGTGATTTCGAATGTTGCATTGGTGTGAAAAATGGATGCGTTTGTGTGTGCACGTGTGTGTATGAGAAAGAAAACTTTGGCTAATCTTCAAATTGGGAGTCTGGTCACACATCTTGCTGTGTTCCGCAGAAGTTGTATGCGTGAATGCAAGAGACTCTGAGGAGCAACTTGTCGAAACACAATTTCCTGGCTGATTTCTTTGATTATTTCTCTAACTTAAGTTCTGCTCTGCCACCGCGACGGCTCGTAGTTTGCCTAAGCTCGAACACACAAGCAGCACAGACAGAGACAGACACGCAGCCGAAACACGCCCTCCCACACACACAGATGGTCGGAGAGATGCCTCGACAATTAAGCCTATCCATTTAAAGTCTCTCACTGTAACAAGCCGAAGGAAGCCTGCTGCTGGATCTCGCTGTTCTCCGAGGCGTGCTGATTCCTCTGCGCTCTTGTCGGGCCTCCCGGGGGCCTTTCTGTGTGACCGAGCCCTTTCTTAATTACACCTGAGAGCACCGAGCAGCTGCTCCTCTTCCACATCTGTGTCTCCATCAATCAAGCCTGTGAAGGGGCGTACGGAAAGCAAACTGGCAAATATGGAAGACACTCTCTCTCCTTCCATCTCTCCTTTACTCATCTGATTCATCTGTGCGTCACAAGTAGAAACACATGTCTGTGAAAGATTTCTTATCAAGGTGTCAGCTACACTTTGATATTCAATCTGACTGCTTTTTCCTCTGCCAGCAGACATTGCTCACCTCGTCCTGTGAGTATTCATGAAGACGAATGCTGTAATAAAGTTATTTTTGAAAACAAAGCATGACCTTGTGAGTAGGAGGTCCAAACTCCTCCTCTTCTTTATAGCTATTGTTGTTCGTTCATATCTCAACTCTGCTTTTCATAAAATTGGTTGATTTTCAGCGCATGTATTTTTAACACTTTGGATGCATTTTTAATAAAAGTGCTTTATCTCAGGGTTGTAAAACTGTGGGCTGGGAGACGATGTTAGCAAGAGCACAGAGCAGGAAAACCGTGAAAAGGCTTCTGAAGGACATCAGCAGTGTGTTTATTTATATCTCTTTTATAGCAATGTTACCAAAATAATAGATAATATCACAAACAGGTAAACATTGCTCTTGGATTTTCTGCCTCCTAGAAAGTCCACCTGTTCACTGCAGCTGCAGCATCAGATATTGGCTCAACATCAAACTGAAACAAAGATGGAATAAGATTTAGTGTTTTATATATACCAGCTGAGCGAATATTTCCAAACAGAAACCATATTTCTTCGTTGGATGTATTGGCACTGCTGTGGAACATAAATATTTATCAGGGCTCCAAAAGGTTAAGTGTGTGGGAGTAATAGAATCTGGCAGCTGAGAATATTGCTGAAACGCAACGTCTCCAGACTGTGTTGCAAGATGGAAAGCATCAAGAAAACACCAGTGCCGCTTTGCATCACCAAACATCACAAAAATGTTTCTTTTTTTTTGGCCCATTGTGGAAAAATGTTCTGCACAATGAGCCTCATCAATATTGCAGCTGGTACTGTCTCAGTGTTGCATTTTGAGGATGCAAGAGTGCAGACTGATTTGACCCCTGCATCTCAAAAAGTATTGTAACACCAAAGTATGTGGCCTGCAGTTGGAGGCAATGTGGGTGATTCAAGATAGTGGAAGCAGAGCAAAGTGTAAATGACTACTTTGGAAATATGCTTATGCACTTTCATGCCAAGAGTCAGATGAAAGGACTGAAACCACTGTCCTGTTTGCACAGTAAATATGATGCTATCGCCAGCAGCTGGTAATCTAAGCTTAGCATAAAAACAGGAAACAGGTGGGAGCAGCTCCCAGGCTCCGTCCAAAGGTGACAAAATCAGCAGAGGTGGGAGCAACTCATTGTTTTGAAAACCACAATAACTCTTAGTCTAAGTTCAAAGTTCTAAACTCTAAGTTTTGAGTCCTAAACAAGTCATGATGTGCTCTTCACCTCATGTAATGCCATCTTAACAACAGGGCTATAATACATTAAACTTACAAAAATCATGAATGCTTCTTAAATTGTGTATTTATTCATTTTTTGCAACAAGTTTGTTAAAACAGTGGTTCCTGTGAATCGGGAGTCCATTCTGAATGGACTGCAAGTGACTTTGAATGGTGTCAAGTTTGTAAAAAAAAAACAAAAAAAAAAAACCACTTCATTTTTATTATTTATTTATTTATTTTTATTTATTTATTATGAAGCGCTGTTTCCTGCTGTAGAGTAAATGACTACCAGACAGCTACTATGACACTGAATGTATTACAGTGTGTGGACCTTGAACTAATGACTAAGGAGAAATCTGGGAACCACTGTGTTAAAACAAATGCAACTGAACTTCCTCATAAAAAGTAGTGTTGACATTTTANAGAGTAAATGACTACCAGACAGCTACTATGACACTGAATGTATTACAGTGTGTGGACCTTGAACTAATGACTAAGGAGAAATCTGGACCCCGTTGCAGGACCAGCTGGGAACCACTGTGTTAAAACAAATGCAACTGAACTTCCTCATAAAAAGTAGTGTTGACATTTTACTTTCATTAAGCAGTATTAACCAGTACCACAACAAAATGAAAGTTGTATGTTTCTGTCCTGTCTTCTTGTATTCAAATAATCTTATATTAGACAAAATGTCTGGAACTTTCCCTTCTTATTTTGGCCTGGGGGAAGGTATCAATTATTTTCAAGCCAAAACGGCTCAAGTCCAAGTGAAGTCACGAGTCATTGATGTTTAGGTCTCTTTTGATTTTGTCAAGTTAAGTCATCAAATTTGTGACTAGAGTCCGCATTTCTGAAAATTGGCCTATCAACACCTGTAAAGCTCCATTATCAACAGGTTACATCTTGTTTGCTGAATTTGCTTTGTGCTATGCTAAGCTAACCAGTTCTTAGCGGCAGCTTCATATTTATCGACATGCGAGTGGTATCCATAGTGTCAAACTATTCTACTAATGCATGACACTGTTTGCTGAGGTAATGACATATGTCCAAAAATATCAAATCCAGAAAGAGAAACAACTAATGCTAAAACTAGCACTGCATCAACAATTAAAATTGACTGACTGTGTGAAGGCTGAGGAAAGACTTTAAACACCTTATAAAAAGGATTTTATAAACCCCTCCGCTTTATTATGTCGTAAAGATCCATTATTTAAGGTTCAATAAATGAAAGCCTTGTGGCTATAAATGTAAATGTTACATTCATGTGTAACCACAAACTAAATGTATTGATCAATTTAACAACCTGCGGCTATCTGAGACAGACAGATTCACTTTGTATACAGCAGCTCATATGTTAGTGATGCTGGAGAATAACATAGATTTATTTCATGGACAAGTTTCTAAACTTACATGGTATATTTGCAGAAGGTTTTCTCCTGTGTGAGGTTCGCAGGAGCAGCACACTTTATTGGCGCTTGGTGTGAGGTGTAGTGAGGTAGTGAGAGGAGAACAGGAGCCTTTCCGGGCCCTGGTGTTAACAAGAGGGAGAGCGCAAGTGTTTCAGTGGCCGTGCTGCAGAGGAGCTCAGGGTCTAAATCCAGCAGCTGAACAACCTGTGACTGCCGCATATAAACTCTACACATGTTATCGATTCAGTGGATAATCGCAGTCTAATGAGCACTTGTTCTGTCACTTTGCGAAGGTCTTCTAACCAAACAAATGAGATCACGCATACATCCAAGTTTGAATGTTTTTATTCAAATCCACGACACACTGGCGCCGTGGTAGCTGCAGGTCTTTTGTTAAATTATAAACACCACATCCCGCTGTATATTATCATGTATAATAAAATGTTATCAGTTAGTCAATAACACATGCAATCACTTTATATTCTGTATGCCATTTTGTGTTTGGCAAACGTAAACTGCAATATTGGATCAATAATGATGTTCACTCTGCAGCAGTGTGTTGAAACTTGCTCAGTACTCAGGAGCTACAGCAGATATTGATTCAGTATCGCAGTTTGTGTGTGTAGCATTGGATGAGACAGCCTAAGGTGTGTTTTGATAAAAGATAGGAGAACTTGCTCACAGATATGTGAGATGCTTAAACGTACATTTGTCAAGCACGCTGCTTGTTTGTTCGTCTCACTTTTCGTAGTCAAATAACACATCCCAGCCCTTTGGAAACATTGACAAGTAGTGGTGACAGCTTGAGACTCTTAAGTTTGTGTGCAGCAAAAAAAAGCAACTGATTCATCCTGATTTTTTTAAGGAATGCAAAAAACTTTTTTTTTTTTTTGATTGCACAATGACTCCTGAGTAAGATTGTTTGAAAGTAGAAAAACTGCAGGACAGTTTTGGGTTTGCTGGTATTTCCCTTTTTATCATATTTAAGAAAAGAGATGATTTTGCACGATAGTCATCACGACAGTCATCCCTCAGTGGCAAAAGGGGAGCAAAAGCTGCACTGAACAACATCATAATAGCAATGGATCAAATGTCTCTATATAAAGTGAATGGTGTTACTCTTGATGATCATCCCACAGGGCATCATTACTGGAGTCCGCAGTTTACCCAGCGTCATTTCTAATTCAGCACAACTTTAATGCAAAGAGAAATGCTGCATTGATTTATAGTTTAAACCAAACTACAAACTTATTGTCTCATGAAGAATAGCTGCAGTGCTGAGCTTTGTGTGAAGTATAATTTAAACAAAAGACCAAGATCCCTACAGAATATTACCATTAGCCTTAGAGTCCAGTAGGTTTAATGCCAATCCAGAGAAGGACAGACTTAGTTTGATGTGTAACATAGATGAAATTGACAGTGAGGTTCTTTTATTGTTTTACTGTCCTATGTTGATAACAGGAATGTACTTTTTAGTAGAATTTGGTCTGTTTCTGAAAAACCTGAGTTGTGTTTTGTGGTGGAGTTTATTTGCCAGGCCTGAGACAGAAAGCAGATTGTTTTGTTTGTTGACTGAATAGTGGGATAACATGTGTTTTTGTTTTTGTTTGATCACTACAGCTGCTGTTGTCTGTCAACTCTAAACCCATATTGAGCACATGTGTGCGTGACACCAAAGTAAATGAAGAAATAAAAAAAAATATATTGGCTACTATGCAGGATTTGTCAGTTACTGTTTGTAAACACAACACTTGGACTTGGCCCCTCTTCCATAGACTGCTTGTATGTACACTGGTGTGATTTTGCCAAGAAGAATGTGCTCCTGGATCACCATCCCACATCACGTTCCTGGACCAACATTGCAATCAACCAATCACAGCCCTCTGACATCATCAGTGTGCTGCTCCTGTGCTTCTTTCAAGATTCCTTTGTGCTTCTTCAGAGCTAAGCTAGTTTTCAGACTCGAAGTAACCTTTTAAGTTACTGCAGGGTTAGGCTTGCTAACTAAGTAGGTTATGATAACGAGTAAACTTGCCAATAGGCTAAAATAGAGTATGGATAAGCATTTTTCTTAATTTAACTTATTTAACTTATTCAAAACAAGGTGCTCGTGTTGATCCAGAAACGTCATCGTCACATTGACCCTGGTTAATCTGTTTGTTGATCCTGAACCTTTGTCATCATCTTAATCCTGGATAATTTATTTATGTTGATCCAGAACTACCATCACCATGTTGGCCCTGGATAATATGGTTATATTGATATAGGAGCATGGCTGTTATGTTGATGTCGGCATAAACAAATGATCCAGAATCAAGATGATGATGATGATGGTCTTGAAAAAACCTAACCAAATCTATCCAGGGTCAACATGGAAAAAAGTAGGGAAAATATATTAATTGCAGGAATTTGCAACTGAAAAATGCTATTATCCCTACTCTTAATGTTAACGAACAACATTTTAACCTATTGGCAAGCTCACTTGTTAGCATAGTCTACCTAGTTAGCAAGCTATGTTGCTAATACGCTAGCCTATTGACATGCTTACTTGTTCACATAGCAAGCTCACTCGCTAATATTCTAGTCTATTGGCAAGTTTACTCATAAACATAGCCAAGCTAGTTATCAAGCTAACTTACTAATATTCTATTCTATTGGCAAGTTTACTCATTAGCATAGCCAACTTACTTAGCAAGCTCACTCGCTGATATTTAATTGGCAAGTTCACTTGTTAGCATAGCCAATCTACTTAGCAAGCTAACTCGTTAATATTCTTGTCTATTTGCAAGTTTTCTCATTAGCATTGCCAACCTAGATAGCAAGCTA
This sequence comes from Epinephelus moara, assembly GCF_006386435.1. Lineage (NCBI taxonomy): Eukaryota > Metazoa > Chordata > Actinopteri > Perciformes > Serranidae > Epinephelus > Epinephelus moara. Next base: position 16,743,875 of record NC_065525.1, on the reverse strand, counting down.
ACTCGCTAATATTCTAGTCCATTGGCAAGCTTACTCGTTAGCATAGCCGGGAACTGCCCATTGGTTCGACAGCCCATTGGTTCGACATCCCATTGTTCCGACCATATTAAACTCATTGTTCCGAAGTCCGTTCCGAAATCATCATGATGCCCTGTGGTTAAGGTCTGGTTAGGTTTAGGCACAAAAACCACTTGGTTAGGGTCAGGAAAAGATCATGGTGTGGGTTAAAATGAAAAAGAAAGTGACAAACACATAAGCCGTGAGCCTGCTCCGCCTCAAGCCGGTCGCGGCGCACCATACGCCCGCTGCGAGCCATTCAGCACCGCGGACAGTCGGACTAATGGGATGTCGAACCAATGGTCTGTCGAACCAATGACATGGACCCAGCATAGCCAACGTAGTTAGCAAGCAAACTCGCTAATATTCTAGTGTATTGGAAAGTTTACTCGTTACCATTAACCCTGCAGTAGCTTAGAAGGAGTTTGTTCAATGTTACTGAGGACTTTGTTCAATTGAAGTCAATACTGTAGCTCTGAGGAAGCACAAAGAAATTTTGAAAGATGAGCAGCACACTGATGATGTCAGAGGGCTGTGATTTTTGCAAGCTAACTAAGCTAACCATCGGCAGCTACATGTTCAACAGAAAACAGGCAAACTCTGCTTCATTCTTTATACCCATCCTCTCTGTCCCTGCTTGCCAGTAAAGTGGAAGTAAAAGCCAACCTCAGATTCACCCTTACTGAACAAGAGTCTGCTTGGAATTTAACCTTGCTGCATTTGCATTTTACCAGCACTGTGTCCACAATTTTTGCATCTGTGCTGCTATTACCTGGTTGCAACCCAACCGCACCTGTTTGCTATTATTGGCCAGGGGCTACGTGCCCATAAACATCCTGATGACAGCAAAAGAAAAAGAAAATACAGGCAGAGGGCCGGGTGTCTGCAGACAAATACACTGCCACATTGTTAGTGGGTAATAAGCAACAGAGATTACCTCTGTATGAATGTATACATTGTGTTTTTAATTTTTTTATCCTCTAGGAAAATCCTGCATAGTGTCATCTCTTTCATCAATCTTATTTCTAGTAGCAGCTGTTTTTTAGAGGAAAAGGCTCTTTAAAACAACTGTACAGTACCTGCGCAGCACCCAACAGACACAGATATCGACCAGCTGGTGAACATAATGGAGCATTTATCAGCTAAAGAGCCAGATATTAACCTCAGGAGTTGGTAAAAAGCAGAACAGAGCTACAACATTCATCTGGTGGCCAAAAACACAACTCCAAATGAATGCTATGCTGTCTGCTACATGTGTCAATAGGCTACAACTCTATAAGATGAGCTATATTGTGTTTACAGGCTGTTGTGCTGCCCCCAAAATTTTAAAAAATCAAATCCATCAAAACAACTGCTGCCATAAACTGAGTTAGCTTAAGAAACAAAACATTCAGTTGTATAGGTACACAGGTAACAAACCAACATATACTCATACAACAGTTTGTATGATATGTGATGAATTAGCAACCCAAGAATGACATCACCTACTTAATATAGAGTCATAACGTTAGGCAAAGGAAAAGAAACATGCAACATAGCCTAAAATGACCTCAAACTTAACCTGCTTTATCACAATGCTCAACACAATCCTGTGGAAAGTCTTTGGGGAAGTCATCTGTTTTGTGACTCATTCACCACAACCAGCCTCATGATGGGGACTACTTGTTTCTTTACTTCTGTCAGTGCAGCTGGTCACAGGGAATTACTGGCTCATTTTTACATGGGATATGAACTTTGGTTCATTACTTTCAATATGTAGGCTATGAACAGTGCATGTGAACAAACATGCTCTCATCCGTGTTGCTACTCTCAACATCCATTTAAAAAGAAGTCCCCTTGTGTTTATATTCGTTAGTCAGCTGTGAAGGACAGTAACAGTGTCGCAGTGGAACGACTTTCTTTTGTTTGGATTCTTTTGAGCGTCAGGTACTTTCTGGCCGTTGTACTCAGCCTTATTGGCACCAAACAATCTGTTGACAGGAGAGCAGGCTGACTGGTTTTTAGTCATCATTTAATGTCACATTACAGTCGTTACACAGTGTCAGGCCATCAGATAAGTTTAAAACACCTTCTCCTTTTACTAACAGACATCATGACATTTGTTGCTGACATTTCTTTCTTTGTAAAAAACAAGGTATGTTGATATTTTCAGTCACAAGACAAAATGGAGTTTTGAAAGGAGATGTTGCATTTATCAGTTCTTACTGTATAAAACCCTGTATTAGTCATTAGCACCTTAGAAGAAGTGAGAAAGAGCGTCAACTTGAAACTGAAAGCATAAATATGACAGTCACAGTCACCACTGGGTGATTTATGGACAGATTTCATAGCACAGTTAATGACCTTTGGATATAAAATGCCTTAGAGCCACTTTACAAAAGCTGTTAAACACCTTATTCATTATTATGAGTTAAACTCTGGGTACAGTCAGACTCCATGTTCATTTTTACGTCATTGGTTGTGTTTAGTCCAGAGCGAGAGGCTGCTTCTCTCCGCTTTGGTGAGGTCTTTGCCTTCTTTACTGCAATCACTGTCACAATCACTCCAACCACCAGCAGCCCCACCAGTCCACCCGCCACAGCATAGGTAGTAACATTAGGAGCTGATGGATCAGAGCCAGTGTCAGGCTCTGACTCCAAAATCACAGTCAAAGTGGTCTCCTGTTTAAAGATGCACCTGGGTGTATTTCCCCAGGATATGCCATCACTGTAATCATCGTCTCCAATATCTTCCTCATCATAATCATCTTCGGGAGAATAATCCTCCTCCAAGAACTCAGTGCCTCTTAAAACAATGCACCAGTACACCCCCTGATCCTCCACTTCCATGTGGGAGATCATCAGCGAGGAGCCATTTTTGGACACAGTCACTCTGCCTCTCAGATCTTCTGGGATGGGAATAGTCTTTTCAGCTGAGACATGGATTACCTCAGAGTCGCTTGATGGTTTTCGGCGGTGCCACTCCACAACTTCGTAATCATCGACGCAATCCAGCAAGATGCTCCCGCCTTCAACAACAACTTTTTCTTGCGATACCTTTTTAGGGCAAAGAGCCAACCGGAAATTCGATTCAAGCGTAGAAGAGATGCATGAGTAGTCCCCGCTATGTTCATCAGAGATGGCAGGAATTACCAATGAGAAGTCTTCTGATCTGTCACCACGGGATATGTGCATCTTTACGCTGCTACCATTGATTGTCCCCAGTGGTGTCTCCCATTGCTGGTTGTCACCATCAGAGGGGCATTTTAGTACCACTCTGTCCCCTTGTGAGGCAAAAATGTTGCTGCTCTCGCTGCGGTCTGGTAGGTGCATGCTTTGGAAACTGAGGCAATTCTTACCTTTGCTCACAAGGCACAAAAATTGATGGTTATACTTTAACGTGCTGTTGTCAAGCAAAAGCAACGCCCCATTGTCTCTGACCACGACACCCTGCAGCTCCGTGTCTAGTGACACACTGCTATCCAGGAAGAGTGTAGACTTATAAGATGGATACATATCTTTGTACCAGCGCACAGAGGTCCCGTCCAAACCAATGGAAGTGTAGTTGCACAGCAACTCAGCCCCTCCATCTTCTTCCCTCACAGTTATCTCTACAGATTCAACCTCCTCATTGCACACATGGAGCTGCTGTGTGAACTGGCTGACTAGTATCCTGTTCCTCCAGCATTCCCTCCTATAAATCCCGGAGTCCTTGTGTTGGAGGTTCAAGATCTGGAGCCCAAGCAGGTCCAGTTGGTCGTTGACACGGACATGGCCCTGGAGGTCCGCAGGAGGTGTAATGTTGGCCGAGGAGTTGCCAAGCAGCTGGTCTCCATCTGGAGCACATCTATAAACAACAATATAATCCACTCCAAAACAATACCCCATCTCAACGTTGCTGCCCTGTGCTCTGACCACGAGCTCTGCCTCCTCACTGTAGACCTGATGGAGGAGGAGGAGAAGCAGAAACTTCAGAAACCTGATGGAGGTCATGCTGTCTGTCTGTCCCGGGCCATGTGTTTGTGACACTCCGGGGAGTGTGTGAATGTATCCACACTGGTATGTCACTTAGGTCCGCCTCCAACTGGTATCAGTTTCCTCCTTCACATTCTTTGCCAAACCTACAAACACACACTCAGCCTCAGAGTGAAAGACGCTGGAACACACATACACGTACACACACACACACACACACACACACACACACACACACACAGAAAGTTCCTCCATGAGTGACAGGAGTGGGTGGAAGCGCATTAAAGTCATTAAAGTCATTTATAGAAATGTGACAAATCTGAGACAACCAATAAAGCCAAACAAAAGCCATGAGACAGAACATAAAAAACATTGTGCTCCTGGTTGTACATTAACTGTGCTGATGGACAGGTTTTCACTCAGCTGTGGGTGTGGTCAGTCACCATGCAAGATCGCTTGACAGCAGTTAAAAGGGAGTGTTTATAAGCACGCATCACAAGCATGATTTCTAAATGCATGCGGGGCATCACGCTCTTATTCAGTGAGCACACTAATCTGAACTAAATCTAGAAGTATCATGTTGCTGTGTTATTCTTTGGCACTGTGAGGAAACACAAAAGATTAATTCAATCTTGCTTGCTGTTTATCAGATGGAAGGAGCTGTGCCCTCTGGTTTCATATCAAGACCAAGAGCTGAGTAAAATGATATGCATCATAAAAGCTGTAAAAAATAATTCAAAATGCCCTAAAGTCAAACAGAGTTTAGGGACAGAAACAATTACAGTCATTCAGCAAGTGACCTCAGAAAGTTGCACTTTGCCTCATGACCAGTGTGTTTCATAATGGTCATATTATTTGAAGTTTTAAGATCTTAAGTGCCCTTGTTAGAGCAAAGACAGATGTTGATATTAGGGGGGAGGCAAGGGACAATATAGTTGTAGGTAACAACATAGTTAGAGGAAAATAATCTGTTAATAGTAAATCGCTGTTTGTTAGCTTGTAAGATATTTTGCTCACCTGAAATCCTGCCCAGTAAGTTAATGTGTCACCAGGAATCAAATGTTGACTTTGATCTACTAAACCACCAGACAATATAACATTACTCCTAATATTACTTAACTCCTTCACTCTACGAAGCCTTGTCTAATGGCTCTTTCCAGCTAATAAATAACGCAAGATAACTGCACCTCACTAAAAATCAATACATTTCTCTCTAGCATTGCATTCAAGGTTAAAATGCCTCCACTTCTAAACTGCACCGTCACACACCTGTGGTGCACAATGTAAAGCAAAATCTTCCTTTTTTTTTTAACAGCAGCAAAGACAATGATAGTTACCTGTAATATGAAACAGTGACACAGTATCTCATTGTATTTGTATTCAAGCCTGCTTTATCAAGATCTACAGTGTCCATGTACTCAATATCTCTCTTTTTATCAGGTTAGAAATGCCCTTCGCGTGCTCTGGTATTACAGGACAGAGGACAAGCACACAGCCTGGAAACCCCTGTATTTTAGCCACCTGTGCAGGCGGTGGTTTCGGTATCATGTAGGGAAACTGTGCTGTTTGCTTTACATGGAGATGTCTGGGCGTGTATAAAAAGGTCAGTGAAACTGATAGTCCCTCATGTAAATAATTGCGAAATAGTGACAAAGTTTCATCAGTTCTCCAACTCCACAAAACAGGACACTGTGTGGGAGCATCTGCACGACGTCTGACAGTCTGTACCACATTTTGCTTATTGCCCAGTGGAAAAGCTTCTCCTTTCCTCTTCCAGTTCATTTGCCTTTGTTCACGTCTCTGTGCCAACATTTTATCCAAAACCCTCCATTTTGTGTCTTGTTGAAGTTATTGTTCTCTGAGTTTTGGAGACTGTGTTATTAACCTGGTTACAGTTACTTCTTTTATTTGAGACACAATAAAGTCACAGGAACATGTCTCATGCTACACCAGCCAGGTGGTCAGGTGGAGCAGGGATTGGATCACAGTGCCAAACAGATCAGGGGACATGGATAAGAGGATTATGGATACTGCTAGAATCATATATGCATTTGTTACACCTCTTGGTTCAGTTTGTCTGTCCATTTTACCAAACTGCGTGATACCGTCTCAGTACTGCTGCTAGGTATCTTGGCACCTTTTGATATTTTGATAATCCCGTTTCTGTTTTCAGTTCCTCGTTCCTACGACAACAGAAACATTGAAACGAGAAACGGTTGACATTGATTGCGTGACTTTGCTCAAGCCCTCGACACAAGCCAGCAAAACTTTTAACAGGTTGACTGCAAATAGAAGAGGAGTGAGTGACACTGTTTACTCTGCAGGCCCACGTGCTTTTTTATGCCCTTGTTTCCACCATAAAGAAAGTCATTTCCCATGAAACACATGCAAATCAAATGTCTCCTTTCTGTGTTTGTGCTTGGGCACGATGTGTCCAACCAATAACTATCAGTGCACTCTGATGACCAGCTCACTCCTGTCAACATATTGGGTATTAAAACAGAAAGAAGCACCAACCTGTTTTCCTTAGAGGCATATCATCTGTTTACTAGTACATAAACTATAATGAACCCGGCTACCCACTCAGCAGCAGCAGCTTCCATGCTGCTGAGGGAACAGCTTGCAGAGCTTGTGATCAAGCATCATGATTAAGCACCAACTGCGAGAAAACCCTCCGTGTGTTCAGTCCAATTCAGCCCTGCGCTGATTACACTCATCAGGACCCCGTATGCTGCAGGGTTTGGAGGCGCACCAACTGCTGTTTGAGATACAGACTTTTGCCAAAATTATTTAATTACTGGACATATGGGCTGCAATAAAAGAGCAGAGCTTTGAAAAGAGGGATGAAATAGGGCTTCGGGAGCATAAAATCAAATAACACTTTTACACATTCTGCACGAAAAATGCTTAGTGTTTTTTTCTTTTCTAAAATCAAAGTTATTTCAGGGTCATATTTGAATTGATATGGTCTCAGTTGTCCTGCTCTGCAGTACCTGTCACCGCCTCTGCGTGACGCTGTGGCGCACCAGAACCTTTGTGGTGCGCTGAATAACACAAACCAACAGTAGAAGAAGGAAAAATTTCATAACAAAACGTCACGTCCTCTGACCGCTGCTAAAGGTAACTGATTTTCTAACAAGAATGTCGATAAACTGGTTAAACTCTCAACATATTTACACAACTCTGTCAACAGTCACTGATAGTAATCATGTTAAATCACGGGGGTAAATCACACGATGTCCCGTGGTGCAGTGGCACTGCTATTATCTCTTTTAGCAGTTAGCTAGCTAGTGAGCTAAATAGCCAGCATGTTTCTACAATATAACATACTGGCGTTAATTCAAGACGACTTTTATTTTGAAATCATGGGCTACGTGTAATTAGTCAATGAGCAAACTCTGGTATGTTAAGATGTTTTGCTCAGCATGACAATAAAGTGCCCTAAGTAACACTAAGATACGTCATTATGGTTTTAATGTGTTAGCTGATTATGACTGGCAGTGGGTCATTGACTGTGTCTGATGATTAGATAAGGAGCTTTGCCACTTTACCCATGAAACATCTGGCACCAGCTGTGCATAATGACCATTATTGCAGTTAAGAGTCCTGTGTTACGAAGGCAAGGCAGTGATAAGAGACATAACTCTAAATAGCATAAAAAGTAAACAACTGGGTACCCTCTGCAACAAAGCAGGGAGCTTAGATTACAAAAATGCTTTTAAGAGATGTTATCACTTTGCATAAATGTACTTAAACTGTTTCAGTTTGGGTATAATAAAGGTAGGAGTCCTGAGGTTTCTGGCAGAAAATGCATAATGGAGATACATTTCTGTCAGTAGTCTGTCAGTACACTTCTTAAAGTGGAAGTTGATATAAGTAGCACATCTGTGTTTGTTTACATTTTCTTTTCTTGTCTGAGTGGCTCAGTGACAAGTCAACAGGAAGCTTCACAAATATCCCCTGGCTGTGCATAATGTCAGAGGATTTCATTGCACTGCATGATTTCTGTGACTTGTGGAACAGTAAGGATTAGAGTCACTGTTAGTCTCCTGTCTTGATAGAAGCACATGACCGACCATGCCAGATCTCTGGCTTTACAGAGCATCAACACAGCTACTATAATTATTTGACTAATATTAAAATGGGCAATGTGACTGTGTACTATGCAACTGTCTGCTCAAGATGTCAATGTATAGCTCCCTCCGCTACTTTACAAGGTGATATTTTCAGTTAGAAGTTATTTTAGCTGTCTGCTTGGTTGTCACCCACTGCAGTTCCTCTGTCTCTCACTCCTTTAGGTGATCCCCCTCAGGACTTGGCATCAATGTTACGCTTGATCGCAACATCCCTGTGCCTCCGGTGCCAATGTGTCACAACTTTACCTTTTCGCGTCAGAACATGTGCAACACTGAGCTCAGCAGAGAACCAGCAGACTGTGGAGGCTCTGTATGATCTCTCTGTGGACATCCAGAAGGTCCGGAAGCTTAATGGCTGGGTCCTACATCAGAGCCCAGCCTATACTAAAGAGGTAGCTGACCTGCTGAAGGACATGGGAGCCTCGGGCTCCATCATTGCCCAGATCCTATCAGTTCACCCTGAGGCGGTCCTCTGTCCTCCAGAGCAGATGCAGGCTCAGAGGGAACTGTGGATGTCTGTGTGCTCAAAACAGAAAGACCTGGTTGGTATTATTGAGAAATTCCCAGCCTCTTTCTTTACCTCATCCAGCCACCATGACAACCAGCGGAACAACATTGCTTACTTCCAGAGCTTAAACCTCAACAAGCGAATCATCACTAAGCTCATGGCCAGCGCTCCCCAGAGCTTCAGCCGGCCAGTAGAGCAGAACGAGGTGATGGTGCGCACCCTTCAGCAGGCCTACCTTGAGCTTGGGGGGGAGGAGGCCAACATGAAGATCTGGCTCCAGAAGCTGCTGAGTCAGAACCCGTATGTTCTCCTTAAGCCTCCAGAGGTGCTGAGGCAGAACCTGCTGTTCCTGAGAGACAAGGGCTTCAGCACGGCTGAGCTCCTCCACCTTCTCTCCAAACTCAGGGGCTTTGTCACAGAGCTGAACCCAGACAGCATGCGTCGCACTTTGGCGTACTCTCAGGACACTATTGGCTGCACCGAGGCAGAGCTGAGGGACATCATTCTCGACTGCCCGGCTCTGCTTTACTACCCTGATGTTATTCTGGCTGAGCGCTTTAAGGGCCTCCTCAGTGCTGGGATCAGCATGTCTCAAATCATAGAGACTCCAACTGTTTTGGAGCTGACCACGCAGATAGTGAACTATCGCATCCAGAGACTAAGGATGCACGGTTATGACGTAAGGACTGGTAGTCTGGAGGCCCTAAATGGCACTAAGAAGGACTTTGAGATAAGCTGTGGAAAACTAAAGCTACGCAGAGAGAGACCACTTTTTAACCCTGTCGCTCCATTAAAAGGAGATGACTGACAAAGAAGAAGGCTTTGAGTACTAATGCAAGTAAATTAAAGCTGTAACTGGATGTGTACTGAATATTTATTTATACTGTATATTACTCAGTGTCAGATTAAAGTGTCTTAATTCTAAAGGTTCGCTCATTTCAAGCATTTAATTTATAATTGGAATTAGTGTTTACTCCTAGTTTAATCAGACAAATTACAACTAGAGCGGCACGATATACAAAAAAAATCATATTACAGTTATTTTGAAAGATACTGCATTTGCATAATGATTCAATTTTAGTGGAATGGTGATTTTTGCATTTCATTTTCATTGAAAAAAAATTTAAATGATGATAATGTGATTTTTGCTGGGGTCTGTACCAAACAAGTATGTTCCCTTACATCTGGAATATGACTTGTAGGCAGGGGCGTCTCTGTAGCACCACAATGCTTCATTTATAATGGTACAAAGTTGAACTTCATCAAAAAATTGCAGCTCCTGCGATTTGAATATTGCACTTGGCCATATTGCAATTTCGATAATATTTAGATTAATTGTGCAGCCCTTATCATAACAATGCCACTTGAACTTAACAGTGAAGATTCCTGAGAGTGCAGACTGCACCAACGAGAGACAACAATGTCAAAATGAAAGATTTAATGGGTGTAAAGACAGGCTTAAATTATGTTTTTTCTTCATGTGCTAAAAGCTGATGTGAGGAATCGCACTTGGGCAAAGTTACTTTGTAGAGAATTGATTTAACCTCCATTTCTGCTGCCAAAATTTACAACCTAGTGGAATGAAAAGTAATCAAAATCCATTTAACAAACTACTAGCGAGTCATGTGACAAGCCCTGATTTTCCGCCACACAAAGAAACCTAACTATTTCTCAGTGAGTCTGATGGCATTACACATGAAAAGCAGCACACTTTGGCTGCAGGTGTAAATTCATGTTGTAAGAGGTGATAGTTAAGAGCAAATCTGAAAGTGAGACAACTGCAGCGGCATCTAAATATGTCATGCTTTTTATAGGAGATGCAGTCCCTTGCCAAGTTAAGAATTTATAACAGCTTATTTACAAGTTACCTCATTACAATAACTAACTCTGCATAAAGCGCAGCGTGACATAACTGGGTAATGACAGACGTGCTGACTCGTCTATCAAACATATTACCGAGTATAACTGAGGACAAACAAGGCTTTTCAAAGCATTTTATTTACAGCCTGTGCAAGCTTCTCATTTTCACACAATGTTCTTGGCAGCATAACAGTTCCCCTCGGGGAGGAAACCTAACTGTGTCTCAGATTTTTATTGTTACTTTACAGATGGAGACACTTTATTATAAGCCATTTCACTACTGAAATGTCATTATCATTTCAAATGAATTCAAATGCACCCACACAATGAGATAAAAAAAAGAAGGGAAATGAGGTTCCTTTGATTTGGAAGTGGTTTATTTGAACACACTCTTTATTCAAAAAGCAGTTGACTTTCAGCTTATTTATGCAAAATAGATTTTCCATTATGTATGGCTTTATTAATAAGGTTTTTCTGTCTCTGTTTGTCATGTGGAGGTAAAAAAGACTGCTTTTGGGTTAGTGCCCACATTTGTTTTAGTGTAGGCCGCAAAATCAATACACAATCTTACTGAGCATTGTCTAAACCTGGAGAGGGCACTGTAAAATGCTCCCGTCTCGTTTCAAATGTGTCTTAATGTTTCAAAGCCAGCAGAAGCCCTTGAAACATGCGTAAGAGTGCCTTTAATGGGAGTGAGCTTCACAGCTAATGAAGCCATGACTTTATGCCTCAAGGTTCCCTCGCCGTCGTGATGTGGACAGTGGGGGTCACGACAAAGAGAGAGAGGACTTGTGTGTCCAGAGGGACGAAGAGGAGGAGGGAGGGTTGGGTTATATACGTTAACTTCCACTGCCCATCTGCTGCCGCGTGCATCACTCAGCATGGCTCTGTAGTCATGGCGATAGCCACTGGGCAGATGATGCGAAAGTGAGTGCATCTGGTAATGAATTTGAGCTCGGCAGATGGATGCTTGACTAGAGTTCATTTTTAAACCATTCACAACATGGAACCCCTGAGGGGGCCACAACAGTACCTCAAGTACACTGCAGCTGATGTACTGAAGCTTTCTAATTTTACACAGAAATCAGTGACATTTTCTTAAATTCATCATGTTGCAAGGTTGTGTCTTTCAGTGGTGCTGAGCAATAAATACAAGGAGTTCATCAGGGTGCATCAAGGCGAGGCAGATGAGACAAGGCCTCAGGTGTGTGAATGCAAGTCACCTCTATTTCTTACCCACTGTCCTCTTGTCCTCTGTTGCCAAGTCGTGCTTTTGAGTTACACAGACAAGCCAGTGAGGTTAATAAGAGGGAGTATAAATTGTCCTTTTTCATTATAAACACGACACTGGTTGATATTAGCCACGCTTAACAAATTGCTTTTATGGGTCATATCTCACCAGAAACAGATGACATCTGCAATTAAAAGCTATGATTTCCAGCTGAAGCCATCGCTGGGACGACCACTGCTGCAGTAAATATTCCTTATTTCAAGTCAGAGTGAGTTACATTTTTATTTAGAAGTATATTCATCAAAAGCAGCTAGTGGGAGAAAGTTTTTGCACCTGAAATATTCTGTTATACTAAAAGAAAAAGGGAAACCTAACGTTATGATATATATTTTAAAAAACACCCTTATCCCTGATATCATTATGTCTCTGTTTGCTCACTTACATTAAGATTTGCATCACAGACTTGGATCTCATCTCAACATTTCTCTCCCCACCTACACCAGAAAGTTTTCTGTTATTACTCGTCTCTCAGAACGAGACTCCTACCTGCACCCTGATGAGATAACGCAAATATACCCTACAAGCTGAGGGAGGAAAATAAATGTCATATTGATGGACGTTCAATGCACAAAAGGTAAATAACTTTCTATATTGAACGTTGCATCTGAGATTCATAACTTTGAAACATAGGCTCATCTGTCACCGCCGGTAATTTCACTCGTGGTGGGGTGCAGTCTGTTGGGATCATATCTGTCACTCCATCTTTTGAATCACTGACTTATTCAGTCATGCTGTGTTTAAAATCCCATTGCCCATTTAAAGCGGCGGTGGTCAATGTTTGTCCTTGATACTCAGAGTACTGCTCCTTTTTAGATCTGCTGGAGTGTAACCAATAACATTATGAAGGCTGAATTCTATTTAGCTGCTTCTGTGTTAGGGTCACGGTATTGTGCATGCTGGCTCACTTGCACTAGAATAGACAGAGCTGTCGTTAGTGTTGCTAATTACACCTGTGCTTTTTCTACTGTGACAAGTCAAACTATTTCCTGTGAAAAATTGTGAGGGAAAAACAGATGTTGAAATGTGTACAGCAGGGTACCCCTTCTTTGGAAATCAGCCTGTGGAGTCCTAACCTTAGCCGTTAGTCCTCTGATGTAGGTTCACATCGTTATGCAGTAACAAGCATTTTTCATAGCAGGTATATGGAAATTTGAAAGTGGGAAAAGCACAGGTGGAATTAATGGCGTTAACACAATTCCTCTTACAGTAGGCGAGCCAGTTCCAGAGTCCTCTAACTGAACATGCTGGTTCACTGAGATGGCACACCTGGGGACTGACGTGCATTGTTAACATTGTTGAAATTGTTAGTCACACTTGTGTTGTTTCTGCTATGACAAGTCAACATATCTACTGTAAGAAAGGTGTCTTTGTTTTATTCCTCATTGCACTGGACCTTTTACTTTATTAAGCTCTGCCCGTGCATTTCATTAAATACAGTTCAAATGCAGGTGCTCCTCATCTTAGCAAAAAATTTAACAGAAGTTTTACTGAAAATACATGTGTTTGAGAAGTTCTCACCATATGACTGGATAAATGAGACTCGGATTATATTGCACGAGCTGTGTGACAGTTTGTAAATGGATGCTTTGACGTTGTTTTGCTGATGTCAAACCTGGACCCCATTTATTTCAATTCACCAAGAATGTTTGCTGCTATTGAATTCTTTGTTCACCATTGAGGCATGTGAGAAAAACAAACTTTTCTTCACAAATTCAAGGTAACACAGGGTGAGTAATTGATATACAAATGAGCCTTTTGTGGGTGAAGTATTCCTTTAATGTCTGTGTGTACTGTGAGTGTTTCAGTCCTGTGGGTTTGAAAAACACATACGTGCTAAATGAAAATCCTTCAGACACACTCCAGCCACACAGCCCTCTGCCCAAGTCTCAACTAAAACATGGGCTGCACTATGCTGGGAGCCACATGAGGTCTCCAAACTCCATGTAATAATAAGGATGGCTGTGCCGTGTGCTGTATGTTTTGTGGTGGCAAGGATGGAAAACCCTATTTAAACTGAGTGGAGAAGGCACATGAGGTTACAGACATGACTCAGAATGACTTCTGTCATTGTCACAGTGGGTGGTAATGTTTCTTGAACACTTACCAGTGCCGTGTCTTTATCATGTGTTCAGATTCTCACTGATAAAGGTGAAACTGGTGCTGGTTCTCAGAAGAATGCAGGCAGATTGGCGTCTATCTGATCTGAGGGCAAAGAGAGTGGCAATAGCAAACTCCCAGAAAACTCAAGAAACGTGAGATGCTGAGGTCAGACAAAGGTGTTTTCACTTGAACTACTAACAGATCTACCCATAGATAGACCATGAAGATAACAGACAATGAAATGTCTTGAAAGGAGCAGTGTGAGAGATTTTGGGAGATTCATTGGCAGAAATACAATATGACATTCATGATTATGTTATTATGTTTTTGTTAGCTTAGAATAAGCCTTTCATATCTACATCAGGAGCAGATCGTCTTCATATATATTATCAGATCTGGACACTGGACCCCAGGATGGTGCCTTTTCAGTCCAATGAGAATTGATCGCTTGGTTCATATGCCAACAAAGTTTCTAGCTTCCGTATTTACTCCTGTGGTATGCGGCCTACTGAATATGTGTAGTAGTGTTTGACCCACTGGACCAGCTGTAAGTTCCCACTCTGCTAGTAGACTTTACATTGTGATGATGCCACAGATTTTAAAATTGCTTTTCTTGCCTTGAGGAAAGTTTTGCAAGTATAAAATCTCAATGGATCCATCCATTTTCGTAACCACTTATCCTCTTGGGGGACTGGGGCCTATCCCAGCTGACATTGGGCGAGAGGCGGGGTACACCCTGGACAGGTCACTAGACTATTGCAGGGCTGACACATAGACACAGACAACTATTCACACTCACATTCACACCTACCAATTAATCTGCATGTCTTTGGACTGTGGGAGGAAGCCGGAGTACCCAGAGAAAACCCACACTGATGGGGAGAACATGCAAACAGAAGGGCTCCCTCCTGGAATCGAACCAGGAGTCCTCTTGCTGTGAGGAGACAGTGCTAACCACTACACCACTGTGTCGCCTCTCCGTGGATTGAGAATCCATAAAAAATAAGGAGTCATATTGGACCTTGTTTGCAGTTCAAGAAGTCCTGTTAACAGTGGCCACTGGCCCACCATGTTCCACCACCACATTTCTGCAGTAGGTCTGAAAGGACAGACCAAACACTTCTCTGCACTCTTGAAAAGTGAGGGGTATTCAGTTGGTTGCAATCTGCAACTTCACAGCTTGATCCCACTTAATCCCACGGACTGGTCTTAAATCACTCCATAAATGTGTCATAGGTTATTGGTTGTTGTTAGTTTTGTTGTTCTAATCTTTAGTCTGTAGAGCACATTTAAAACCAACACATCACCAAGTGCTTTGACAAATATGTTTAAAAGTACAATTTATTATTGAGAATTCAAAATCCCTGACCTTAATGTCCGTGTTTCTTCTTACATATCTCTGTCCTTGTTTACTGTTACTATTGTAAAAAACTTTGATTGAAACTTTGATTTATTTTGTAGTTAAGTTGCTGTGACCATTATTATCATAACATTACTATTATGTCACTACAGTACCCACTAAACTGTAAGCTTTCAGGGATTGTTGAAGCATTGTGTGTAATCAAAACTCTTGGTAGAATCTGGGATATATTGTTAATCAGTTACAAGCAGCATAAAGGTGGGCTTTCTGACTGCTGTCTCAATGCTGTGCCTCCATCTAGTGGCAAAAAGGATCGCATACAACCAGATGAATGAGGCTCATTCTTATTCTAAATGAAATACAAAGCCACAAAATGCCAGTTGTTTCTCCATTAATGATTTCACATTGATTCATTTCATGAAAACCCTTCTAGATTCACAGAAGACTGCACAGTGAAAATCTTCCTCGATAAAAATGTCTTTCCAGCACAACAAATCACAAGCTGTGAATTTCTCCATATCTTTCCAAATAACCAGACAGTCATTATAGAATCGAAGCGGACCAGCGGGACAAGTCACTCGTCACTTTCTGAACTGGCATCTGTCATGTTGGCTTAGAGAGACCCGGATCTGCTGTGCTACCCAGAACACGGGCTGTCATTGACGTAGGCTGCTGACTGACTCACTGACAAGCATATTCTCTGTGCAGCTGCAATATTACTGAGGAGGAGGACGAGATGGGAACGCTGACAAGTGACAAGGTGACAGCAGAGGGTGGCTGGGGATTTTTTTTAATACTAGAACGAATCATAATATCTGTCCAGGCAGCAGCGATGGAGGAAGGGTAGATACACATAAAGACTTGGGTGGACAAACTAGGCCGCTGTTGAAGTGTCTGTGTTTCAGTTTTTCATGGATAACAAACAGTATAAAAGTCATGTTAACACTGGAATGTTCAATAAGTGTATTACAAAGAGTGTTAGATAGACTTTGGCTTTGTTTAAATTTTAAAAACTATAATGGCACACTGTGGGTTTGGGTTTTGGCAGCATGTCTCTACAGTCTATCCAGGAGTTGACTCTGCAATAAATCTTGATAGGGTTTTAAAGGAATGACAGATTTTCAGTGTTCTCTGACAATCTATTGATTTTCTCTATAGCTGTCTACACCGCATCACTGGTGTCTCTTTTGTATACATGGAATTTGTACTTGACGCCGTTCTCCTCTTGAATTCCACTCGGTACATTTGGAAATCTAGTTGGAAACAAAAGGAAAACAGTTTTGTCAGTTCATCTAAAACTGTCAAATATGATAATTAAATGGATGATGAACAATATTCATACATAAACATGCTTTTACTGTGGGAGAAAACATACGTACAAACATACGTATTCACAAAGCATCCTAGTACAAAGAGTTGCTAGTGACGAAATTCTAATCAAATTCTTAGAATTGTGATGTTTTCTTAGAATTTCTTCTAGCCCTTAAAGTTAAGACTAGGTCCTTGTAAAGATAAAGGTTATTCACAAAGCATCTTAGACCTTAAGAGAGCTCCTAAGGTGGAAAAACTGTTGGGAGCAGGGAGGAGGACTTTAAATAGGCTTAAGAGTTTCTTAATCAGAGGAGAAATTGGTGGAAACACAAAGAGGTCGCAGAAATGTTCTCCAAATGCTGGATGACAGTGAGTAAATGAAATGCCACAGACTAGATCATGCAGGGATAATATGTGTGATCAATCTCATTAGGGATATGCACACATTTCCCAGCCAACACAATAACGCTATAAGGCCAGAAGTAAAATGATCACAATACTAAGATATTTCAAAAACTGAAAAAATGCAACAGTGCAGCAGTGATGACTTTGTTCTGTCTAATCCTTCCATCAGCAGAGTGATAACACTAACAATGACAACACTTTCACAGTCAGCAGTTCATTTCATTTCCACTGAGTGCCTGCACCTTGCAGGCTCAAAAAGGGTGTGTCTGTGACAACCAATCACATCTGTTAAAAGAATGCATCATACCTAGAGACAGGGTCAACCACACCCCCTCACTAAGGTAAAAGTTTTTGTCTCTTCCTTGCTCAGAGTTGCTCTGAGAACTTTCCTAAATCACTCCTAAGCTCAGATTCCTCACTAAAAAATTTAGGCTAAGTTAGGAGCTCTCTGAGAGATTGACGAGAATGTTTGTGAATACAGCCCCTGATGTCTCCCCTTCTGTTCCTCAAAGTGTTACTGCTGAACATTATGATGTTACAGTGAAGTTGGCCTTTAAATATAAACTGTCATCACTTCATCATTTTATCTATTAGACATTTGTGTGAGATCTGGTCATAATTAGGGTAAATTATGGCCAAAAACATGCTTTGTGAGGTCATAGTGGCCTTTGATCACCAAAATCTCATCAGTTCATCATTGAGTCCATGTGGACGTTTAAAGAAATTCCATCAAGGCCTTCTTGAGATGTCACTTTCACGAGTGTGGGACAGACATGAGGTCACAGTGACCTTTGACCACCAAAATGGAATCAGTTCATAGCGAAGTCTAAGTGGATGTTTGTGGCAAATTTAAAGAACTTCCCTGAGTAAGGTCTTGAGATATCACGTTCATGAGAATGGGACGAACGTGCAGACAAACGGATGTACGGACAACCTGAAAACATAATGTCTACGACCATGGCTGTCGCTGTCACTGTCGCAGAGGAAAAACAGTTAGTATTATATGATTGTGATGGTCACAGCCACACATGGTGATGTTTTCCCAAGCCACACTTTGATCTCATTAGTTTATCTACACAGGTTACTATCATTTATGGTCAACCATACCTGAACAATTCACATCACACAGTTGGACTGAATTAGAATTTGCTTATTTGCCTTTAACCACACATTGTTTAAGTGTACACAAGTTGTTTGATATTAATCATCTGTTTCTTGTCTTTGAGTTACTGTGGTTGTTTGGGGAGGTCCCTTCCTGTTGGAGCAAAAAGGCTGAGGACTCTTAAATCCTGGAGCCAACCCATTGGACCAAACCATGTGTTGTCATGTCATGGGGAGGGATTTGGGTTTTGTTAGTTTTGCTTTGTGTTTAGTTGTAGTTGGTGCCCATTTTGGTTACCCCTTGTGTGTTATTTGGTTCGGCCAAGCCACTATATACTTTCCCAAGTGTGTCATTTTGGCATATCTAAAAACAACTCTGCATGTAAAAATCAGTCTTTTGCAACTGTTTAACCATTAACCTTTCAACACCAGGGCAACCTGCACCATGCCAGTGTGAGGATGAAATGAATACGTACCCTTCTTCTTGATCTTTAAAGAGTTCTTTGTCAAACTCAGGGAAGAAAACGTCACAGTCAAAGTCTGCCATGACCTCTGTCAGGTAAACCAGCTCACACCACGGGTGCTTCAGTGCAGCCTGGTAAACAGTATTAGACAGAACAGTATTAACAACCTGGCTTTTCATGTGTAATTCAGCACAAAGTGGGACAGAAATGAGCTTTCACTGTGTCAGAAAACATATTGACATAAGAGGGAAGGACTCTCAGCTGCACAAGACAACTTTGCATATTTGTGGCTCTACATGGCGCCGACAATTTTAATAGTTTCTTGTTTAACAACCCTGCTGGTATTGGATCAATTAGACGGTTAAATCAACACTGATCTACAGGCTGTCGCTCTGTCATTAGCGTGCATGCTGTTAATAGTTTGTGCATATTACAAGGTCACATGAAAGCCATGAACACCAGTGAAAAAAGCATTCAGTTATTCTGACTGAGTAGACTTGTTGAAGGTTGGGTGGAGCTGGGAATGCTGGGAATCATGGGAGGCGACCAACTTGGGACGGGATTGGGTGAACATGCATGAGTAGGAGCTAAATAGTGACCCACAGCTCATTTCCCTGCAAACTTGTCCATCCAGCCATGCTCTCTGCCATATCTTTCCAGCTCATCCTAGTTTACCTCGTAGACCTGCGCCCCACCAATAATCCAGATGGTCTCAATCAGGCCGGCGAGAGGGGGCTGTGCAGCTAGTTGGACCGCACTCTCTAAGTCTTTACACACAAAGTGGGCATGATCTGGAGGCGTGCTGAAAGAAGAGAAATATTCAGAGAATTGACAAGGATAAATGGCAATGAAACCTCAAATTGCTTTCTGGATAACCCCAAATATCTTGCTCCCCTGGTTGAAGCAGGTGTCTGTGTCAGAGAGCACTCACTCCAGTGTTGTACTCAGCACCGCATGCAGAGCATTGGCTAGTGGGAGAGTAGATTGTGGGTGGCAGAACCAGCACCGTTTGCCCCACACCATCATGTTCATCTTTCCTGAAATAGACAGAATAAAATAAGTGACACTCAACTACACATCTTAGCTGCTGCAGCTCTCAAGTATGTTCATAATCCATAGCACTGGACTGGGGTTCAAAATAGTGAAAGTTTAGAGTACAGAAAAGATTGTACCCACACCAAAGGAGGAAAATCATCAAGTATGAGTAGATGTGGACAAAATCCTCATACAGTTGTTCAACCTGCTTTACAAACCCTATTTGCAATAATACATTTGCAATGAAAAAACCCTTACAGGATAAAACAACCAAATTAGAGTGTCTCTTTACCTGGTCTCGACACCCTTGTGATGTGGTTCAGGAAGTACTGGAATTCAGACCTGCAAGAGTCACAGTTTCAACATTATTAGTCAGCTGTTACTGAGCTCATTAACCCTTTGCACTGCTGATTATAGTTTCCACATGGAGCAAAGAATGACCTGGTGAATAAAAGATCTACATGTCTTTATTTAACTGTATTGTACAGGCTCCCTGTGAGGCACCACTTTTACAACTACTGTTTACTATAGCAGGACTACTGCTACTTGATCTACTGAACCACTCCTCTCCCCTCTACTGGTGCTGCTGCTTACTCTGATACAACTTAGCATCACTCACATCTTCAGCATATACTGTTGGTACCTGCAACTTTGCAACTAGTGCATACATACATACATTACTTTAAACTCTTCTGGTGTTACATTTCTGGACGAGCTGATAAACAATACTGGGGAGGCTACTTTTGTAATCTAATAGGCTACAATTTACTACTTACTCTGTTGAAAATGTAGGATGATTCTAACAAATGTTTTAAATTTGGTATTAAAGGGGAACTACGCCCATTTTCAATATTCATACATTAATCCCATGGTCTAAGACAGACCTAAAATATTAGTAAACATGTCTCCCAAATCCAAAAATTACAGCACCACAACTCAAGTTTGTGATGTCACGAGGTATAAAGTCTGGAGCTGGTCCACAGACAGTAAACTCGGAAAGATGTTATAGATCAACTGGTGGGTCCTGGTCCAAAAGTGGGTCACGGGGCCATTCTGAATGGACCGCAAGTGACTCACAAACATGTCAGGTTTGTAAAAAACACACTTTGTTTTAAAGTACTGTGGATTTCTGGCAAAGACTTTTTATTTTGAAGTGCTGTTTCCTGTTGTAGAGTGAGGGAATAATGGACAGCCACTTGACGGAGACGGCAAACTAGCTTGACGACATGGTTAAATGCTGAATGTTTTGAATTGTGTGGACCTTAAACTTATGACTAAGGAGAAATCTGGACCCCATGGCTGCCTGGACCAGTTGGGAATCACTGTCATAGATGACACTGAGAGCACCCAGGGGAATGTTCTGAGTTTATGAGTAAATCGTCTGTTTAACGACTGAGAACACAACAACACAATAAAGGTCATTTGAGTAAAAATAAGAACACAAACACTTGATGACATCACAAGTTTGAAACTAACTTCTGTGGTTTCTGGCTTTGAGAGTGTTCACAATAGAGAAAGGTATTTGCCAAAGGATTATTTTAACCATCCATCTATGTTTAAATTAATTTTGTTATTACAATCAGACAAGCCAAAAGTAATTTGTAAACTAGGTGCTTTTTTTGTTTAAAGGGATAGTGCACCCAAAAATGAAAATTCAGCCATTATCTACTCACCCATATGCCGAGGGAGGCTCAGGTGAAGTTTTAGAGTCCTCACATTCCTTGCAGAGATCCTGAAGCCTTGACATAAAAAGTTGTTTTTCCAAACAACTTTTTATGTCGGGGCTTCAGGACACTTGGATCACTACGGACGAGCAGTATGGAGATATTTTGTGGTTTCAATTATGTGTTTTTGGACGTTTGAATCTGGGGCGCCGTAAGCCTGCATTAGGTGGAGTTGTGTTGCTACCCCCTCTCCCCTGGGATCTCCGCAATTGTTGTGAGGACTCTAAAACTTCACCTGAGCCTCCCTCGGCATATGGGTGAGTAGATAATTGGTGAATTTTCATTTTTGGGTGCACTATCCCTTTAAGTAACATTGGCTGTACCTTAGCCAGGCCATGTGCCATTGTTTTATTGTATGTAATGTTTGTACTCCATACCATGTGATATAGTCGTGAGTCAAACAAATTAAATGAAAATGTAACTCGTTCCATGTACTTAGTTACATATTGCTTTACTTCCCAACACTGCTGGTTAATAAAAATCCTCATAACTTTACCCAGATGTTTGCACGGAGTGGTACATAACCGAACAGCCATACAGTGCTATAAACAATCACTGTTGATCTGTCCTGTTGCACACATGTGGATACAGAACACATTGATATAACCATCAAGATATTTGTATTGTAGCCTGTTTAAACGCAGTTAGTGACATAGCAGTCAAATACATGATTTGCATTTTCAAACTGAATCAAGCAGAGACGTCATCACAAATGGTTTCACTCTTACGGTAAATCCCAGGGCATTTTCCCGTCCTTCCCGATGCCTCTGTTGTTGCACACAGCTGCGATGAGGCAGAGAGGCTTCTTCTGCACATTGTCTCCAACTTCCATCTCTATCATGTAGTCAAGCAGGCACAAGCACAGGATCGGGATCTGCTACACCGACTGAGAGTGTGTGCGGGATCCATTTATTGAGGGTTGAACTCAGCTATATCACCGCCCACCGACCGGCAGCTGCTATTGGACACGATGGAGCTTCCTTTGTGTGTGTGATTTTAAGCCTCCAACAACACAAAGCTTCTCTCCACCCCGAGGCTGTCACAACAACACTGTGTGATCAGACAGCAACATGACTGCACGGTCACTCATTACCTGAAGATAATCTCATTTAGTCATACACTTCATCTCCAAGTATGAAAAGGTTCGTGCAAACAGTCCTGGAATAACCTGAACTTCTATCAACATGTGATAGAAAAGAAGGTTATATAAGATAGATATAAAACAGATTAAGGTCTTATTTAAAAGAGGTTAATGTTGAACATTTCTTACCATATTTTAAAAAAATTGGTGGGGATATATGCACCTTTTAGGAAAATGGGATAAAAGGTCAAACCTTATGGAAGATGATGTGATATGTGACACACTATCTCAAATTAATTGGCTCAAAGTTCCCACATACAGTGCCAATAAAGTGTAGCACCACCTCCTGGACTCTCTCATGTTTTATTGTTTAACAGCGTTCAGTCACAGCGGCTGATATTCAGCTTTTTGACACTGGTCAAACAGAATTCTGGTCCAAAGCACAGCACTCAAATCTGCCTATCTTTTAGACTTTTTAAAATGCCACACCCACACCTTCATTCTTCTAGTAAAGATGTGAAATCAAATGAAAAAGACAAACCAGAAGTATACAGCAATATTTCTGTAATTTATTGCCATGTCCATACAGCCATAATTTGTTCATTTTTATACAAAAATAATAGATTTAACATCACATGGGAGACAAAAGCACATGCATTCACAGTAGAACTTTTTCAGTTTTGGTTACACGTTATTTACAAAAGGAGTTGTGAAACCACCAGGAGCAAATATACAAAAGTTGGAAATAAAAACAATAGGTATTTACAAAATATATGATGGCCTTTGTAAGGCCTGCTTTATTATCAAATTATAGATTTGCTTTTAATATCCATTACTACTGTACATGAGACCTTAGGGTCCTAAATCTTTGGAAAAAAAAAAAAAAAAACGTTCTTACATTATTTACAGTCATGACAGAGTGACTTCATATTCTTAATATGAAATATTTGGGGGCTTTTTTTGTAAGAAAAGATACAGCTGTGTGTTATTCAGGTCACCTTATGTCAGTGTCCACTGTACAAAGCAAGTCATCCACAGGCTCCAGACTGTGTTACAGTTTACCATCAATCACATGGGAGTCAGATTTCAGATTTTGACGTTTTTGGGTAAGCAGTGTAGAGGCAGAAGGAGTCAGGTATAGGCTAAATTTTAAGTTCACCATCTATAAGAACTGGGAGGCGTTGAGGCGTTCATGATAACAATTGGTGGTTCATAAGTTGTACAGTAACATACTTTAGTGGAAGACAATAGGTGGCCTCACACACCCTGATGTAAGGACCTTATAGATCACTTGTTTTTGCCTTTTACACCCTGCTGTTACGAGATACTTTCTTTTCAATGTGAGCATTTTCTCTGATTTCATTCCTTGGTTCCTGAGATGTGTGATGTGTCTTCTCAGGAGACCAAGACATGTTACAGATATCTTGTACTGAAGGGAGACCTTTAAACAAAGTCAATAGTGTCAGCTGGATCCATTGTGCCTCCTCTATGGTTGTTAGTTACAGTTAGTACTGTGTGTCAGCTGAGGGCATGTCAGGACAGGATGCTGACCAGATGATCCCGACCGACTGAGGGACCCTTTGTTTTCTGCCTTTTGCACACTATTTGCTCTGCTTCCAGGTTTTAGAGCTGCCTTTGGGTGAAGCCTCTTCACGGCGCCGCTTCTGCGTGGACTGTGCTCTTTCTGCATTAAAACATGATACACAAAATATACAAGAGATTATTTCATCCACTGCTTACATTTTGCTTTGTGAGTTGGATATAAAACCCACCACCATCATCAAATTCAACAGTGAAGTGAGTACATCTATGAAGCTATTACTTCCTTTTGCAGTGTAGAAACTTGACTCAGGGCGTTTTATTGCTATTCAATATTTCTGGCTTGTTTTTGGGAGAACAACAGTAGTTTGGTTATACTCTGTGATAAAGCCTGGCATTCAGTTACCAATTCTCAGTTCAACAACAATCCTGCAGGCCAGGGGCAGCAACATTTGATGTCATGCAGCCAGCTGACGCAAGTCTCATGGGTATTAATTTTAGCCATGACTGTGCTGACTTTGAATAGATAATGTTAGTATCTTGCCTGCATTGTACAATTTCAAATGTACTCATGAATTAACATACAAAAAACTGTATTTTAACCAATGACAATGTTAACCATCTAACAGACGTACCTGTTCGAGACGTTCCCTCGTATGTGGAGAAGCCTTCAGAGGACACTGCTGGACCATGACTAGTTCCTGTGGTGACTCCTCCGACGTTACTGCCATTTGCACCATTATTGGGATTGGCAGGTACTGTTGCCAGCAGGCCTGCAAGAGGACAAAAGCATTGTTTGTGAAAATGATAAAGACACACTGGCTCTTTATTTCCAAACTTATAAAACTGTTTGTGCATGTCTCAGGTGTTCTGGGGCTTGTATAGCAGCAAAACAGCAGAGCCATTACCAGGGTTTTATCTGCCACCTGCCTCTTATCAATCACCCAACAGGAGCATTTACCTTGTTGTGTATTCTAATGCAATATTGTATAACAGACCTATTCAATTGGCGGCTTGTGGGTCACATCTGGCACAGAGGCGATCTCCAAGAGGCCCGGCACACTTAAATCTGATATACCGAAATGAGAAATATGTAAACTACATATAGTGTCTGAAGGTAGCTCACAAATGAGTCATCTCACTTCCTTCTCATCTCTGTTAATTTACACGTGCAGTGCAGATCGGGCAGGACGTATGCATCGGTATATTAACACCTCTAATCATATCTTTCACAAATTAACATTCGCTCATGTGACACAGTTCGAACCACGCTTAGTAGCTTTTTAAAACATCTAGGCTGCGGCCGATTGCTAAAATAAACTGTGCTATGTTTTTCCTAAACACTAACTTGATCTCTGTGGAAAACATCATGAGGTGAGGAGTGTGTGTTTGTGTGGGAGACAGAGGGGAGAGGGAGGGAGGGAGGGAGGGAGGGAGATACTGGTAGAGACAGGCGGAGTGTGTTATTGGTTACTGTTATTGTTCTGTGAATTAATAGCATTGATGCTCTTTTTAATTTGGTTTCTGCACTTTCGGATGTGACCAGGTCAGTTATGTGACCAATAAAAAGTGAAACAATAAACACTGCTATTTGTTACAACATTCATTTGCATTTGTTTAAAATTAATCATTACCACAAGCTAATAAAGGCTGCTTAAAAACTGCCTGGCCCATCTACTTTTTCCGGCTTTTAAAATCCGGCCCAGTTGAATTTGTGATTGAATAGCCCTGTTGTGTAATGTGCATTCATCAGGCAAAACGATTTTCCTGAAGCAAACTGCATGTTAGCTTTTAAATTTACTGTCCATCATTGTGGTGTATGGAGTTGGGTCTCATAACACAGGCTTCATAGAAAATCCTGGAAAGACTGGAAACACTATAAACAGACACAAGAATTACCCCTGCAGGGTTGTACGCCTCCGTCAACCAGTCAAGTTGCAGTTTAGATCCATGTCTGATCAGACTCATATATGGAGTGAAGACTTAGAAGGAATTTATTAAAAAGGTATTAAGTGTACTTTATGGTGAAACGTGGATGCGTCACACAAATCTTCAACCCCGCAGCAGAGAAGATCTGTACAATCAGCACAGTTTCAAGGTAGACATCCTAGATTAGTGTCACCAGTTCACTATCTGACTAAATATCTTCCCTTCTGCTCCTGAGTTATGACGAATAATGGCCAGAAAACATTACGATGTCACAGTGAAGTTGACCTTTGACCTTTTGGATGTAAAATGAGATCACTTAGTTATTTAATCCTGTTAAAATTTGTGTAAAAAGTTTTTCATAATTAGCATGAATTCTTGAGTTATGGCCAAAACATGTCTTGTGAGGTCACACTGACCATTAACCACCAAAATCACAGCGAATGTTTGTGCCATATTTGAAGAAATTTTCTCAAAGCGTTCTTGAGATATTGCATTCAAGTACTGGGACGGACAAGCTGACGGATTATCAACCCATAAACATAATGCCTCTGCCGCCAGTGTGGAGGAATAAAATGTAGATCATCAGTGTAATTGGTCGGTGTAATTTCGCTAGAATTAAGTAGCAAGCTACTAGCAATGTGTTTGAAATTAATTTCTGATAATCTAAATGACTATTAACTCATTATTACTTCAAGACCAGGAAGGGCCAGCACCAGCAATAACTGCACAACAATCTTTCAATCTCATTTTTCACCGTACATCAGATATAATATTCTCAGAAAGCAATTATCCTCGCATTTTTCTGGCGATACAGAACGTGATTTTGTCCCAGGGAACAGCTGATTTTAATCGGCTATCTGTATTTTCCTCCTTCAAACTATCGTTAGTATATCGGCCATTAAAAATCTACCTCTCATAAAAAGACATCTTATTTGAAAAATATATCTGTATAAATTTGGGTAGCATTCCAGATATTCAAAATAACATTAAACTGATGGCACGAGAGCGTGAGAGTTTGAGATGATCAGTATCTGCGTCATGTCCCTACCCAGTCCTCTGTAGCAGGAAAGCTGCTGGTAGATTTGCTTCATCCGCTCGATGTTGATGCGGCTGGCCTCGGCATGGTTCACCATGGGCCTCGGGTAGTGGACTCCTATGATGCACTTGGCTGCCTTCTGCACCTCCTCTGGGGCATTCCAAGGATCATAGATGTATTTGGCTGGAAAGCCCCTCAGTATGGGCAAATAGCGCCTGTGAGAAAAGGAAAGAATGAAGACAGATGGAGGACAAAAGATGGTGGAACATGATATAAGTTAAAGATGAGATGTTACAGATGTGCCACAGTAAATAAATTAATGATTAGCCACCAATAATACTGTTACTGACAAATACTGTCTGTGAAAGCTCATCCTTTTATTCTTTTTTTTTCCAGTGATATTGGCACAGTAAATTAGGTCACACAATTTGTATCACTGTTTAAACAGTAACTTAGTAACTACACATGACTGGATCATGACAACCATGAGGAGTCAACCTCCCCCAACCGAGGCTACAAAAGACCACAAGCTAATCATTTTTTTTTTTCCCATCTGAAATGACTGCAGGGCGGAACAAATACCCACAACAACGTCAGCTTCTGAAAGGAGCTTTCATATTCATGTGTGCAGATGAAAGTACTGACTGACCGTATGTAGTCCCCATTGGGGTCTGTGCGTCGTCCAAATCCCACGGGGCAGTAGCAGTGGAAAAACTGCTGGAAAAAGGAACTGCAGGAGAGCCACATCCAGCTGCCAGCATTTACACTCCAGTCTGCGTCTATAAGCAACTCTTCAAACACCTGAACAAGACATGGACAGTTAAAATAAAGCACGGTAGTGATTGTTTTATTCTTTTATCAATGACTGTGGTGACTGATGAAAAGTGTGCACCTTTTGTTCTTGGACACTTGGTCATTTTTGTCTGCTCTTACCTTCATGCCTTCCTCCCAGCTGACCCAGAGGTCTCCCCTGGTGAGGAAGCAGGCCACAGCGTGCCTCGCCAAATGATGGATCCACCCCTCTTGCCTCAGCTGGGTCATGATGGCATCTATCCAGGGAAAGCCTGTCCGTCCCTCCGCCCACTTGGCCAGTGCCTCTGGGTTTCGGTCCCAGGGGATCTGGACGCAGACAGGGTTTCCATCCATCTTGTCAAAGCAAGGGTTGTTGGTGGCAGTCGTGTAGAAGAACTCCCTCCACAACAGCTGGCCATACAGGGACAGTGGTGGGCTGCTGTGCTTCTTGACCTGATAGGAGAGAGCACCAACATAGCACCAACATGAAACCAATCTGAGTGAAAACAAAACATGATAAAACTTAAAGAGGGTTAATGTTTGTAATGTCATTCGTACCTTCCTGTAGAGATCAGTAAGCTTGAAGTAGAAGAGCCGACAGGAGAGACATCCAAAGCGCAGGTAGGGGCTGAGGCCTGTGGGGCTGGCCAGCAGGGAGTTGGCGTTCATACGTGGACGTTCAAAGTTTGCCACCCATGCCTGTAAAAAAGGTGGTCAGTCAGCTTTAGCTATGGGCTGGGGGTTAGGGGTTAGGGTGAGATGTGCAGTCCCTTCCTTGTCCATTTGTCCACTTTACATTTAGTTCTGTCTTTGTCATTGTTATCTAACAAACAGAGGGACATTAACCAGATCGGCTCTTTTTCTACCATTTTTTCAGTTCAGTTGATTTTCCTGCCTCTACATTATGTCTTTGACATTATGTGTTTGCCACACCTGCTATTCATAGATTGTTGAGCCTTCATCAGTCAAAATATAGCACTGAGATTGCTCTGTTCACAGTCACAAAATACCTACGGTTATCCTCATCCTTTTTGACTTCAGCAGCGCTGCCTTTGACACACTCATCATATGCCTCACATCCACCCTTGGTATTACTGGCACAGCTCTCTCCTGGTTCAAAGCCTACCTCTCTGACAGGCATCAATTCATCTCAATCCACAACTGCAAATTAACCATAGTTCCTGTCACCCATGATGTCTCCCAGCGTTTGATTCTTGGTCCCCTTCGTTTTAATCCTCTACATGCTACAACTTGGACGGATCCTCCGCCACCATAACCTCAAGTTTCGCTGTTGTGCCAAAGATACCTAACCCGACCTCTCCTCCCAGACCATCACTGCTGCCACTCACTCCACTCTCACCACCTGCAAAGAAACTTTCTTAAACTCAACTGCAATGAGTCAGAAATCTTGGCCCTGATCCCCTTACCTGCCCTACCCAGGATTTCTCACTCAATACTGATGGCTCCATAGTCACCCCTCCACTTAAATCCACAACCCTGGAGTCATTCTTAATCCCACCCTTTTGCTCCTGTCCCATGCCAACCACATCACCAATACAGCCTTCTTCCACCTCTGCAACACTGCCTGCCTCCGACCCTCACTGTCACCTACTGCTGCAGAAACACCCATCCATGCACTTGTAACATCCAGACTTGACTACTGCAGCAGTATCCTCTATGGTACCACAAACAACTCCAGCAGATACAGAACTCTGTACTCTCTCTACTTACAACTAGCCACTCAAGTGACCACATCCACCCAGTCTTCCATGACCTCAACTGGCTCCAAGTGAACCACAGGATAAACTTCAAGATTCTACACACCACCTACAAGGCTCTCAACAACCTGGCTGCCCCTAACTTTCAAACTGAATCCACAAGCAAACACCCTACAGGTACCTCTGTTCGACTGAGGTCAACTTCCTGCAAATCCCCAGGACCAAGCGCTGAACCTGGAGTGACAGGGCAGTCTCAGCCCCGCCATCTCTCTGTGAATCTCATTACTAAACCACACCAAAAATGCCCCCCATTGACATCATGGACCTTTTTCACAGCAGACATTTTGACTTGTGTCAGTAGAAAAAGCACAGGTGAAATTGATAACATTAAGGATGGCTGAGTTCCATTCAGTGTCCCAGTAAGCTAGTAACATTTAGCCAACATGGACAATACCAGGGTCTCCCCTAAGTAGAACACAGCTGTCATTAGTGTCATTGAACACACCTGTGTTGCTCCTACTCTGACGTATCAAAATGTCTGCCGTGAAAAAGGTCTATTCAAAAAGGCTCAAAACCCACGTCCTCAGACTTGCCTTCCTCAGTACCACATATTATATGTCAACTTGTTTGAAATTGTGAATCTAACAGTGCTCCTTGTCATTGTTAATTTTTTGTGGCCAGCTTTCACCAACATATATATACAAGGGAGCTAAATCTATTTTATATCTCTCCACATTTAGCACACTTTGTTCATTCTGACAACAGCTGCTGTGTCAGTGAGAAAATTGTTCCAGGGAAGTGGGGAAGCAACGGTGCTCTGCTGACTAGTCCATTTTTTAAAAATGGAGATAAGCCAACACACCAAAGAATGATTTTTTTCAGAGCTTTTACTATCTATTGCAAAATGTACACTCATATTTTGATGTGTAAAGTCCAGATGCTGATTAATAATGTGTCAGGCTTTCTTTGACATCTCTGTCATCAGCGGTATGCATGTGACCTTCAGGAAGTGGAGAACATAACTTTATACTGTATGTTATTGAATGTGACTCAGTTAAGTGTTCATATATTTGTTATGACTTCAGCTAGGTGAGCGGTCAATCAGGTTAAGACAACAGTTAATGAAAACTGTAATTATTTCGTGCATATATTGTATTATAAAATGTCTTTTTACCTTCCTCTCCAGATGCCGCTCTAGCCTCATGAGGGCTTCTGTTTCTCCACCTGGCCACACTGCTGTGGTCAGGCCCTCCGTCTCAAAACCTGAAAGAGAAAAATATACAAGTATAAACTGTGACGCTGAGATATATGCTGGATAGCATGTGTGTCCATATACCATGAGCAGTGCATTCATGCACACAACAAACTTACAAGTGAAGAAAAACTTACCAAGCTCCTCCAGGGAGGGCACCCCAAACTTGTCATCATGGTCATCACTGATGGGTGTGGCACATGTTCTGAGAACGTCCAGAGTGATGGTCTCTGCAGGCATCTCCACAGCATCCATACGGTTGATGAGGGCCTGGAAGCGCTTGTACGTGAGAGGAGACTGACCATCATTGAGCTCTATGATCCTTTAGAAAAGAAAAATGGAAAAAGGAATCAACACGAGCCTTCACACAATCACAAAGCAGACAGTGATAATTCACATTGCTTCAAACAGGTTTATTATTAGGGGATCTGCTTGAATTAATACTGCAGAGTCACTCACTTGTCCAGATTGTAGAGGGTGTGTGCAGTCCGCACCATGACCTCTACCCCAGCCTCGCAGGCTAGTTTTTGGATGGCAGCATCGCGTTCTTTGCCAAACGGCTCAGAGTCATACTCATAAGATAAACGGTTGATCTGCCATTCCTGGGGAACAACACATACACACAGTTTTAGTCTGTGAGGGGATGCATGTAAAAGATGGACTGACAGAGTGGCAGAGACCATGATGTGTAAGTATCTTAGACATATTAAACGTCTATGGAATCAATTTGGACGGCCACTGCATAAGTTCACTGAAGTATCAAAATCCTGCATTGCTTTTTTTCAGCCTCTGTTCAATAAGCTATAAAATAATTTAAAGGTACAGGTTGTTTCAGAACAAAGCTAAGTATATAACTACATCTTCCACTCTATCCCATCACTCATACCTTAAAAATCCGAGGGAAGACATCTGTGGGCTGGCCTCTGATGACAAACAAGCGGGAGTTGAGTTTGCGCAGGCTGGCATCCAAGTCCTCTAAGCACTGCAACAAAAACCTGGAACCAAACAGACAGAGGGATCAATTAAGTGATTATATGGCTGAGATGAGTTCCCACCAGATATCACCCTCACACAAAATGCAATAATGAGCTGAACTGAGGATCTGAACGGACTACTGGGGGGAAGAGTGGGTGTCACACAGGTAACATCCCAATGGCACAGCAATGGCTGTGTGGCCCCCTGATTGTACTTAAAGATTAAGATTGGTTATTCAACTGTTGCTTCATTAAGACTAAGTGCCTCAGACTGCGTGGCAGTTTAAATTAATTCAGTCATACATCTGTAAATACAGAAAGCTAGAACAATGAGACTTACAGTTTATGACCATGTCGGCCATCCTGTGAAGCTAAAACACTGCATTACCCAAAGCAACTGAATTAATCCCAACTCTTGAGAATAACAAAGTTAACTACCACCAGCAATACTGGAGGCAACAATCATTATTGTTAGTTATTTTGACAACACAGTATTTAGAGAAAGAATCACTTTGGTTATTTTTTAGATCAAAATATAACATTAAAAGACGTAATTTTAAGGTTCAGCTGCCAAAGGTCATAAAACTGAAAGTGTAACACACTGAGTTGTGTTAAAGAACTTTAGAATAAATCACTGAACGTACAACTAATTTAACTTCAACTGAATATACTCTGGATTATTAAATTGATGCTTACATATTTTCCAATCACTAATATGAACAGCCATCCACTAGCATCAACATGAGAATACCAAAAGTGTGAAGAGTTCATGAAAATGCTTAGATTCAAGTGTTTTAGTGTGAACAGGCTGCCCTCTCCTGGTGAAATCTTTTTACACACACTGTCGACCATAGACCTCTTACACAATGTCACCATGAACAGCAGCAGACAGACAACTAGTTTTAACACAACGGAGAATGTGCCATCTATGGGTGAGAGGACTTTATGACATTTATTACAGTGACAGGCAGAAAACATAAAGTGCTTTCATGTATATGATATATGTTTTAGTGTTTAAATCAACCCTTTTCTCCGTAATACATCCATCCAGCACAACCACAACAAACCAGAACAGTCAAAGCATGTTTTACACAGATTTTGTGAAAGTGTGAAAAGCTCATTTATTAACGCTCTATGCCACTTGACTAATTTTATGCTGCTTTATTTGCCTTGTCATTAATAATGGATTTATTATTATTGGATCAATGGACCACTTTGTCTTCATTTTTTGAAACAGATGGGTATCAAGAATCGGTTCAAAATACATAGAAACCATGGATTTTTTAATGAAGCTCTGCCTCTCGATTTAGTTTTTTTTGGGTCTCTGATTCAACTTCAAGCCTCGGATGAACAAAAGGCTTCTGTTTATTAAAAATGTGGTGTAACCAATAGTATCGTAAAAGGAACAGAGTCTCTTGTGTAATAAACATGAATACTGATCAAAAGACTCTCCATCTGAAGATTGGATAAACTGTAAAACCACCATTTTCCTGTCCTGGGTTTTATTTAACATTTGTTATTACAAATGAATGATTCAATTATTCCACACTAACACTCTGCGTGCCCATCTACATTAATACACGGCAACAGCAGCAGTAATTTCAATGCACTGACCAGTTTACGATGCTTAGGTATGTCTACGCATTACAACTGAGAGAGCACTGCCATACAAAGGTCAACTGATTCAGACAGAGCGAAGTGGTGCTGTTGTATACAGAAACTAAGCACTTATTCTGACCACCAGTAAACTTTGAAAAAGCTGTCTGACACCCCATTTTAATGTTCAAAACCTGAACAATATGGACGTGTAATGATCGAGCAAAAGTTTGCACATGGTAAATGAGGTGGTGTATTTGACTAAAAAGATGGGTGGAGTGGGAAGTCTGGTAAGTGTGTGTGTGTGTGTTGAATGTAGGTCAAACCAGTGCGGGTGCATGATGTAATGACCATAACAACACACTGACCCAATTTCTCAGCCCTCCGTTCAGGTCTGAGCAGCAGAGCTAGTAAGCGGGAAAAAAATGTAATGTCATCGTGGTAAGGCACGCTTACTGTCTGGAGCCTTTACATGTCCTCTCACAACATGAAGGTCAAAGTTATTTCCACCCAAATAAAGAACATTATGGACTGCTGTCCACTGAATTCATGAAGATACTTCGGTAACTGTACAGTGGTACAATATGAGACCACTGATAGAATGTGCCATCTGAACATGAAAAGAGATTCAGGGAAATATTATATATCTCTTTATATTGTATGTTTATCATTTCTATTAATTGTATTTAAGCAGGATTATGTCTGCAGCAAGTTCCAAAGCTACTAGATGGCTAACTGATACAGTCATGCCAAAGGCTGAACACAAAGAAACAAAGAGAGACTAATGAAGCTCTGTGGACTCTCAATCATCACTATATTGGAAAAACTCAACCTGCTCTAAACAACCAAATTCACTGTTGTATGTAAATGCTAGAACGGCTATTTGGAAAACACTCCCAGTCAACATTTAACATCCTGTATTTCTAAGTGCAAACCCAAAACAAACAAACAAGGTATTCATACTTGTTTTTGCCATTACCCACAATGACCTAGAACTGGCTCAGGTCAATATCACTGATGATTACACTACAGCTGCAGACAACAGAATGTATATTGATCGAGTCTATGAGTCGCTGCCAGTTTTTCTTGTGATACCACCCACTCATACAGCTGAGTAGAAAGGCAAGCCTGACATGTCTGCTATAAAAAAGAACAGCTTTGATATCACATAAGACAGCAAACAAATATCTTGAGAAATTATAGGCCATCAGAACTGACAGTGATTTATATGAATGGGCACTTAGTGGTTTGCTGATGTTGAATGGCGGTCAAACTGACCTTCCTGACATACAATATGTATATGTGTACATTGGCATCTTGGCAGTAACACTAAACAAAGTCTAAAGGTGCATTACATAGATACCTGGTCCTATTCAAAATCACGAGGACTTAAAATTAATGATTTCTGAATGTCTATAGGTTTGATGTTACCACAGGTTTCATTCAGTAAACCGTATGCAAGGTTAGTTAAGGTTACAGCTCCTATTAGAAAGCAGGACTACCACTGGCATAGTAGAGGGTATATGAAGGAAAATGGGGCATACCCATCTCTTTTTTCTGGCTGTTTACAGTATACCCCACTATCAGCCAAAAAGCCGTTGGAATAAAGAGCAGAGTGTACCCACCTCCTCCTCAGTAACCTACTCATTGACCTAGTAATACACCCACCTCATCAACTACTACTACAACTATTTTTTTGATTCTACATGCAACTCAGGGGGAAGTGACTGATCATTGAAACTTCCACATGACAATAACCCAAGAATACACTTGGTAAAACACAGTCTATATATCAAGTCTATTAGCCTACTATTTATTGTAGAGCTATCCAATTTAGCAAGTGACAACTGCATCTTATATGTGGATTTAGATTAAGTTAAAATGCGACATAACAAGTAGTGATAGAGTGATGGTCACTAAACCAGTGCAATCATGCATTAAGGATGAAATAAATAATGTGCATCTTTATGACCAACACAACATGATTTGGGAGGCAACCATAGAGTATGTCGTCTGTTACAGGGGCCTAATTAGACTGATCAAGTGTTTTCAGTTAGATACAGGCTGCAGGGGAGTAGGCTTGGTTTCAAAATTGGGGGGAAACATGTGAAATGGGGGATTAGGGGTCCTGCAAAGGGAGGTTTTGAGTGTCAAACACTTGATTTCTTGCATTCTGGTGAACATTCAGCATGAATTTGTGCCTTACTTGCATACATTTATGATGGAAATATGTTTGTTTTTCGAAATATTGGGGGGGGGGTCACGTGTCCCCTGCATCGCCCCTGAAATCTGCACCTCATGGACAGCTTAAGGGTAGGCTATTACTGCTTTGAAAAATTCTTTTTAAATATCTTTCACACCAGTTATACCCATTAATTCCTGATTGCACAGTATTTACAAGGAATGTACAGAAGTATTGCACAGGATTGAACCAGAACTGGAAACATATGGCCCATTTGGACATTTGGGAGGTAGTTAAGTCAGTGTAAGTGGGGGATCTTCAGATGGATAAGCAGTAAGAGTTTAATTAGGCTGGGGTTGAGGTGCAGTAATGATACATAATCTGTTAAACCCTCCACCCACCTATCACTCCCTCTGGCATTCATTTCTTTTTACAATCCCGGTAACAGCCCTTACCTCCACCTGTTGATGCCCACATTGGAGGACCCTGCGAACCAAGGGTCCAGGATGTAAACGCAGCGCAGTGTGTCCGCATCCCGGATAGAGTCCCTTAGAGACGGGTTGTCGTGCAGCCGCAGCCCCTTCCTGAACCAGTGGATGGTGTTGACCACCATGTCGCTTGCCTCCTTTATGAATCCCCGGTGGGGTTACAAAGAGGGGATGGGGTCCCCAAAAACACGCCCTCTTACGTTGTTTTTGTAGCGAAACAATCAAGTGTCCACTCACGTCTGAGGAAGAAATAGCCTTTTAACCTTGGCAGTGGTTGATAGAGTTGTGTTAAGGGTTTGTCCAGTCTTAACCTTGCTCCATGAATTTATCCCCAGAGTTGAGTCTCCTGACCAGCGGTGGCTGCATGTGTGACAGCAGGTACCCACAGCAGACGCGATAAACACGATAAACAACTCTTGTTTTCGCTAGTAGCAACGATGAAGTGAGCACATCTCCCAACAATAACTTCCGAAGATACGCGTTTTCGTCCAGAAGAGATATTTCAGTTGTTTTTATTTTTGTTAGCTATCGCACGAGGCGCTGGGGGAAGCTCATGTAACACAAGCTCGTAAAAAGTACAAACGCGCGAATACTTCCGGGTTTTGCCGCAATGTAACGTTAGTCTACACAAAGTTAACTCGAGCTACAACCTCAATAACACGGTAAATAACGCGAATAAACCGTAACGACTCGTAAACCTGCCTGACACCACGGATTGTATGTCTGACACACAAGACCTCATTTCAGTGACATCCCCACCCACCTGAGATACGCAGGGAGAAATGCAGCGCTCTGATTGGTCAGAATCAACCGTTATACAACTGTTAATCCGTCACGTTCTCATAATGTGCTTTCCTTCCACTGCTAACACGCCCTCTACGGCTGCTTCTAATCAACAAAATGTCGATATTCAGACGTGTCCTCTTAATATTTTGCCTCGGGATTCACTTTTGGGGTGCAGAAGTCAAAAACAAGCCCTTAATGTGTAAAATAAACGCAGCTAATCGGAGGCTCTGGATTGTGTTACGTGGTACACCCACAAGTACCCGGATGAACACATGCAGCACGGCGAGGTCTGGCTCGAATTAGGTGTGCTCGATTTAACGCAGGGGCCACACCGCTCACATTGCAACTGTGCGTTTGGTATGAGCACAGCCAACCCCGCCCACACTCTGCAGCGATAATCTGCACCAATGAGTGAGCCACGTTAAATTACATAAAGGAGTAAATTGGGATAATGAATCTACAGCTGCTTATACGTAACACGGCTATTGTTGTTTGCCGCAGTTATAAATAAGAGACTACAGCAAACAGTAACTTTTAACCATGTAACTATTTTGGACAATGTCAACAAACACACCCAGTATCCTTAATAAGCACCAGCACCTTAGACTGATTGTTTGACCTGATTAGTAAGTTTGTCTGTGGAAAGGAGTATCTGACTACTAGCCTAATTACATTTATTTAAAGGAGTTTTATTTTAATATTGTGCTTACAGCTGTTGCATAATAACAGTAAAAAAGGATAGAGCCCAGGTGCTGCCATTTTGTCCTAGTGGTTGCTGTTTTTTGATTTGTCTCTCGACCTTCATCATGAAAATACATCTCTCTTTGTGAAAATCAAGGAATAAAAGCTAGTAACCTCTGATATAGGTTGGACTTACCCTTTAAAGGTTCAGTGTGTAAGATTTAGTCAAAATGGCATTGACTTTAGTGGCAGAAATGGAATATTACATAATAAGTGTAAATTGGAACTGGAATTTCTCAATTATGGGATCAATAAAGGTGTATCTTATCTTAAGTACGTTTTCTTTAGTGTATAATCACCTGAAAATAAGAATTATCCTGTTGTTATAGGGCCCTGGCCACAAGGAAGTGTGCCAAGCTTTGAAGCCAACTTTCATAGTGTCCAAACAGAAGAACAGACCTTTCTGGGGTCTGTCACATGATGCCATTGGGCCCAAAAGACATTTTCCCATAGACTGACATTGGAAAAGTGACATCTGTAACAGTGGTTCCCAACTGGTGGGTCAGGGTCCAAAAGTGGGTCGCGGGTCCATTCTGAATGGACCGCAAGTGACTTGCGAACATGTCAGCTTTGCAAAAAAACACATTTTATTTTCAAGTACACTGAATTTCCAGCACAGAGCTTTTATTCTGAAGTGCCGTTTCCTGCTGTAGACTGAGTGAATAAGGGACAGCTACTTAACAGAGACAGCAAACACATTTGAGACGTGGCCAAACACAAGTATGACACTGAATATATTCAACTCTGTGGACGTTGAGCTAATGACTACGGAGAGATCGGGCCCCCTGCTTGGACCAGTTGGGAACCACTGATCTATAAATCAGTGGATACATTTTTTTAACGTCACAGCCCCCACAAAATGACTTGTTTTTCTATTAAGATTTAATCTGCTGGTCTAATAACATTTCAGAAGTCTAAAAGAGCCATAAGATTAAATTATTTTATCCCCATTCAAGGTAGGTGAGCACTAAGCGGCCATGCTTGGCGGCCCTAAGTCTCTAGTACGCCTGCTGTATGGGCCCAATTATAAGGAAGCAGCGCTGATCATCTGCTTTATTGGCGTCATGCACCACTGAGCAACTTTCATGGGAACGATTGGGGCCCTGTTGCCAATGCTGTATCTAGGTCTCTAAATACATCCATAATGGGTCGTTGTCTACAGAGTCCACCATGTGGCACCACCATGTTTCACAGTAGCCTAGAACAGACAAACCAAACACTGGACTTTAGATAGGGCCATTGCGTTTTCATGTCGGCCACAGAAGTTAGCAGCCCCTCCACACAGCCAAACAGTGTCAGAAAAACGTTAATGCAAAACTTCTTTATTCAGTGTTTTTAACGGTCTAAATCACCAGGTATGTTTGTCTTGAAGAGGAAGAGACCTAAGCAGATAATTCGGCTCCTCGTAAAAATCTCCTGAACATATCAGATAAAAAAAAGGTGAGCACACATTAGCAGGTGCTGTGCTAGCGGCCTGTCTGTGATGAGCTGAGCATGTGAAACTGCTTTACTCAGTGTTTTAAATAACATTGTGAGCATACCTGATGGCAAATCAGGCAATATTTGATTTATATTTGCTTTGTTACATTTGTTGCATAAGTTATTGCATTTTTAGGTGTAACTGCCTCCCTACGGAATGTTTAATTTTACTCACACTCTGTTTTCTACAAGGGGTAATACAAATACTTTCATGAAAAATCATATAACCTGTTCCTCCTCCTTTAAAACACACAGAAATACCACTTCAAGAAGAAAGAAAATGTGCTGTGCTGATGAGAGGGACATACTGTATCACCCTGAAGCAGGATGTCAAATAATATGTCCACAGACGCAGGCTTGTGGAGCTACACAGTATATCTACTATTATAGAAAGTATCTACCTGTACGGGCTTTTAACTTCCTCGCAGCATTGCACCTGACAATTCCTCTTTCTGTTGTAGTCATCTAGAATAGACTAATGGGAAAACAGATCAGCTTGGCTTGAAACTGCCTGCTCAGTGATTCAGAAACTGAGGTCTAACAATAAACAGCATAGCTTAATGTAAGGCAGTAAAGTCTGCACTGAAGCTTTCTGTCTGGAGGCTGTCTTTTTCAGCTGCACCAGAAACTGCCTTAGTGGCCTGGTGTTCCCAGACCGCACATCTCTCTCTCTTCTGGAGTAAATTATGGTGAATGTGCCTGTAAAGCAGTAGCATGCTGTTTTCTTGGGGCATACCCCGGCTTTCCAGAATCCCACAGTCAAAATGGTTAGCTCAGGCCATCATACCGTAGAAGATAGGGAGGGTGATGGACCGCAAGTCTGCAGTGGATCATCTTCTGGGTTTGTGCTGATAGTCTGCGGTCGATCTGCAAATTATTAGCCAATGTATGGTAGCATTTTCCATTCTCCACCTTCTGCTAACTTCTCAATAATACAGCTACTATCTGATCAACCTTTTCTGACCTCTTTGCTTTTTCCAAAAGCAAATTTAATTAAATTCTCACTCCACTCAATAGGGTAGAATTTAAGTAATGTTTTGTTCTGATTGCTCATGTCAAGGACTCCAGTTCTCCAGTAGTTCCACCCTAAACAAGCTTGGCTGTGTTGAGTTACTTGCAATTGCATGTAGCTTTGCAAGTGGACACTAGATGGCAGTCTTAACCAGGATTGTTTTTGAAAGGCCTTGGAATCCCCTTTATCAGATTATTTAACATTTTCCCTTGTTTCACTCATTTATTTTGTCTTTCATTTCTGTTTTCTCGCTTTCAAGAGCATGAGTGTTCTTTCCCTTTTCAGAATTTGCTTCAAGGTTTCTATTTGCACTTATTAGAGCAGTCACAGCTTTGGCCACTGACTGACTTTGGCACAAAGAGTAGGTTGCAGAGATACTGGCCAACATGTTCAGTGTTCAGTCAGTGTCCTAAGGTCATTGACAGTACAATTAGCGGCACACTTCTGAGAGGAAAAGGGGACTGGAGCACACTGATTGATTTGCAGCTTTTATGCTGTATTAGATGAAGTACATGTGTTACATACTGTATATGTACTGTATACATACAACTGTGTAGATAGCTGTAATTTAGCAGCTAGCTGTACCTCTCTTTTAGCCAAGTGTTTTTAATGTCAGCATGCTAACAGGATGACATTTAGCAGGTGGCCTATAATGTCTACCATGTGTACCATCTTAGTTTAATTGGCACTGAACACAAAGTACAGCAGAGGCTGATGAGAATGTCTTGTGCTTTTGCAGGTTTTTTGGTCATAAAATTACAATACTGGAAATAGGTGAAACATGCATGTCTCTACCAAATGTTACACCAGTACATCCAATAGTTGTCGAGACATTTCACTCAAAACCAAAAACGTGATCCTCATGGTGGCATCTATTGTCTGGGTACAATGAACATCCATCCATTTTTGGAACTGCTTATCCTCTTGAGGGTCGAAGAGGGGCTGGAGCCTATCCCAGGTGACATTGGGCGAGAGGAAGGGTACACCCTGGACAGGTCGCCAGACTATCGCAGGGCCAAGACATAGTGACAGACAATCATTCACGCTCACATTCACACCTACGGACAATTTAGAGTCACCAATTAACCTGCATGTCTTTGGACTGTGGGAGGAAGCTGGAGTACCCAGAGAAAACCCATGGGGAGAACATGCAAACTCCACGCAGAAGGGCTCCCTCCTCGGATTTAGCCAGGAACCCTCTTGCTGTGAGGCGACAGTGCTAACCACTGCACCACCGTGCTATACAATGAATATCTGTACCAAATTTTTATTCAATCCAGCGTAATAGTTTCAGAGATATTTAAGTCTGAACCAAAGTTGTGGACGGACCAACATTACCTCCCCTAGAGCTATGCTGATAGTGTGTCTTAAAAACAGGTCACTTGGTCTGTGCTCGGACTCCTGTGGGTTTTAACTAGAAAATGGCTTTTGGCACAAAATCACCTTTTTTTTCTAATTACCTCATTCCGAATTGTGCTCCCTCTGACATGCTGCTCCTTCTAAATTAAGTTTGATTAAAGCAGTCCCTCAGCCGGAAAGGCTAATTTGCACCCAACCTAGAGATGAAACTGCGATATTAAATTATCCTCGCAAAGACCTTCAAGGTGAGTTTGATAACCCAATTTAGCTGCTTTCATTTTTACAAGAATTGATTCTCCAAAAATTCTTTGGTGCCCAACATCAAATTCTTTCTTTCTCTCAAAGCATAGAGCTGTCATAGAGCGACCAATGAGGTTACTTAGATAAATCAGCATTATTAAGACAAATCAATCAGTCTCTTGGTCTTTCTCAGAGGGCATTACTGTTATGAAGCCCTGTCTCGCTCCTTTATTTCATTTAAATGATATTACTGAATATCTGTGCCCCCTTTCACTTCTATTGTCCGATGTGTTTCTGACTTCTCTCATTCTGCTGCCTTCTGTGCTGTGCAGACCCTTCAATAGACTTTGCAGTTATGTATGAGGATAGTATTCTGTTTACACTGGAGCAGAGAGAGAACCTACTAAAACATTCAACATGTCCATAAGTTGGTTTTGGAGAAACATGTTTTTCTCTCAGACATCCTGCACTGTCTGGCATCTTGTCCTTTTCTTGTGTGACCTTCAGATTGTGAATATGCCTTTTTTTTGTATGTGTATTGACATGCATCATGTGCTTGTAATGCATTAACAGATAGGTATTGTCCACAGCAGACTTGTTGACTTGTCATAATGGGAAAAGCACAGATTTTACTTGTAACAAATAATGGCCTTGTTCTATTCAAGTGTCCCTGTAAGCAGTGAAAGTGAGCCAACATGCACAATACCAGGACCTTGACACCGAAGCAGCGAGATGCGAATCAGCCGTCATTCATTTCAGTATTTACACCTGTGTGTTTCCTGCTGTGACATGCTTAAGTATCTTTTGTGACAGATGTCTATCCCCAGTGAAGAATAAATATTTCCAGTTGTCTCTTTAACTGTCAGAAATTGGAGAATTTCGCCCTGACAAATAAACTGAAGTTTGGCTGCACAACACCAGGGTTCACTGTTGCTCCAGAGACACATCCAACCTGCTGTCAAATGCAGAGTCCACTGCATCTCAGATGTAAAGCAGCCACAGTCCCTCAGATCAGTGAGCAATCTCCAGTTCACGGAGCCAACCCCCGAGACATTTTACAGTTATTTGCACTGAACTGGTTTTGCCGGTATTACAGTATGACTGCAGTTATTTCCAGTACATTTAACTCAAACCAAATACCTCACTGCTGCAGTTAAAGAATAAAGAATATCGCTCCCATCTTTTAAATTGCACTGACACATGCATCCATCATGGCTTTTATTTAAGGTTGACTGGGGGTCAAACCCATTCCACAGAGCCTATATATGGGTTTAGGGGGAAGAAAACCAAATGGCAAGGTTAGACCCTGCAAGTGATCCCAGCGAATGACCTTGAAAGTAATTCAGATCTTTTCAATGAGTTATCCTCCAGAGGAACAGAGAAGGATACATTATGCATGCAATCTATTATTAATGGTCTTGAGTCATGTTACGATCAGACATGGGCCCCTCAGAAAATATCTGAAAAGCCTGATCCTCTGGAGGACTAGTCCCCTAAACATGGTTACATAAAAGCACCACTGTATATTATGTGATTTATTATTTACTGCAACTTCTGTCTCTTACATTGTCCCTTTACATGACAGGGTTTATGCGTTTATGTTATTGCAAAGTTTTGAGAAACTTCCTGAAAGTAGGGTATAGAGTATGGCACAAGCACTGAGCTCGCTGTTTACACTGCCTTTTTTATTATTGATAATAATAAGCCTCATCATGGGCTACATCAATGACTTTATATTGATCCTCTAAAGCGATCCAATTAAAACTCCTTGCTGCTTCATCCCGAGAGTCCATTGGCTGACAGTTGTTCTCGGTCTCTGCGGCCCCGCCTCCATCTGTCAGGCACTGCGCTGCTACAGCACTGTGTGATTGTTGATGCACTGTAGTGAGATACTACTCTTTAACTTTATACGACAGCCTCGGATGGACTTTTCCTGCACGCAGAATAATAT
Organism: Epinephelus moara; assembly: GCF_006386435.1. Classification (NCBI taxonomy): domain Eukaryota; kingdom Metazoa; phylum Chordata; class Actinopteri; order Perciformes; family Serranidae; genus Epinephelus; species Epinephelus moara. The sequence goes on along the minus strand of NC_065525.1, from coordinate 16,700,415 downwards.
CTGTCAGCAGAGCTCGTGCCAGACGCGTGCGTATTCAAACTCCACCGCCTTGAATATTTTCCTCCACTTTCCCAAAGCCCTCTTTTACAGTATGAAGTGCAGTTATGGCAAGGAGTAGCAAGTCAGTAGCGAGGACCCTGGAGGATTTGACGCTAGACTCGGGTTATGGTGGAGCCGCCGACTCCTTCAGATCTTCCAGTGCGTCGCTGTGCTGCTCAGAGGCACATGGGGGGAATTATTGGCATTTAACCGACTCGATGCACAGTCGACACAACAGCTTGGACACTGTTAACACGGTCCTGGTCGAAGACGCCGAGATCCTGGAGAGCACCGGGCAGTGCGCTAAACTACCCGAGCTTGAGGATGTGCCGTGGAGCCTCGGGGAAGTGGCGAGCGCGCTGAGCAGGGACGAGGAGATGACCCTGCCGACCCCCCCGCAGGACGTCCTGCTCAGGCTCTCGGTGCTCATCAGCCGGGCCCTGGTCAGGGTCGCGAAGGAGTCGCAGCGCTTGAGTTTGCGCTACGCCAAATGCACCAAATACGAGATCCAAAGTGCCATAAAGATCGTCCTGTCGTGGAGCGTCTCGATGAGCTGCATCAGCGCGGCCCTCAGTGCCTTGTCCCTGTACAACATGAGCACGGAGGAGGACAAGTTCTGCCGCGGGAAGTCGGCGCGCTGCGGACTCATCTTCAACGTGGGGAAGTTCTTCAGGTGGATGGTCGACAGCAAGATTGCGGTCAGGATCCACGAGCACGCCGCGATCTACCTGGCCGCGTGCATGGAGAGCCTCTTCCGCGAGGTGTACGCGCGGGTGCTGCGCAGTGCGCTGCTGGAGCGTGATAACGGGATCCCCAAGTTCACAGTGGAGACCCTGGAGCAGGCCGTCAACACTGACGCAGAGATATGGGGGTCTCTGCAGCACTGGCAACACTTGATCTGTGGGAAGAATGCAAGCGGTGAGTTGTGAGTACTGTAAGTCCATGCAACAGGGATCCTTCTCCACTCCATGTCCTTACCAAACATCCACAGATTCTAAATCCCCATGCTGAACTTGTAAAGTTCCCCCTCTCATCTCACAGCAGATATTTATATCAGCACAACAAGGTAAATGCTTCTTTGGATTTACTCCAGACATCCATATATTTATGTAACATGGTAGGTGATACTGATCCAAGCAAGTTTTACCTGCACCATACTGCCCGGATCTATATAAAGCCTCCCTCTGATACACCTGCTTCCGCATCTCTTATCTCTATGCAAAGGTCATGCCACAGTCTCTTTCTTGTTGTGGAACCGTGAACTTTAGCTCAACACTAAAAGAGCATTTCTGCAGATGAAATAGTGCTTCCTATTCTCAGAGTGAGCCGCAGAGGCTGCAGGCAGGTGATGATGATGAGTGGATCAGGATGAGAGAGAGTGGTCCTCTTAAGGCCAGCTCGCCTCTTCTGTCTCCTGTGCAGTGTTACATTGCAGATGCTATTCTCTGACATCCTTCTTATACTGTATGTGGCTGTTTTGTTAATGCACAAAATGACGAAGTAGGGTCTGATATCCTCAGGCTTGAAGTCTGACTTTGAGAGCTTTCAGTGAAAGGGGCTCTCCCTGTTGGTTTTCCTGCAATAATGCCCTGCAGAGGTGAGTCTTATTCTTTTCACCCAGAGAGGAAGGATGTCTTTCATTCCTGTGCACATTTGCTGATTCCGGTGCACACAATACCTCGCCGGTAGTTTTCACAATTGGCTTTCCCAGTGTTTCAAAATAGTTAGAGGTGTGTGCTTTGAAAGTAAGTGTAATTGCGGTCAGACTTCACTGCTGCTTAAACAGCAATACATCACAAAGCACTCTAACACATGCTTGCCCCCTGTTTTGATGGATGTTGTAAAAGTGCTGCTGTGGCTCCTCTTGCAACAGGTTTACGTAATGAAAGGCCTTGGGGGACCTATGTGCTATCATGCATTATGCAGAGTGATGCGAATAAAACTGAGTTATAGAGTGAGGGAGAGAAAGAGAGACAGACAGGCAGAGAGAGGGAGAGAAACTCTGAGAGACTCTGTGGCCGTATTGATGAATCACCAACAGAAGCCTGGCATCATGAGAAGAGCACTTTAGTTCACTGTACCTCTTTGTTTTAAAGGGACAGTGAAACATTTTTGCTAAACAAACAGCTTGTTTTCTGTTTCCATGTGTGTTTGCTTACAACAGCACACGGCTGCAAGGCTTCAGCTGCACAGTCAGAATTAGACTCACTTAAATGTATGCTCATTTGTAGTGATGACAACATGTAGTATCATAATATTCCTCTTGACCCACAGTGCAGAAATGCAGAGTTTACAGTACGAGCACATACTGTAAGGTATTGAATGGCAATATTCAGTCACTCTGCGCACTCAGGAGGCCACTTGGCATGCAGTAAGGTTTCAGCTGTAGAAGAGGTGCGGTGAGTGTTCAGTGGTGCATTGGACCGGTGAATAGGTTGAGATGCAAGAAAAATGTCTGGAGCATGAGGAATATTGATGCAATGCCCAAGGCCAGAAAATTGGCAGAGTACATCAAATCCATGCTGCCATTCAGTATGGTGTTGTCCGTTAGGTAGTAATTAATTACTGGCATGAAAATTATCTTAAAAATGGCAAAGATATATATTTTTATAGTAACAATACATCAAATGACTGTTGAAAGTGAAGAGGGCTATGGTGCCATTTTACTAATTGGTTTAGTTTTCCAGCACATACCTGTATTGCTTTGGTTTATTCTCACTGCTCTCAGACTGCACACCAGTATCAACACTTAACAACTAGCCATATTCAGCTAGCGAGCGATGACTGTAGCTGGTGTACTCTGTGGAATATTAGGCAGCTAAAGAGACAGATTTTCCCTTAAAGGGTAACTTCGATATTTTATAACCTGGACCCTAATTTTTCATGTTTTTCTGTCTAAGACTTGTGGTGACAACAATTTTCGACACTGGTCCAGTATTAGCGAGACCGCTGCAGCCACAAGCAGCAAAACAGGCTGCAATGTAACCACTTGGGGCAATAGTGCAACCTCAATGTACGTCAAATAAAAGTGCTTGTTTTAATCACTGACAGGTTCAACCTGTTATTCTAAGTGTCAGACAACATTATGGAAAGGACCCCTACAGAGATAGACCTTTTTGTTTAAGGTTAAGATCCTTTTTGTTTAACCAGGGCATTGCTCGCGCCAAGCCCACCAGACTCCATTTAAATAAACAGTAATTTTATCATTGTAAAACACATGTCATTAAAACTTCACAGGAGCAAAACGAAACTCACAAAAGCTGTCTTACTTCATGTTTTCACCACTCCAACAATCACCAATTGTGGTTTGGTTAAAATTAACCCTTAATTAACCGATTTAGATGTGAAAATATACTAGCTCTATTAATGCTAAAATTACATTTTTTTAAAATGGAGTCTGGTGGGATGGGCAGTCGCGATTTTGGGGCTGTTTCCGGATAATCAAAAAGGATCTTACTCTTTATCAAAAAGGTCTATCTCTGTAGGGATCCTTTTCATAAGTTGTCAGACACATTTAATAACAATCTGAGCCTGTCAGTGGTAAAAACAACCACTTTCAGTGGTCCCGAGTGGTTACGCTGCAGCCGGTTTCACCACTACCGGCTGCAGAGCCAAGACCGAAAGACAGCTGAAAATAGAGTGAATATTGGACATATTTTTGCCAGGTGGCCAGAAGCATGATTCCAAAAATGAATACTAATGTTGCTCTGTGTCTGTTGGATGTATAAATATGCTAACATGTTTGTCCATATCAACTTAAAAGGTAATATGTCTTTGGTCATCTTTATCTGCTGTCCCCAAATGGCAAAAATTAATCAATTAATGTAGCATTAAGTTTCAGGATGTTCAAAAAGTATACACTATTTTGAAAGATTTTAAGATTATTATTAGTTTTTAGTTTGTTTGGGCGTACACATGTGTATGTGTGTCTGATATTTTTTCCCCACCAACACTGTTGATATGTCAGTATGTTCACAGCTGGTTTCTGCTGCCCCCTGAAGACACCAAAAAGTCAGTTATTGCAGGTTTAAGACTGATAGGTTAAAAGACAGTGGACATGTGCGTCTCTTGGGGCATTAGAGGATGACTGGTTGGGTTAATATAGGAAGTTCCATATAGGTGGAAGATTTCCATCACATTTCATACTGTGACACTGCAGGATGTCTAAACCTCAAGATACCCTCTATCTGCAGTGACAGATAAGGCCGAGGTGCAGGCGCATCATTCGTTGTCTTCCCAGTAAAACCAAACAGCCAGTCAATCCGAGGGTGGGTTGACCTTAACCGAGCCACTGCCTGCCAAATTGAACCTCCGTATTGCTCCATCCATTCTCTCCGTCTCTCTCTGCCAAGTGGGAGCAATTGAGGTGATTTTTCCATATTATGCTAACGCCGGTGACCTGGCTTTGTCAGGAGGCCTTTATGAATGTCTTTATTGCATCTCTCTCGCCAAAGCTGATTTCCTTTTTGTGCTGCTACAAAGTCAATAAGCTAGTTACTTTATGAACTTTTCAGCCTCTGTCATGTAATAATGAGCTCAATAATTTGGGCACGCTTTCTCTCGTACACAGAAAGCAATAATTTGACATTTTGGGAAGGGCTTTCTTGCCGAGGGTTAACTACGAAGATTGGGACCACTCTCATATCTGTACATTAGTGATAAAGCCACGACCAGCAGACAGTTAGCTTAGCTTAGCATAAAGCTTGGAAACGGAAGGAAACAGCTAAGCTGGCTCAGAGTGCTGCACAGGTGTGATTTTCACGACCCGCTAACCCCCTAATTAGGTTAGGCAGCATATTTAAAGTGATCATTTCGGGGCATTTCACACATTTGAAAATAAGATAATATATTTTAAAAAGCAGGTAAGTAAAGAAATACAATTTAGATTAAGAATTTTTGCATATTCTCATAATGTTGAGCAGCACATCTCTACATTAACGCACCTAATTGAAGCAGCTCTCATATTGCAGGTGGTGCAGAAGACAAAACCAAAAGACAAAGTCAGCAATCAGAGGATTAAAAACGTCAAAGTAGATTATTATTATTCCCAGAACTGAACACAGAAAGAAAATTAAGACAAAATACCACCAAGGAATCACCTCACCCATTGGGTATCTGATCTAATGCAGGACTTTGACCTGGCTCTGTCCAAACGTAACCAAGTCCACCCTGACAGTGACTCTTAATCTAACTAATTAACACGTTGTGGTGTTACACGGGTTATGTCCCTGAGAATTTCAGCAGAGCAGGAATTTTTGGCACAACCATTTCTTGGCCAGGAGCCGTTCCCCAGGTCTCGGCTTGCTGCCTGGCAACAGCATGGTGACGACAAGACTTCAGGAAGTTGTCGCTTCTTGCCAATAAACAGTCCTCTAATGCTAAGCTAATGCTAAGCTAACAGGCTGCCAGCTGTAGTGATGCATTTACCGTACAGACATTAGAGCCTAATTTATCTTCTCATCTAATCAGCAAGAAAGCAATACACTTTCAGAATATCAAATTATTTTTCTAAACCCTCAAGTGTGATCAATTATAGAAAAGTAGTTTGATCGTAATTAGAGTCTGTGTTGTGTAGGTGTAAGTAAAGTTCTGTATGTGCTGTATGTTATATATTGCTATGCCTGGATGCATTTCTTTGTAGCTAATTCATCAAAAATGGGAAAACTTATTCTTGGTTGTTTCATTAATTGATGTGTCAGGCCTCTGCACAGTATCCATAATTACCTCATGCTATATTGTCTGCTATACACCTACTACACCTCACAGCTCTGCTTTGGCACATCCAGCATATGGCAGGCCTCCCACACACAAGCCCAGCACACACAAACTCACTCACACACATACACCAAGATGTCAGGGGCTCCTCTCACCATGTCTGAGTCAGTGTTATTTGCAGGTGGGTGTTGGGTTTCCCTTCTTCGGCTGTGGTATCCTGTCAGAACAGGAAACTGCTCTATATGGTGGGATATTTCTTATGGCTCCCACTAGACCCAGCTACACAGTGATTCTTTGATTTCCTTAATGACGCGTGCATGTCACAGAAAATGTCTGGTGGAACATGATATCCAGCGCTCAGGGATGTGTACCACCCCGAGGACGATTTTCTAATCACACTTTAGGTGTGAGATGACTTTCAAGTCTGGGCAGAGCTGGTTTGGGTGAAAGATTTAAAGGAAAATTTCACCCTAAAGTCATAACATCAAGTGTAGGTAATGTACCTTGTAGGTCTTGGCTCATTTTGTTTTATGGTGGCGTTTCCTTTTTCTTATTCACATGGCCAGGTGGGCAAACATGCATGACTTCATGTTGAAATATCTACACTGCAGCTACACTTGAGTTAGTTAACAGAACATTTTTTTAGCAAAACAAACCATTGTGCAGCCCAGTGCCAGCAGACCATTTGGTTTGGAGCTTTGTGCCAGGTAACCTTACACTGGTGGGAAAATGTGACATATTTAAAGCTGCTATTATCAATATTTTTATATTGATGAATTGATGTGTAACATGAAAAGGGTTCTTGCATAGTGACTTGCAGAGAATTATCCCCACACTCTGTAGTTCCTGTCAGCTTTACGGAGCATTCAAATGTCTTTCAGCTCATTGTTAAAGGTTTCTGGTTTGCAAATCTACTGTTTTGGTTAACTGTCACCAGTTTCATTTGCGTCAGTTTCAGCTTTAGCAGGCAGCTGTATGCAGACACCAAACATCAGACAGAAAGTCAGCATCTAGCTAGTGAACATACAGTGGTTGAGTATTTAACAGTTTGAAGGTCTAATGTGTAGGAAACATGAATGGCCTGATCAAGAGCCAGTCAGAAGCCCTTTTTAGACAGGAGTTGTGCAAATTTGCAGGAAAGCCCAATCAGTATTTTTTCAGCATTGGCAGTATAAAAACAAAATCGGGGAGTGCAGCAAAGTGCCGTCTACCTACTTTTGTTAATACAGAATGTGCCTTTTTCGGGGCAATGGGGGGCGTGAGCAAGTAACAAAACGTGTAGCTCAGCGTGTGACGTAAACAGTGACGTGGGAGGGAAGCCGCGGCTGGTCAGTCCTTCAGCCATTCTCTCATAAGTCGACCCGTTCCTCACCGTCCCTGTCATCTGATGGTTAATGGCCTCTTTGTTTGCGAGGGCAAGGAGGGCGCGCTATTCCTTGTCTCCCCAGTTGCTCATCTTTACAGTGTTTGTCAGGTTTGTGTTTCCCTCTTGCTACTAGCTGCTCGCTAATTCCTGCTATCAGCTGTTCCCTGTTTATCCACCGCCAGTGCCTCGCACGTGCGGCGTCATCAACAGCTCCTCCCACAAGTCTTCAACAGCCCCGGTTTAAACTAAAAGGGTTCCGCCAATATGACTACCCTACGAGGCGGAAAATTGGGCGCCTCAGATCAACTGGCCAATCCAGCTCTGTGTGTCTAAATGCTCGCAGCTTGCCGGCAAAACGGCCCAACATTCGCGGAAAATCTGGCAGTGTAAAAGGGGCTTTTGATTTGTACCTTCTTGGCTACTGTAGAACAATGTGGCAGACTTAACGGGAGAGAACCCACAATGTATGCAGCTCAAACCCCCAGATAAGCTGCTCACCCTTGCAGCATTTTTTTCTTACTGGTCACTTGCAGTACTGCAGTGAAAGAAATCCCCTGTGGCCCAGAAGTATTTTCCCCATAGGCCAGTTTTGTAAAAGAGACATCTGTAAAACTGTTGACAGGACATCTCAAACTGCAAACAAGGTCAGTTATGACCCTACTCTGAATTTTTTAGCCATGGTGGTTATATATCTGTAAGACTTTCCTCAAGCCGAGAAAAGAGATTTAAAAATCTGTGATGTCACCACAATGTGAGGTCGCTGAGCCGAGTTGGGCCAGCAGGAGAAACAGTACTGCATCTATTCAAAGGGCCACATACCACGGATGTAAACCCGGAGGCTAGAAAACTTTTTGGCATATGAGCCAGGCAAGCTACTCCATTGGAATGAATAGGTGCCATCGTAATCCTAACATAATCCCAGTTATTATTCAGATCTATAATACAGACATAAACGGCTCATTCTAAAGTAACGAAAGCACCACAGTTCTTATTTTCAGGTAATTATAAAGTTATGAAAACACATTTATGAATAATATATACCATTTCTGCCAATAAATGCCCCTACATCCTTTACACTGGAGCCAGATATTTGTAAAGTAGCTTCTTTTAGCTTGTCGTTTTGGTTTTTGTGGTTAAACTCTTGTGTTTTGGTTCAGGCTAATCTTTCTCATCTGTGTTGTTTCCAGCAGCTGTCAGTGACAAAAGTTGCGATAAACAAACTGCACACTATCTACTCAGCATCCAAACAGCACACAGGCAACGTTAGTGACATAGGGGAGCATTTAGCAGCTAAAAAGACAGATATTTCCCTCTGGAGTTGGTGGAGGCAACACCGTGACAACATAACAGAGCTAAAATGAAAGTGAATCTTGGAGTTATGTTCGTCAGGTTGACAGTTGGGGACTCCAAATTAATGCTAATGTTGCTTTGTGTCTGCAGCTCCTAGGCAATTCCTTATAAAATGATATGTCAGTGTTGTGTTTGCAGCTGGATCCACTCCCCCTAAGCAGCCAAACAAATCAATTAACCAAGGTTTAAAAAAGCATGCACAACAATGAATGAGCTCGTAACCTGGATTTGTAAAATTTTGTAAAAAGTTCTTTTGAAATTCTTTTATACAGTAGAGCACTAGCCTATATAGAATATTATCTAATGTTCTTTTAGTTGTGGGGACCAGTGATGAAAACTGGTGGAAGCTATAATTCATGCAGTGCAACATATATGCTATTTTTTTCATTAGTGTGCTTGCACCTGTGCCTTATCTAAACATATGAAAGAAAACGTGAACGTGTTTTTATTGTCTGTCCTGCAGAATGAGGAGGCAAGGGTTTCTTTGTAGACCTACCATTTTGCATTGACATTCAACAATCATTCACAGAGCAATCTATCACGGAGCTGTCAGACATATTTCTCTACTGATGGCAGCCTCAGTCGAAATTCAATGCAGCCACAGCTTGCATCTTTGTGGAGCTGTTGCCAGCAGCATCTGAAATATAACCCTGTTGAGGGGTAATTTGAGGTAATTTGAACAACTGGGCATGCTGCTCTGTGGCATTGTTCTGTCTTCACTCTTACTTTTCTTGCGTGGAAAACGCACAGTCCTTGCAGCACAAAGAACACACCTCTCTAAATCTTGTCAAGAGGCACTCTTGGAAATGTGGAAAATCAACAACTGAACATGCACATTTGGGTAAAGTGGGTGTACACAAAAATAGTAAATCACAGCACTGTAGCATTTCCCTTGGAAACCATCGGACCGTTACAGTGTGAAGTGTGTAACTGAGGTGGGATTTTCCTTTTAAAGTCTGACGTGTACACTACACTTAGCAGGAAAATTCCCAAACACAAACACTGAACGAATGAGGCACTTGTTGAAGATATTATGTGTAGCTTTTTGCTTTTTCAGTTTGGCGCTTCACAGGGGTGAAGGAGTGCAGGTCTCATTCCATTCACAGGTATTTTGTTTCGTATCCAATAGCTGAGGTCGGTGCCTGGTGCACACATGCTGTGGGGAAGGCAGGCAGACAGGAATGACTGCGGTCTGCAGTGGTACCACTCTGTACCGGTGGAGACCAGTCCCCATTATGTCTGGGAGTGAGATATCTGTGCTAGGGAAACCCTTACACAGCAGCATGCACATGGGCATATAAGGCAGCAGCACACACAGACAGAAGAGGGATACACACACACACGGCCCAGGAGCAGATCTGGTATTAATTGTGAGTTTGGGAGGGAAATGAGGAATGTTGATGTGACATGGAGTCTGGTACAGTGAGGGAGAGCTCGAGCCAAGCTTACTTCACTTGATTAAGAGGAGACAGGCAATAGAATACAGTTAATTCTGCGCCCAGCTGGCAGCGCCCGCGATAGATCGAGTGTCTTTTTTTCTCATGCACCTCTGAGGATGAATTAAAAGTTTCAGTTGCACAATGTCACTCATTGCTGTGTGTGTTGATACGTTGTAAATGCAGCTGGCGAACTGGCATTAAGCTCAGCCACTATATGAATGTGACTGCAGCCATTTTACACAATAAATGCACAAAATAAAAATGGTATCCTCCTATTGAGGATCCTTTCACTGAGCCATGTTTTTAACAGAATATTGCAAGCTGTGCCAGTTTAATCAATTTGTGTGGATACCTCCTCAAGGTTAAACGCTACAGCACCACTCTGTGATGTCATTTGAGAAAAACACTGCTGGAGCTGCGGCAGGAGGGACTCATTTCTGTAGATTTGTCTAATTCTCATGCTTGACCTGTTACACCACATTGAGATTTACTCCATATAGCCTTGACAATGTCAGCTCAGCGAGTGTGTTTTAAATCCACTCTTTAGATTCCTGTTTACTGTGAGTGAAAAACATTCTGTATTTTTGTCTTCCTGGTGATATATACGGAGCTTCAGCTGATTTGTTTCTGTCTTTGGGAGAGATTTGTTCCTCTCTGGATAAAATCTTCCAGGATGACTAAGTTTTTAGTAAGTTCTTCCGATGCACAGGTAGCAAATTCTGTATTAGCTCTTAGTTTTAGACAATGAGAATATACCAAACGCTAGACCAGAATAGTTTAACAATTACTCTGCACTATTGAGCCAAATCCAGTGAAGCCGTGGTTAAGAATGAATTGTTCATGATGTCGACTTTGGAAGAAAACCAGAGGGAGAGAAAGAGGCACAGATGGCAAGGATCAAAACAGGAAAATCCATAAGAGAAGCTGTGGGTGACAGATGAGACCCAGACAAGCAATGCCTCCTTCTTATTATAGCAGAAAGAAGACTCTGGGCAAACAAGTACCAGCAAGTGGATTAGTTTGGTGAAGCATCAGTATCTACTGCACTGTGTTTTCGCAGCTCTGAATTCCTATTGTTGGAGAGAGGGAACTGATCCCGTTTAAATGACAGCCAGTCTGGCTGGAAATTATGAAGAAGATATGGGCAAACAAGCTTTTAACTTGTCTTCCCTCTTTGATGTGAGCAAAATTCAAAGGAACTGTCTTGTCACCATCAGAAATGCGATACGTCTGATATTGAAAGCTGCACGTCAGGACACGTCGCAATACTTCTCGGTTCATAGTTGGCGAACTGTGATACAAATTCCCAGATATTTACATACAAATACACATACGCAGCACAGTGTTGCCACAACTTACATCAGATAAATGCTGACAGGTCTTCAGCAAATACACAGTGCCATTTTATACCATAGCCAGCACCAGTCACAAGCAGCACTCTGCTAATGTGGTTACATCATGTTACCTGTTGTTGTTTAATCACAGTGAGACAAAAATGACAGTCAGAGGACCTGCCAGCAGCAACATCGCTGATAAGTTCATTACTTGTGAGAAAACCATCTGCAGTGACAGTTCGCCTCCTCTGGGTGTGTGCGTGGTAATCCTCAGCTAATAATACTGTCATATGAGGACATCATTTCCCCAAATCAACCAGCAGTCCAGCATCACACATCACCAGTCCGTCCGTCAGTCAGTCAGTGAATCACGGTGAAGAGGAGCTCTTATCTGCCCAGAGCACCAATTGAGGAATATTTGAGAACAGCTTAGATGAGTTGTTTGAGATGGATGGAGACGCTCATAGAAGAGCTCCCACTGTTCCCTCTTTTAGTTAAACTCGTTTCTGCTTCATTATTTCACACAGTGTGGATTACTGATTGTCAGAGCTGAAAATATTAAGTGGATTCCGTTAAAGGTCTCGTTTGACATTTTGGGAAATGTACTTCTTTTTGCTGAGAGTTCCCAGCTGGCCACCTCACGTTGTTAGATATATGGTTGAATTAAGGTTGTGATGTCAGGTGATCAAAATTCAATGTCAGGACAATGTCCAATGCTAAAGTCAATTTGACGTTGACAAATGACGTTGACATTTTGTTGGTTTTAAGTTGTGTTGTTCAGTGGGCTATTGTATATTCAGTCATAAGGTATGGAGAACAAAACCCAAGGTCTGCAAAACATCATAATGTTAATGTTCAAACGTCATGAAATGTTAAAGTCATTAGACATTTGAAATATCATCAACCCAATTTTAATTCCAACCAAAATTTATCACCTGTCGAACATAAAAGTCCAGCACCTTTCTGTCGTTATATTGACGTCAGGTGCCAGCTGGGCAAAATGAGAACATTGATGCCACTTGTGTGTATGTTAGATGTGAATCTACAGCTAAGAGATGGGTAGCTTGGCTTAGCTTAGCATATATACTGTAAACAGAGGGCATGGTCTAGCTTCAGACTGTCTAAAGGCAAAATCCCTCTAGTAGCACCCCGCTAATTAACATGTTATAGTCATTCATTTAGTCCAAACACAAAAAAAAAAGTAAAAACGTCAAATGTAAACAGGGATGTTATGTGTGCAACTATTTCTTGGCTGGGCAGCAATGACTTTCTGGATACCTGTCACTCTGAGGTTGCCAGGATGAGGTTTTAGAGATGCTGGTAGGTGGATTTTTCTACTTTCGGACAGGGCCAGATGCTGTTTCCCTCTCTTTCTAGCCTTTATGCTAAGATTAGCTAACTAGGGATGTTGTGATGAGGGACTTTCCCCTGCAATGATCAAGGCTGGCTCAACAGCATGATATGCGGTATTATTGCTATTTTTTCCACAATTACTTCATGTATCCTGATTTTAGTGCTTTATACAAAAGCTTTATTGTTAGGCTATTATTAGGTTTATTGTTGCTTTTTCAATGACACAATAGATGATACAGATTTAAAACAAATGAAATACTTGTTGATTGTTAAATGCAGAATGCAAAAAAGCAATGAGGCGCAATAAAGGCCTCAGACAAGCACAGAGAATACTGTCTGACTCTTCCCACATTCTCCTCTGAGTACGAGCTTTTACCTTTGGGCAGACGATACAGGATGCCCACATTGAAACTGAACTGTTTTAAAAATTAAGTTGTGCCAGCCTCAGTTAAGATTTTCGATTATGTTGCTTGATACTTAGAGGTTGTGTTGTGCTTATAGTGCTCGGTTGTGTGGCGGTGTTATGTGCAATATATGAGTGGCTGATGTTTACGTGTAGTATGTGTTCTTATGTTTTTTATTGTATATGCTTTTCATTTCTTCTGGACTGTTATTTTAAGGCAGCAATACTTGTGCAGCTCCTGAGTCCAAGACGAATTTCCCCACGGGGACAATAGAGTATATCAAATTGTATTGTATCACATCGCATCATATCGTATCGTATCGTATCGTATCGTATCATATCGTATCGTATCGTATCGTATCGAATCGTATCGTATCGTATCGAATCAAGTCGTACTGTATCGTATCGTGGCCACTGCATTTGTTCAGCTGAGACGCTTTGGTTGCAACTGGTTGCTATGATACAGAATATCATCAGATGTAAAAATATTAGGGATGCACCGAAATGAAAATTTGTAGCCGAAGCTGAAGCCGAATAAAACGCTTGGCCGAATACCGAATACCATTGTTTAGTTTTTCATTAATTTTTGCAGATGAATACCCTCCAGATTAGTGTTGTCACGGTACCAAAATTGGGACCCACAGTACGATACCAGTGAAAGTATCACGGTTCTGAGTAGTATCACAATACCACAGCGAAAATGAGGCAGATGTGCCTTTTGTCATTTATAAAAAGATAAATCACTTTTCTATAATACATCAATGATATTTCAATGGAATAAATTACTTAATGACTTATTCATACTTCAAAAACAGCATCAATAAGTGATGAACATAGGGGGGATCAAAATAAAATAAATAAATAAAATAAAAATCAACCAGCCACCCTCCTCCCCTTCATAAGTAAAGAACAGTCCCTAAAGTGCGGTGAGGTTTGTGGACCGTTACCTGCCACAAAGAGTAATGTGAACGGCTCGTTTCTCCTCTGACACGTCACATACCTGTGTGCTGCCACGGCTCGGCTGTCCAGGTACTTTTGGGTAGTCATGACGCCAAGAAGAGGACATTATTAGAGCTGGACTTCTCCGTCGCCGGTAAGCCTTACAGTATCTTGCGCTGCGGAGCACTATGGCTGCCGTATTGCTGCTGCTGGTTGAAATCTGTACTCGCACAGCGTGCTGAATGATTTATTTTGCTTGCACAAAACTATTTTTAGTCGTAAATGCGAGTGCGGTGATGGACGGACTAAAATATCGCCACACTGCCGACATTTTACTCCGTCCATCACGGCACGCTGTTTGATTGCGTTATCAAAACGCGCCGCTATTATTCAGCCTTGCTTTTCACTTATTCCACCGAATACCGAATGTGTGTTTTTTTTGCAATATTCGGCCGAATATATTCAGTTACCGAATATTCGGTGCATCCCTAAAAAATACTGGCACAAGGTAGAGTGTCTGCTCTCTCTGGAAGAGGGGAAGGTTGAAGCTTTAGGGAGAGAGGACGAACCTGCCAGTCTGTGAGGGTTCAGTATTAATTTCTCCTCCAATATTGTTGTTCAGTGATGTGAAGGTCGGTTATCGTGTTATATGCCCGCCCCTCCCCCATTTTGAAAAAAAAAAACACTAAAGGTGGAACACTCAGCACAGCACAGACACTCGGCGGCTCATTATGCTGCTGGTTTTTGTAGCCGTCTAAATACGCAGCACTCCCATGAAAACAAAACATGAACATAGCAGTTGTAGCAGCTGCCTGCCATCCCCTGCAGTTGGCTTGCCAGTAGCGTGGTATTGCAGTATTGCAGTTATTGCAACACCCCTAAAGCCAACCATAGCCTTATATTTAATGGACCGACATGAAAGTGGAACTGATCTTTTCATCTTACTCTCTGCAAGATGTCAAACTATTCCTTTAAAGATCGTCACTCATATGTTGTCCCTGGATCCTTGGCTTTCCTAAACCTTTGACAGAAGATTAGTCAAGGTGAAGAAAATCTGCTCCTATATATCCTCTGAGCTGCCAATGTTCAACTCTCCTGCAGTCAAGATAATCCATGGCTACAGTACAGTAAGCCGTGGGGGTGCGAACATGTCTGGGATTTCTGAGGTGATCGTGGGGAGCGGAACTTGTATTATTCTCAGTCTGTCACAGATCACTTTATACATGTTTCCTCTGCACATCAGCTGTAAAAACTCAGAGCAGATATATAGTTCATGTGGCAGATATGAACACACACTGCTTTTGACATGCCACCATTCCCATGGAAGAAGAAATCCTTTCAGTGGAGGACACACAGTAATAACCTTCAGATACATACACTGGTTTGTGTTGATCACTGCTGCGTCGGTTGTGTCACTGCTGAATCTTTTACAAGCTGCGTGGTGGTTTGGATACATTTTTTTTTTAACTGCTAGACAACCTCAATATACCCACTTCCTCTCAGTCTGCCTCATCTGCAGTACATGCAAATCATTAACGGTTTTCCCACATTTCCCATAATGCCTCCCAGCAATCCCCTGGATGTGCCCAAACTTGTTTTATTGATTTGCAAGTGTAGGGATCAGTAGTGCAGGTGATAATGACAGTGACACTAGGAGAGAGCAAGTTTTTCTAGTTGAGAAAAACTCAAGGGTTGCACCCCTCCCTCAGGTCTGGTCTTAATTTAATTTTTAATTTAATTTAATTTCATATATTTTATTAATCTCCCTGAGGGGAAATTCAATTGTGGCTGCAATGCATTTTGGTCTGTTAAGGTGTATTTATGTAAAGAAACCAGTAGACAGAGCTTAAAATACTGAGGTCAGTAACAGCATTGAGGGTCCTAAAAAGGCAAATTATAAGTACACTTTGCATGTTTGTTGAAGGAAATTTAACAACATCAGTGTTTTGCAGGCGCCAAAAGAGTGTATTCATTGAACATGCACAAATTTTGTTGAATAGTGAACAAGATGCTTCAGTTTGCAACTTATGAACTTGAACATGAAGATCATTAACTCCCGCAACAGTTTACGACTTTTGTTGTGGTAATGTGCTAATGCTAGTGGACAACACAGGTACTGGAAAAAAAACCTCACATTTTTATGCAAATTGTGCTCAACAGGTCTGAAAAAAATAGTCAGAAGGTCAGGCACATTAGCAACGAATTTGAAACGACACATCGAGTTGAAGAATCTGACCAATCTTGGGAAGTATCTGCGAGTGAATAATCATAAGATTTTATTTTATTTAAAGAATACAGAAAAGCTACCGCTCCACCCGGCTCAGTTTTGGCAAGGTGCTGAAAAACATCAGTGAGTCCAAAATGGTAGAGAAAGATTTCCACACAACAAAATGAGATACTACATAGATGTAAGTGTGCAGAAATCTTTCTCTACCATTTTATTTAAAGAAAAAAAAATCAGAGGACATGAACGTGAACTAGTTTTCTGGGACTGTGAACTTCATTCAAAATTCCAAGTGTGAACTATGAACATAAACTATTCATTCTTTCATTTTCCATAACTGCTTATCCTGTTAAGGGTTGTAGGTGTGCTGGAGCCTATCCCAGCTGACATTGGGCGAGAGGCAGGGTACACCCTGGACAGGTTGCCAAACTATCACAGGGCTGACACATAGAGACAGACAACCATTCACACTCACATTCACACCTACAGCCAATTTAGAGTCACCAATTAACCTGCATGTCTTTGGACTGTGGGAGGAAGCCGGAGTACCCAGAGAAAACCCACGTTGACACGGAGAGAACATGCAAACTCCACACAGACCCCGGGGTTCAAACTCCCCATCCTGGGTTCCAACCAGGAACCCCCTTGCTATGAGGCAACAATGCTAACCACTGCACCACCGTGCCTGAGCATGAAGTAGTTCATTTCAATCTGTGTGACCTGAACTATGAACTGGTTTGTAAAGTATGAACGTGCACAACACTGGCCAACTTAGCTCCTATACTGCATTTAGTAAGATTACAATAATGGTAAATCAATTCCACATTTATTCATAAACGTTCAAAAATAATGTGTAATGTTCAAAAGTATTATAGCATTATATTTATTGTTGACAGCTGCACAGTTACTTTTGGTCTGAATAAATCCAATTTAAATATATACTGGAATCAGTTAATCAAATACTTACTCTGTGGAAGTCTTTATGGAAACCCCCCAAATTACCAGAAAAGTGTAGTGGTGGCTATTGAGCCTTGACAATGGATCTTTTCATTTTTATTTTGATTTAATATACTGAGTTTGCAAAGACTTACTTTTGAGACAGCAAATGCAAAATGTGCAGTTTAATCAGTCACAGTCATTTTAATTGTTGTCTTTGGAGTTCATCTGCCTGCTTGTAAACAACATGAAGAAAGTGCACACACTGAGCTGAGGCTTCGTAGCATTCTAGGAGGCGTTGAATCTGCTGATGCGCTACTGATTCTGTTCCAACGGACCAGTATCCCATTACCTCCCATGAGAGCTCAGAGCACTGACCTTTGGATTATGTGTGTGTTATTGCATATATATCGTATGCATGTTTGAGAAAAGTGAACACTCCATTCCTCTTGCTATTTTCCAGTGTGCAGTTGCCTCATTTAGAGCTCATGACCCGTAGAATTAAGCCAGATGATTTTAATAAGACTAATCAAGATGTGAATAAATGGATGTCTTCCATTTTCTCTCTCCTCTCTTTCTTTTTGCCCTTCTGTCTCATTTCTCTTGCTCTTTTCTCATTCTCTCTGTCGTGCTTCTTCACTTTCTCCTCTGTTTCAGCCCAGCTTTCTTATACAGTGCGATATAATGAGTCCACATTCTGCCACCACCTTGATGGAGAGTAAGTGCTGACTTGAGGTAACCTTGTCCCGTCCTACATGTCTGGCAGCACTCTAATAGTTCTGTCAATCCAGACATGGAAGGCCCCTGTCGGGGAGCCTCAGCCAAGCCCGTGCTGCAGACAGACACATGTGCCTGAACCATGACAGATCTCCTCCAGATCAAGCTACAATCTGTAACTGTAGTTTGCACTGTGGAGTGGGCGGGGCAGTGTGTGGGTGATGTGAGAGAAAGTCAATGAGAAATGTGCCAGACCAGAAGACTTTGCTTGGGTATCAATCAACATTTTTTACATTAGGTCCAGGTGCCAAACAGCCTTTACTCACACTCTGTACTCAGACAGCTGAACGCTGGACGTCTTCTCCATCCTTCACTCCAACTGAGTGAATTTGCTCAACCCCCAGATGAACTAGAGGCATATGGTACAGATTACCACAGGAGAAGGTGTATGTCTATTTTCTTCATGACATTTTTTATTACTAACACATGCTGGTTCCTGCTTTACTCCCATTTCATTCTTAAAGTGGACCAGAGACTGGCAGAATAACAACCACACTGTGAAAAGACAGATGCAAGCAGCGACTGAAACTTCTGCCCCAAGAAACACTCAGACAGTTTCACTGTATATTTTGTTATGGCAGCCGTAGCAGGGTATGGTACCTTAAACCTAAAAGATAAATATTTCTTTGCAGTAATGTAATTTAGAGTATCCATCGCTGCTCTAATAACTGTGCTATGGGGAAATTATCTTCATTTGGCACGTATGCTCTGCTAAACCCATTGTCCCATTTTTAATATTCGTGCCTTTAAAAAAGATCATTAACTAATGACACGTAATGAAGCAGATCTTTCCAAAATATATCCAACAATGGGATTTAGAGAAAGGCTGAGTAAAAAGAGAGGTAAAAGTTAAACACCCTTTTTAAACTTACCCTGTGGATGCTGTGACAATTTGTGATGGCTAGTTAATACCTCCAAAATGTGGAAATAAAGAGGATGTGAGGTGTGGAGGACTAAGTTGTTAAAAATTGGGGTGTGCAATGGCTCAGCAGGTAGCGAGGGTGTCCCATGTACAAAGACAGTGTCCTTGCCACGGTGGCCACAAGTTTGATTCCAGCTAGTTGTTAAAAATCTAATTATCTGTCTTATTACTTTAGCTGTTGAGTTGTGATAAATTATTGATTAATCGCTTCTAGTAGGTTCCTGAGTACTGGTTAGAGGGTGGTAATTGTTGGTAGCCTGGCCAGTAATGAGCCGTTAAAGGTAACAATGTAGGCTACCAATAAAAGAAGAGAAGAAGAAAAAGACCATCATGATGTTAAAGCAAGATTCAGAGTCAACAGCCATGCTAGCAGCTCTGTGAGCTTGTAGGCCCAGGTAGGCACAGTGCAGTGCTTTAAAGGGATAGTTCAGGTTTTTGGACATGAAGTTGTGTGAAACGCTGACCGTTTGTAGCTCTGATGTGACAGTGTCACTACTGTCAACGAGCCTCCTGCTCTGAGAAATGGCCCGTAGCTTACCGGAGAAAAAGTAGTTCTGAAGATGTACGGGGGACACGTAACCAAAAGGTTTTAAGCTACAAAAAAGTATGCATGTGTTTTGTTAGACTATTTCAATAATTTTAAAACATCCCCGCATTACGTCAGACCTTGCTATCAATTGGGACTATTTTCTGGCCAGTATCACTCCGCCGTGCAGGCCCGCAAGACAGCACGGCAACAGAAATCAATAAGACAGTTCATCACCACGCCGTGCAGGTGCGCAGGATAGCAACGGCTAACGAAAACTTCATCGGCTGTTTCCAACAGAGAACCAGTAGGCTATTATTAGTGAGGAAAAAGATGTACTAGCCCTATATATACCTACTACTACAGCGCGAACACCGGCTCAGGCTCACGACACACCCTCGTCAGCTGCTGTAGGTAAACAGAGGAATACCAAAATGGTGCAAACTTGTGATTTCCCCAGCTGTGGGAATAAAAACATCGCCAGCTCCCAATTCCATCGGTTTCCTGTTACAGACGTAACCCGTAGGCAACTTTGGCTTGTGTCAATTGGGATGAACCTAGCTTGGTCTAACTAGCAATACAATGTTGCCAGTCTGGCCGACAGGGAGTTGGTATGGTGCAGGATTAGACCCCTGGCACTGGGGTTTGCTTTGGCTGAATTCTAGTTGCTACAGTGGCTTAATGAAAGCTAACTGAAAGTCTGAACTGAAGGCTAACTTACAGTCCGTGTCTCTCAGCAACCACCACAAATAGAAACTAATTCTGGGGGAAACACTGAAATAATGTCAGATATATTACTTTGCGAATTTGCGACAAAAAACTCTTCTATTTCCCATGAAATTACACGTTTTCACCTGTGTAACGTTACTTATTGAGGTTTACGTACCCTTGGGCAGCAGATGCTGTGTACTCCACCATGTCTTACTCTGATTAGATGGCTCATCCAGCTGTTACTGTTGTTGCCATGGCAATGCACATCCATAAGATTGGGGGGCAGAGCTTCTGAAGAAGCACTTGTGTTTGTTTTGGTTTTGAGTTCTATTATCAAGAGTTAGACTCTGCCTTTAAGTTAAGATTGGAACAACATGGCATTTTGCCACATGGACATGTCTGGCAAGACGCCTTTCTTTAGCGTCTGTTCAATGTCACAAACAATGTACACAAATGGGGTTAGTTGTAGGTGACCCAAACCGACACAACAAGTATGCCAGCAGGGGAGCCACAACTTTTCATGGCACAGATTCTTATTGATTTGAGCACTAAAACATGAAAAACAAACAAACATCAAAACGACATGTGTTCACATCATATAAAACACCAGTCTTAAAGGTTTCATCATGAGTGAGCGTGTTATATTAAGTTACAAGCCAAATGGTTGCACCACTTGAAAGGTCAGGGGATCAGTTAAGTTTTTACAGTTCATCCTGAGGGCAACAGACAAATTGACAGGATAAGTGACAACTTTGACCTTCTGGTGGTGCTCGAGGAAAAGACTGGGGATCACCAGGATAATGAATGATTGTACGAAATTTCATGGCAATCGATTCAGCAGTTGTTGAGCTATTTCAAATTGGACCAACGTGGCGGACAGACTGACTGACAGACTGGCACTGCTATCCGTAGAGCCATGGTGCTCGCTTAGTTAAAACTTCATGTTTCAAAACGTTAAAAAGGCTTAAAAAACACATTCAGCATTTCCTCAGGCTGAATGCATTGTACCGAGAAACACTAGAAGTTAAATGCTGTTTGTTTACTGAGCATTTTCATAACCTAATCTAATTTCTGGGAAACACCCACATAGCTGCCATCGTACAATAGTGATCAAAGGTCACTATAAATGACTCAGCCTTGTCATTATGCTCTGACTATTCTTTCAGTTCAGTCACTGTCTCTCTTTGGACAGACAGAAGTTTGCAGCTCTCTCTGACTCACAGGATGGAGAGGAGTTGAGTGGATGACACACTGCTGGTGAGACAGGTGTGTCTGTCAGTTTTGTACCTGGCATGATGTTACAGCAGCTCGGCCACACGGCTCTGATCCACAAAGTCTCGCTCACAGACGTAGCACTGGGAGGATGAGTTACAGGATGCTGGGAGGAAGGGCTGTGTGCTTTCAGATTATATCCAAACCCACTGAAAAATACATGAAGAGAGGAATTCTCATGAATTCTATCCACTGCATGAATATTGTTTATTAAATTCCAGTTTTCAGACACCGCTGTTTAGTTTCTCCCAAGAAAAGGAATAATACCTTTCTTGGTCCTGTCTGTTTTCTCCGTAGAAAGATCCTGAAGCTAGATTAAACTAGTTTTAAAGTCTCTCCCCCGCTGCTGGAGGAGGAAATATGATCTAAGAGACCAAATGCTGTGTGGTTAATACCTGAATCTAATTAAAAAGATCAGACCTTTTTCTCTGGGGTTGGAGGAGATTTATACACCAGTTGCACCACTGGTTACATCCTCTCATCCCAGCATCCCAATATAATCATTAACCTTCCTTCCTGAATAGCACCAGAGAGTGGTGAAATGAAAGTCCCACCTGTAGAAGAAATGCCAAATTTGGGCCCATTCTTCATCCAGGATATAAATCATTGAATGTCTCCAGGTGATAATGACTGATTGCAAAACCGATTTTTGCTATTGTAACCTTTTGCACACCTGCGGAACATATACAGTGAATGAAATGATGAAATTCAACCTCTGCTGCCCACCCGCAGAGACCCGCAGCATAGTTTATGCTGGAGCATGAGCGGTGTGCTGTGTGCAATCACACAGATAGAGTTATGGAGAGAGATAGAGGGAGGGAAGAGAAGCAGATGGAAGGCAGGATATGAAAACAAGGGGAAAACACTGGGACTGAGAGCCTGAAAACAAGAGGCTGCACATTTTATTTCTGTGCGAGTGTGTGTGACAGATGTGAGAGAGAGGGCTGAGCTGAGATCTGAAGTGAACTATTAGGGTCGCCTCTGCTGGCGAGGGAAGCTGCATCCATCCAATTTGGTCTATTTGCCTGCCTGTCAGTGGCTCCAACCAAGTAGGCTAAGCGGCACCTAAAAGCAGCGCTGTCACAGTGACTGTGGAGTCCAGCACTTGAAAAGATGGATGACAGCAGCTCAGAGAGGGAGGCAGGAGATGCAGCAGTGCACTGAACCTCTGATGGGTGAGGTGTGTGTGTGTGTGTGTGTGTGTGTGTGTGTGTGTAGGTTAGTGAACAGGAGGGTTAGCCAAAAGAAGACAGCTGAATATACCAGCCTGCCAAACAGGTGTTTTTTTGAGCTTCTCGCTGTGATAAGCACGATTCAAGGATAAGATTTTTAGTTTCGTAATCACACGTTGATGATGCAAGATCATCAGAGCCTTCTGCCAAAATACATTTACTCAAGTGCTGTATTTAAGAACGATGTTGAAGTTGTGTATTTGACTGGAATATTTCCATTTTATGCTACTTTATACTTCTACCAGACAAATATTTCATGGGAAATCTATTGTACTTTTTATTGTACCTTTTTTTCTGCTGTTGATTTGGCAGCTAAAATTACAAGTGACTTTACAGATCATCTATCCATCCATTTTTGTAACGGCTTATCCTCTTGAGGGTTGCGGGGGAGCTGGAGCCAATCCTAGCTAACATTGGGCGAAAGGCAGGGTACACCTTGGACAGGTCACCAGACTACCACAGGGCTAACAAATAGAGACAGACAACCATTCACACTCATATTCACACCTACGGCCAATTTAGTGTCACCTATTAACCTGCATGTCTTTGGACTGAAGCTGGAGTACCCGGAGAAAGCCCACACTGACACGCAAGAACATGCAAACTCCGCACAGAAGGGCTCCCTCCTGGGATCAAACCAGGAACCCTCTTGCTGTGAGGCGACAGTGCTAACCACCACCACACCATGCCTCCCCTTTACAGAGCATATAAAAAACAAAACATATATTTAAAATATATAAAATATATCACCATCTGATAAAATACAATGCACAGTTAAAGGCGAAAATACCCAACTTTATTAGTTTATTAGTTAAAATGTCTTTCAACAGCATAAAATATCGTGCATTCAAAATGATTATTCAATTAGCCTATATTATTTTATTATTATGGATATTATTATTGATTGTTTTTGATAATATAAACATCAAAAGTTATTCTGCATAAGGAGTACACATGACCAGCAGTATAAACTGAAGTCAACAGAAGTTGGGGCACAGAGGACAGTGCAGAGAGAAATAAATAAATATATTTACTCAGGCACTGTGCTTAAGTATTTCTATTTTCTGCTACCTCGTGCTCCCACTCCATTACATCTCAGGGATAAATGTTGTACTTTCAACTTCATTACATTTGTCTGACAGTTTTATTTACTTTTCAGATACAGTTTTTACCCTTTCCGTCCAGTGAAAAACCATGTACCTTTAGGTGTGTGTTGATTTTGACTGTTTGTGATAAACCGAAGGATGAAGTGTTTTTTTACTGATTTAAAAATGCTCCTTATTGTCAAGCTAAATTAATTATTCAAAAACTCTTGGATCAGCTGGAACACAAAGCTGTAAACAGGGCTGTTTTTCTGACACCATAAAAAGTTAACTTATGAGAGATATGTGGTTCTCACAGGATGGCAAAGCTACATTCATATGATGATCTTATAGAGTGTGATTCATTGCTGTGCATTAAACTACCCAACAGTATATAAAGGAGTTAATATTAGCACAACATAAACATCTATAGCAGTAAAATGCAGCGTACATATTAATGCAGCAGTGATATTAATCCAGACACATCATATATAATAGTTAAACACTGACAAGGAAGATTTTACTGCACAGTAAACACTTTTACTTTTCATACTGAGTAAGTTTTTTCACAGCGTGGCATTAGTACTTTTACCCAAATAAAGGATCTGAATACTTCTTTCACTGCTGATGATGTACAAAGGAAGGCAAATATCCTCCTCCAGAGAAGAAGACTGAGGTTAAGGAGGGCTTGTTTTTGTGCTCAAACTTCAAACACTTTCAAGTTTGACTTGATTTGTTGGTGATCTTTCACTGATAGCTGCTGGGGACATTCCCCGAGGTGGACTGCGCCTGTGATGGATGAGAACCTCAATCCCACCTTGATATACCTGTTGCATAGGATGTTCATCACCCTGCACTGGACTTTGCCTCTGCACTGTGCTCTGGGTAGCACCTCGCAGTGAGCACAGCTCCTGCTGATCATATATTGAAGCTTTAGATCATCGCTTCACTGAAATGAGATAAACTTAACGGCCTTCCCAAAACTTTTACGACTTCTCTTTAAGCACCAGTGTTGTCGTGCCTCTTTTATCCTGACTGATGATGCCTTCTGACTGCAGCTCTCTGCAGGGGGATGTTTTAAGGCAGATTCCTCTGTAAAAATGGGTTGGAGGGGCGTTGAGATAGAGACCCTGCCCTTTGCCCTCTCCCACCACTTCTGGCTGTTTGATAACAATAACAAAGGCAGAGAGAGGGCTCCTTGGGGCAGACGAGTGGTGTTGACCCAAGTGTTACCCCTTTGGGGGCAAAAAGATTATCACGTACACATCACAGTTTCAGCCGCTGCAGCTGAGGGGGGTGTTGAGTAACAGAGGAAGCCTTAGGAAATGACTAAATCCATACAGACCAAGATTCGACATTTCATCCAGAGCATCAGAGATGGTGCACTCTGCTCTTCCTCCGCCTTGCTCTTGTGCAGAGCAGACAATATAAAGCTAAAGCATTGATTTTCAGACTGATTTCAGCTTTAATGGATGAAATGATGAGGTCAGATTCAGCCTGATAAGAGGCTGACTGCTTTCCTCGTGTCGCCTCTCGAAAGTTAAACGGTTAGAAGAGAGAAAAAGTGAGTGACACTGTATATTAACTTATGTAGACACTAGATATTTAATTCCTATAAATACATGTCACCTATCGTCTGTAGGGAGGTGAAATGTCTTCTTTTCTGTCATGTTGTTTGCTGCACCGAGGCTGGCTAATCCCTGCCTCACAATGACTGATATGGGTGATAGCTCAGCACATCGTCCTCAAGAAACATTCTCACTGCTGCTCTAATGTCACAGTATATACTTGGACCAGTCAAGGAGATATAGTGTTTGAGTCTGCTGTGGGATTTGATTTTCTCCACGGACATGGATTACTACTTGAGATTCAAAACAGATATAAGTCATTTGCATATTCATTCTGGCAGGATGAGAGCTGACCTGCCCCATCCAATCTATTTCCATCAAAAGACATATTGGATTTCTGATTTGAGGGATAACAGAATTGCTTGTACCCAGATTCTTATTTAGGGCAGACATTGTGAAGGTTAAGAGTAAATGTGTGGAGATTGATGCTTGACAGAGAGGGTCACTTTATGTATAATCAAAGTTGGGGAACCATGAGCTGTGAAATTTGTGTGCTGGGATTTGAAATGTCCCCTCTTTGCGATGCAGACGCCAGTAAATAAATCATGTCCGACTTATCACACGTGACACGCCTCTCAAGGCCTGATTGTCAGCAGGAGAAAAATGAGAACATAGCAAGGATGATTTTGATCTGCTCAGGGACTGGGGCCAGATAAATCATTCGGTTACCTCCAGCTGACAAAGCCACATTTTCAAGATTTTTTCTCTTTTCTCAGCAGATATGTTGACATTTGAAAAGCAGCTCAGGTAAGTGGGATGTAATTAGCCTTAAGTACTTAAGTCAATTGGAGTTAATGGAGTCAATGGAGTTAAAAGTCAATTAGTTTGCAAAATGTCACTCAAATTAACACATATCGGCCAGGAAGAGACTCAAAATGACCACGAAGTGATGTGAAATGACTATAAAGAATCACAAAACAACTACCAAGAGAAACAAAATGACCAAAAAAGACACAAATATACCCCATAAAGAAACAAAATGACTTCAAAGATACACAAAACGACCTCAAAGAGATGTAAATGAGCTACAAGGAGACACAAAACAACTACAAAGAGACACAAAATGACCCCAAAAACCCCACAAATATACCTTGAAGAGCCACAAATTGACCTTTAAAGAAACACAAAACGACCAAAAAGACATGCAAAGGAACTACAGCCCAAAGAGACACAAAACAACTACAAAGAGACATAAAACAACCAAAAGAGAAACAAATACATCTCAAAGAGACAGAAAATCACCCCAAAGAGACACAAAATGACCATAAGATACACAAATATACCTCAAAGAGACAAAAGTCCCCCCAAAGAGGACAATACAACTAATAAGAGACACAAAATGACCATAAGATACACAAATATACCTCAAAGAGACAAAAGTCACCCCAAAGAGACACAAAACAACTACAAAGAGACACAAAATGACCATAAGATACACAAATATACTACAAAGACATACAAAATCACCCTAAAGAGACACAAATGACAACAAAGAGATGCAAATGAACCACAAAGAGACACCAAACAACTACAAAGAGACACAAAACAACCAAAAGAGAAACAAATACATCTCAAAGAGACAGAAAATCACCCCAAAGAGACACAAAATGACCATAAGATACACAAATATACCTCAGAGACAGAAAATCACCCCAAAGAGACACAAATGACAACAAAGAGATGCAAATGAACCACAAAGAGACACCAAACAACCAAAAGAGAAACAAATACATCTCAAAGAGACAGAAAATCACTCCAAAGAGACACAAAATGACTTCAAAGTGACACAAAACAACTAAAAAGAGACACAAATATACCTCAAAGAGACACAAAAAGACTCCAGAGAGACAAAACAACTACAAAGAGATGAAAATGAACTATAGAGAGATACAAGAAAGACACAAATATGCATCAAAGAGACAAAAAATTACTTCAGAGACACAGAAAAACTGTAAAGAAATGCAAATGAACTACACAGAGACACAAAACAACTACAATAAGAAACAAAATGACCAAAAAAGACACAAATATACCTTGAAGAGACATAAAATGATTACAAAGAAACACAAAACAACCAAAAGGACACAAAATTACCACAAGAAGACACTGTTTAAAAGGACACAAAACAGCAAAGCCAGCACAAAGTCTTTGTGTCTGGCTCTTAGGTGGTAGGGCCTTGTGCATGTCCGTACCCAGGGGCCAATTGTGTCATAATCTGCCCATGGGAACAAGTTTAGTGCATATGTTTACATTGTTCTTGTATCTCAGAGAATGAGATGGCTCTTTTCACCTCTCCTTGTCTCAGGAGAACAATAGCAGCTGTTTTGATATATTGTTAGATGAAAGCGGAGCCTGTCACCTTGTGTTTATTTGGCTTTCTCTTGTCGGAGAAAGTAGTGGACTCTGGAAACTGTCAGCACAGAGTGCAGAGATGATTAATGAAACAAGTCATAGACGTTCGTCAGGCTCCACTACCTTCTTTATATGTAATTTCATTCTCCTTTGCACCGTGTGCATTAGAGGAAATGTATTTTTGTGTGTAATTCCTCTTACTTTCTCTGAGACTGTAGCATTTTAGCAATTCAGAGCGACATTGCTTGTACAAATTAGCGATCTCGGTGCAGTTTGTCTCTCAAATCATATGGTATTCATACATCATAAGCACAAATCTCATCTAAGGGAGGAATGACTCCATTGAAGCTCTTTATTTTCTCCTGGATTCACTCTGCGGCACTGGCAGGGCCTCAGTGGAATTTAAGCATCATTAAGAAACCAGTAAGATATGATTTACTTTGAAAATCCATCTCACTTTTTTTTTTCTCCAAGCATGGAAACTACATAATGGGGCTGGATCTCATGCTCGGCTTTGTTGAGCTTTCCTCGTGTAACACCGGAGCATGTGTTGAGCTGGAGCTGCTCTCTCTGACAGAAATTATGAAGTGTCTTGTTTGAGTTTGGTATAACACTTTATTGTACACTTTATACCAAGACAGCTGGAGTTCAGTGGTTAGAATCAGTGTGTAAGGCAAAAATTCAGCATCTAATATGTTGAAACAAAACAAACTCAGACACGAAGGCCACCTTTGAACCCTGGCTGTGTGCTGTAGTACTATTCTGTATTCACTAGAAATGGTAGCCGTGCTTTGAGAGTTATATGTGGGTTTACAAACTCATTGAATGTGCTTTTGATTTTGTAGTGGACGGCTCTACAGCCCATAATGATGGGTCTTTAACAGTGTATAACAGCTCATCTCTGGGGGCCCAAACCACTATAGTGATATCACTGTGGATGCAGTTCAAGAGGAAAGGAGCTTTATGGCACCCTCGTTTTTACACAAGTGTGTCACATCAGATTATCTGATCTGTGTTTATGAAACGAACTCCTCTTAATTAGTCATTTCTGTCCTTGCAAATGCAGCAACATACTCACTCAGCTGTTCCTTCACAGTATCATTGTTGGCTGCGGGGGACAGTGTTCATTTACAATCATTAATTGCTCATCTCTGTCTGAACTCGCGTGGATTTCACATGTTCACGGGGAGCTTTAGTAATGAAAATTGCCCCATGACATCACACCACACAGCGCCTGGCCGGACCTATTTGGATGAGGCAGCATACTGAACAGAGGGGACCCACATGCTTGGGTTGTGGTCACATTGGTTTTGGGGGTTTTAGGCCCATGGTGTAATGAAGGAAAGATGGCAGAGAGCCACATGAAGAAAGGCCTATTATGAGAACAACATTTTCAGATCCACGAGCAAGGAGCCCCCGAGCGCACATTGCGATGACAACATTCAATTTGCTGATGGCAGGCAAATGTAGCTTCAGACAAGAACTGAGAGAGGAATCAGCAAACTGTGGTCTTTTATTTCTTTATTTTAGTGGGTTATTGAGGCATGTAAACAACCAGATACAATACAAAAAAATACTGGAAAGCTTTTCTTTTTTTCTCCATTTAGAAAATCCGCTCATTTACTTTCCAAGAGTTTAAACTACAGGCAGCAGCTGATTAGCATAGCTTAGCATAAGCACTGGAAGCTGGGGAATTAAACAAATGAGATATAACGTGTTAATTAGTGAGCTTTAGAGGTGCTGGTAGGCCGACTGAACAGAGCCAGGCTAGCTGTTCCCTCTACTTCTCATCTTTATTCTAAGATAAGTGAATTGTCTGTTGGCTGCTTCACTATTTAGCATACAGACATGAGAGTGATGACAGTGATGAATTCCAGTTAGCCTGGCATCGCCAAACCAATTTGAATTAGTCTGGAGCCTCTCAGTTCATTTTTGGGTTTTTAAGAGGTTTATCAAGGACTGTAGCCCAAAATACTTCTGGACACAAGTGGATAGACCTAAAATAAATAAGGCGAAACATGTGAGGTAGTGCTTAGCAACAGACAAATGTAAGCAGATTGCAGCATGCAGAGATGAGCTGTGATGGTGTAGCATCCATTCCTCATACAACGTATTATCCTTTGAACTAGCACCAGATGAATAGTGTGACGTACAGTTGCGTACCTAATGTGAAGTTATATAGGTCATGTTTAGGCAAGTGAAGTTTCTTAGGTTGGGTTTGAGAAAAGAAACATGAGGACGACGTACCTTAAAATGACTCAAAGTTCACATGGTTTCGAACTTGTTCTCCTGAGGGGAAGTTCTGGGGTAAAGTCTTGTGTTTTGCGACCCATCCACCATCTCAACCTGCACCCTTACAGGGACCTCTTCTTTCTCTACTCCTGTTAACGCATTAGTTACATGATGGCAGCCTTTCCATATACGTGGGATATATATAAATTGCAGGCTCATGATAACGTAGGATGTGTACTTATTTTGGTGAATTACTTTTTATCGTAAAATGTATGAACAATGCATGAGAACAGCCTGAGCATCAATATGTCTGTGAATGAGTGTTGCTGTTTTTGTCATCAGCATTTGAAAATAGGACTGAAACAGAAATTTCCACATCAGCCGCAGCCATCCTGGTAGTTTCTGAAAATATCTCAGCAGTGCTCCTCTAAGCTAGGTTTATACTTGCTGTCGTGGCCCCGGCACAAGGATGAGCAAGCTAAAAATGATGTCATCATGAATTTTGCATTAGTCATAGTATTAAACAAGCCCCATATCAGATAAATATTTGTGATTGGCTCGATGTGGGCCAGGTCGGATGGACATCTGCACAGGAGGGGGGCCAGATGCATCCCAGTGCAAATAAAACATGCCCTTGTCTGGTTCCCAAGCTAAGTATCGGTAAGCTTATTTCCCAAAATGTCAAACTGTTCCTTTAAAAACAGAGCTATCCTAGGTTAGCATACACACTGGAGGCAGGGGGAAACAGTTAATACGGAATCTTTTTACGGAAGTAAAAAGAAAAAGACCTACCAACAATTCTAACAATTCTAGTCTTGTGTGCACAGTGTATCTTTCACATTTTATATGTTCATGAACAGAAATTCAGGCTTTGTAACATGTAGGCTACCCCTGCTTCTAGCTTTGATGCTAAGATAGGCTAACCCACGTTCTGAGTTTGGGTGACCAGGCGTACCTGTTTCCCGGGTACAGTCTCTGTTTTTGGCGGCCTGGTCCTGGCTGTCCCCGGCTAAAGCTGTAGCCAGAAATCTCCATGGTCACTTCAAGTCCTTAGCGCAGGCTGCTTCACCCCGGGCTGTCTCAGCACCGGCTACATGTGCCAACGGCTCAGCCTGGTTTGGCTCTGGAACGCCTTCATCTTGGCCGATAGGAAACCCCAGAGAGGCAAGAAGTCCTCTACTTGATACAGCCTGGCCGTCGCTAAAGTGTCAGTGCTGCTATTGTTGCTCATTGCTAACCTTGCTATTCAGTTTGTTGGTTTGTGTGTGGTTTTGTTTGGATTGTGTATTTCCTTGGATTGGGAGTGGACTGACGCGACTGACGCCACATCACATGTCCATAGTTGGATTATGAGACACCATCCCTCCACCTCTCCTACATCGAAACAAGACATTCGTTTTTGCCTTATTTTAATGTATTTATTATTCAACGTCTCTTTATAGTCATCATGCATCTTTCTGTGGTTTTGTGTCCCTTTGTGGTAATTTTATATGTGGTTGTTTTGTGTCTCTTTGAGATCATGTTGAGGGTTTTTTGGGAGGCGGGGTGGGGGATGTCATTTGAGGTTGTTGTAACCGTTTTTGCAGTTAATAAAAAACAGAAAAAATGCAGACCAAATGCTAAAAAATTGGAATTAACCATGTTTTT
The DNA here is from genome assembly GCF_006386435.1 of Epinephelus moara. Lineage (NCBI taxonomy): Eukaryota > Metazoa > Chordata > Actinopteri > Perciformes > Serranidae > Epinephelus > Epinephelus moara. Next base: position 16,668,936 of record NC_065525.1, on the reverse strand, counting down.
GGATGTACGTTTAGGTCTGTTCTGATCCTGTGAGTGATTATACAATCTACTTAGCTTGTAAACTGTATGGAAATAATGGTAGACACTGAACGAGAGAGGTCTGTAATCAGAGCTTGGGCACCAAACCCTGTGCTGACAACTGCAAACTGAATTTCCTCTCATACCTGTTGTGTTCTGGTGGTGTCAGGTTCCCTGGGGGGAAGGAGATTAATATGTCATACTGTGTCTCTGATCCCTCACCCTGTGTGCACTCATTACACTCTCTGCTGTGTCGCCTTTGCCCACATCCTCGGTTTGATCCGGCTTTTGACTGAACTCTGTTAGCACAAAACAGCGCTGATGTAAGAATACAAAAAAGCTGCATCACTTTTTCCACATGTAACATAAAATATGTGCCGTTTTCTGTTTCTTCAAACTCAGAAATTGTCACTCGCGCTGACGATCTCCTCTTTGTTCGTGTCCCATGAGGGAGTAATTTGGCTGAAGCACTGGGGAGCAGTTTAGGATAAAAGTACAATCAGTGAAAAAATGCTGTTTGTTTGGTTGGGTATCCATTGTTGCACGAGAAGTCGGAGAAAACAGAAAAAAAGGATTCATGGGGGACACATGCCTCTACATTACAGGAAGATCTATGTTTTCTGAGGATGATGCACACCATCCAGATGGCTAATGGCTCTCTGTGCTTCTCCTGCGGTTGTTAACTGTCATCTCTGTAAACCTGACACAGCTGGAGGCCAGCCAAAACACTTCTGCATACATGAAAAGAGAAATCAATCCATGATCAATAGAGTCAAGCATCCAACCATTCAAATGGCTACACAGTGGTGTTTGATCGGCACGCGTGAGATCAATAAAGGATCGTTCTGTGAGTGTTCAGCTGTGTGGGGATCTGCACAGTAATGACAGCATGCCGGCCATGTGCCTCTCAGACTGACTCAACACTGATGCTGCACAGATACACACAACAGCACAATAACATGACTGTACGGTGCTACCCAATATGACAACTAAACAATCTATGGACTGAAAAAGTGGCATAGGGCTGACTCACCACCTCGCTGACACATTAAGTCATTACACATGATAACTTTCACAAAGGTAGTAGTCCAGTTTATTGCAAGGCTGCTTTTATTGCATTGCCTTATATTGCACAGTTGTTTTGGTTTTTGGGTTGGCTCCCCATGGAGGCAACTCTGTTTGCTTGTTGCAAGTGTCATCACAGATATGAAACGGGGTACAGAAAAAGGGCGAGAGAGAAGAGGAGGGGAATTTCTTGAATGTCACAGAAAACACACAAACACTGTTCCAGTATTAATACACAGTGTGTCTGTCTGTTTTTCAATATTTGAAATCTACCTAAACAGGAATAGTCTGGCATTTTGGGAAATACACTTATTTACTTACTTCCTCAAAGTTAGATGAGAAGTATACTGTTCATGTCTGTACGTTAAATATTACATTGAAACGGGAGATAATTAGCTTTGCTTAGCAGCAACCATGAAAACAGCAGGAAACAGCGAGCCTGGCTCTGTCCAGAGGTTGGAAAACATCATGTTGTGGTTTTATGGCTTATGATGTAACTTCGTAGAGTCTTGCCCGGGAAGTTACTGTGCCTGGCCTTTGTGCTAAGCTAAGCTAACGGGCAGCTAGCTATAGCTACTCATTTACTGTACAGATGTTCGGCAAGAAAGCAAGTAACATTTCTAAATGTATTGTGACATAATGTCTTTGACATTTATTGGATTGAACTGTATTGCAAAACATAGTCTATAATTTGTTTTATATCAATTTTTAATGAAATACAATAGCTATTGCTTTTTTTGTGCCCAGCCATGTGCTGTACATTAGTATTGCAGGCAAAATGACAACGTTATGTACTGTATGGCAAGGTGCTGCGTTGTACTTGCATATAATGAAATTGAATGAACTGTACATTGAATACTGTAGCCTACGAGCTATTGACTCAAGTCAGGTAGAGGTATCAAACACAGAGAATGTTTCTAGACTGTGTGCACTGTCTTTAGATAACCAGATGCTTTGATGTTGCAGCCATGTAGCTGGAGGGCTACTCGTCTCTTTTTTGGCTCATCTTTCCTGTTTAAGTTGATTCGTTTTTACACCAATTACCCCTTTTCAACATGGAACAAACAGGTTCCGTTGAGGTTCATATTTTACAGGTTGTAAAGTGAGGAAGGAGAAGGCAGCAACGGAGCAGTCAATAGAGAAATAATCGTTTTATCATTAGTAGCTGGACCAAGCTTGTTCTTTGGATAGAAATAAATATCTGTAATAACAGATCAAAAGTTCTCAGGTAATCAGTGCAATCTACAATCTTGCCTGTACTGTTAATTTCCATCGTGCATTGTGCAACGCTCTCCGTTGATGACGCACCCTTGATTACAATGTTGTAGCTCAAAACTGGTGAAGATGCAGGCTGGTTTGCTGGGTGGCACCAAGGTTTTTAGAATCCTGAACAAAAACAGAACAAGAACCAGAGCTAATTTGGTGGAAAAGTGGTAAAAGACTGTGAGAATGATATATGTATCTGGCAAATGGTCAGGGTCAGTGTTGTGTAAATTCATACCTTACGAGAGCTAGCTCAAAGTTCAGGTCACAGAGATTAAGATGACGCTGTTTACATCCATAGTTCACAATTTTGAGTTTGACCTAATTTCACCTTCCCAACAAAACTGACTCATTCATGTTCATGTCTTGTGTTTTATTTTTTCAACTTGATGTGTTATTTCAAATTTGTCGCTGATGTGGTTGATATCCGGACTTGTTTTTATAGACCATGGGGACCCAATTTGCATAAAAATTAGATTTTTTTTTCTGTTGGACTCTTTTCTGATTTGTTCATAAATCTTCTACCTGTAGTACCAGTAGCTGCATTGTCTGATTTGCCAACTGCACTAGCCATGCAGGTGTTGTGTTGAAGAACGTTCCCCCTTCGAATAGTGTTTCCCTCCTGTTAAAATGCATAGCACCCTCCTCCGTGTTTAGGATTAGATCCTATTTAACACACAGGGGAAACTTTAGGTTAGGTATCTCACCATGGGAAGTGCCTCCAGATGTGATCAACCAGTCTTTGACACATAAAACACAGTGCGTGAGCGTCGATAACTGTCGCAAGAGTTAACAACGCTAACCTTCATGTTCATTAGTTGCAAGCGGATATGTTCAGTTCACCGTTCACCAAAAACATGAGCACATCATGGTAAAATTGGAATAACCTACTCTAATATTAATAAATAACAGTATGGGGTTTTTGTGTATCTTCCCTCACTTTTTAAATTCCTGCCAGCTCTGATGAAACATGAATATTTGATGATGTAAACTGCATGTATATATTACTCATTTACAATCACATCACACAGAATGCAAAGAGCTATTTCTTTGCTTATTATGCAAATCAGCTCTGATTATGTAATGATGAAGTATGATTTTATAGAAAAGGTGAACGCTCAAACCTGTTTCAAACACTTGCTGCATCACCCTTCCCTCTTCCAGAGTCAAGGCCTGCAGGACAGTTTCCCTTTTATGTTTGATTAAGGGCAAGAGCAGGTTTTTTCAACATTGACACCTGTGGGTCGGAAACCCTACACACCTACAAAGAGATTCACTGCATAACCCTTTGAACTTGTTCGTTCTCCCCTCTGGTCGTCAGTAGCATTCCTCCTGCTTTGACAAACGTATTGCTTTGTGTCTTTACCAGTCTGCACACGACGAATGCAGCCTGGCAGGTGTAATGGCCGGTGTCAGATATCGTTCTCCCTGCCGGCTGGGGAGTTAAGACAAACCACTCAATTAATTTCACAGATGAAAAGTGGACGGTCAGAGAAAGGTCATCCCTATTCATTAGCCACAGTAGCTGTTAAATCTGCATTAGCATAATTCTGTTGTCTTTGGCGTGACAGGGACGTTGACATTGTGGCTTCTGAAAAGGTTGGATCAATTTCAAAATAGTGCAAACTGAATTACTTTGTGTTCACTGTTACTTACATAAAATGACGACTTTGTCCGCTTTTCCTGGATGAGAGGTTTTTCCTCAAGGTCTTTGCAGAAAGAGAGGGACAGGAAGAAAAGAGAGGGAGAGGGAGGGACGGCGAGAGGACTGCGCCCTGCAGTCCGCATGCTGTAGTCATTAGTTTGTGTGGTGGGGAGCTTTATTGCTTCCCACTCGTGTTAAGTCAATCCAACAATTTACTCTGCTGCCCTCGCTCCCTCTCCTCTGACAGTTTCATGTACGACTGTTATGTCTATGGACGTTTTTGGTCAATCAGTGCAATGTTCTGGATGGGTGAGCCAGCGGTCTGTCAGCCCTCCGGTTGAGGCCGTACAGCTCCTCGAGGCAACATTAGGGTGGGTGGAGCTCTTCATCTTGGAGCCCTTAACTGGATGGCTGCAGGCCAGTGGCTAGGACAGCCTCCAGCTATTGATGTCATCGCGGCTTTTCTGGTATCAACACCCTCAGGATGTGTGCTCAGCCGTGGTTGTTTGTTTCTGTAGGACAACAGCAAGTCGCAGTACCATACAAGCACTTTTCAAGGCCTCCTGTGTCCTTATTTTAGTCGTGTCTAGCCGCTAGTCGCTAAACATAAGTGAAGCTAAATGGGAGACAATAGCCAGATGAAGCGTAATGTGCAAACACTGATTACAGGGGTCGACAACAAAGGCCTATTTTTGTGCTGTAAAATTTGCTGACCTGGAGCTGACGGAGAACGATTGTGTTTCACATGCTCCTGCAGGCTGTTCTGTCCTGCTCTCAGAGCCCAGAGGCAGACACACTATCGCATTTTCCACCAAAGGGCATCAGCTTCTGCTCTCCAACCTTCAGATTGTATTTTTGTCTCTTCTGCATCTGGAAGAGAGTGCGCGTCACAAGGTCACCGCAAGAGACAGCAGAAGCCTTTTTGCAGCTGACTGATAGTCACATCTTGGCAGGTTGTATCTCCATAATATTTGATGACAGGGGAGGTGACTGTCAGTTTGTGGCCCTGCAGATCCTCTCAGGCCTATTGACTGTCCATCACTGTCTCCCTGTTTTCATTGATTTTCTCCTCTGACTTCCGCTCCCTACTCCTCCTACACCCAACTCATCACTCCTCGCTGTCTTTTTTTTTCTCTTACTGTACATCAGTCTTTTGGTCATCCAGATCTCTCGTGGTTCCTGTGAAAGTAAAAATGAGTCACTGGTTAGAGTGAGCAGAGAGTACGATGCCCTCGTTTCAATTAACTTTTGCCAAAAGGGAAAAAAACAAAGTCATATTTAAATTATTCTAATTATTCTGACCTGAATTTGTAACTGCAGCACATTAACATTCATCACATTGTGTGGTCTCTAGTAGGCCATACACATATAGTATAAGATGTCAGTTTGTACTGTACAACATTTGTTGGTGCGACTTTAGTTATTAATATTCTGAAATATGACGCACATAGCCCTCTAATTCCTCAAAATTAGATATTAATGACAAACATAAAAATACATGGTGATATTCCAGCCACTTTTTTTAAAATAAAAAGTTGTGAAGTAAGCCGTTGTCACAGCAGCAGCTTTGTGGCTTCTGGTGAACATATATATGAATTAGATTAGATGATGCTATAGCCAGTATGAGATCAGATGTCTAACTGTCCCTTAGATCAGTTATTATGATGTTCTGAAAACCTGTGACCTGCGACTAGATGAGATGATATATCGTCTCCACAGCAATGACTCTATGCTCTTTCATTTTAACTTCCAGCTTTAGGGGCTTATTTTGTAGCTGAATATGATTTGTATTATCTTAAAAAATTAAAGTAATAGTGAGATACCTGCTACTGTTGCATTTCAAGTAGGGATGAAAGAAAGGTTATTATAGTAACCCTAGTTCTGTTAGCACAGGTGGAGCCCTCTACTGATCTTTTGGGTAATACTCTCCTTCAATCATGAGCACGCATTCAGCCACTGAAAACTGCATAAACATAGCCGGCCAGTCAGGACTTGCCTACCTGCATTAATGCGGAGCCTACAGTATACATATGAGCCATATGAAGGCATCATCTATCCTACACGCTCTTTAGCAAGTGGCGTAGGGGTGACAGGGCCCATAAGTAGAGGGCTCCGCCTGTGCTAATAGAACTAGGGATATAACATTGTGACCCTTGCTCTATCTCACACAGGCTCTGCCTCTACTGGACTCTATGGGTACAGTGGGTGGAGCCTGGTGAATAAACGCCCTGTCACAACATAACATCGACCCAGACACACTGATCCTAATCAGCTAAAGGTAAGTGGGGAATCAGCATCACTGGCTCATATACAGTATATACTGTGGGCTCTGCACTTATTGAGGTAGGCATATCCTGATTGGCTGGCTATGTTAATCCAAAATTCAGTGGGCAAATGTGTGCTTGTAATTGGAGGAGAGTATTACCCATATAGTCCAGTAGAGGGCGGAGTCTGTGTGAGATAGAGCGGTGAAAACAGAAACGACCTTTGCTTCAGATTGACTGTATTCATTATAAATACTCCACAATAATAATATGTGGACATACAACAAGCCGCAGCAGCCACCCATCGCTGACACAAACACACTGTGAGGAAGGAGACCGACATGTGTCAACAGCCGCTGGATATAACTGAGATGGACTTGGGCTCTGTGAGGAGGATGAGCTGTTGAATGCCACACCAAGTTAGCACACTGTCTGCAGACAGTTCGTACCTGACTTGACCAGCTGACTTCACTACAAGCTGATTGGCTGTTAAAACAGGTGACATGCCTTACGTTCTAAAACTAGCCACTGGCAACTTGACAGGCTGAGTCACAGGTGACACCATTAGCCAGCTTGAGTCAAGAATGGCTAGTTAGCATTGCTTCAACTTTCCTCTGCAGTGTTCTAAAACGTTTCGTCTCGTAGCGATTCTTTATCCTGAACTGGGATTCACAGACAGCTGCTTGAAAGCACAGTGTTAAATATCAAAAAGTAAACCATCTTTGATGATTCTGGGATGAGAAAATGTTAAAAGACCCTCTCTACTCTCCAAGGAACTACCTACTTACTCCCTTCTCCTCAGCAAAATGAAAAACTACACAAGCCTCACCTTTTCCAGCCCCCTCTTCCCCTCCAGTAATTTTCACACAGCCCTTGCATTTTATGTATGTGAGGTAAATCCTTGACCCTGCCAAGACTTCATGCCATGCTCGCCCAACCACACGATATATGGCCGTGAATAAACTTATACAGACAGTGTGAGTGTTATAAGTGTAAACGCAGACAGTACAGTATGTAGCCCGATGTAATATTTAGCGTCACAGGATATTTTAATGTCCCTCTGAACCGTAGAGTCACTTTTATCCAGTCAGAGTGAATTATTCACAGCTGTAGTTTCACCAGGGCTTCGTTAGAGAATAGCACACACAGATCTCCTGTTTTTGTTTGAGCATGTGTGCACGCTCACGCACACACGAAACCCCTCATGGAGCGTGGCTGCCGTCTGGTGCAGAGGCGTCTTCTGCGGAGTCAGATTACCTGTCATTCAGAAGGTTGCCATGTCTGATGAGTCGATGAATCCTGCTTCAGTGGCAAACATAAAACACAGCCTGAGTGTTATTTTCTGCTCACGGGCCCAAGGTGTTTTCTTACATGTGACAGATAAAGCGAAGAAAATCCCCTCATGTCCCTGCTCCAACGGTGCTCTGGTGACTCTATCAGTGATTTTCTTCTGTTTTGACCCAGAGTAAATAAAGGGATCGCCAACACCACCCCCTCAGGGAGGATATGAATGGCTTGCCAGTCAGTCATTGGCAAATAAAAAATCTCTGGCAAATATAAATTCCCTGCAGGAGCCGAGTGGCACCAGTGCGGCACAAGCTGCTATTTTTCACCGACTTCCTTTCCATTCACAAGCCGACAGTAGTGCCCACCGAAGCTTGTCCCTATTCTTGATGCATTCAGTAAACCACAGCCTGTAATTACACCACCGACTCCTCTTTTATTCACAAAACTCCGGTCATTAAAACTAGTGTTTTAAAGACCAGACCTGTGCACATTTCTGTCTTGTTAATTTAGGTACAAATTAAAGTCTCACTTCGTCTAAATGAACTTTATTGATCAATTGAGCCGGACAGCCGAGAGATATTAGTCAGGCGTCTTAACACATCACCAACAGCCTTTGATGATGTTTTGCCATTCCAGCGGCACAGCTGGACAATTAAGTGCGTAATTCTTATGCAGTATTTTGTCGTAATTTGTTTGCCTCGCAAAGATTCATTTTCCTGCGTGTGTGTGTAGGTGTGTGTTTGCAGATAGTTTTCATCCTCATTTAACCGAAATCGAAAGTTAATTAAAAACAAAGTGGCTCTGAGTTTTAGGAGCTCAAGTTTTGCTTGTTTTTTTGCTCCTTGATTAGTTAAACGGAAAGCATTAATAGACCATTTGTGGGACGCCATAAAGCATCCTAAATGACTTCCATGAATAAAAGAGTAATAAATGAATGAGGGACTACATTATGATCACTTTGCAGTTTCTTTATATTCATTCTTGAATCATAGTTGAAGAGTTGGTTAATGGTGTACATCCTCTTGTCAATCACCATTTATAATTACATACCGTATATAACTGATGTCAAAAGTGTACTAAAAATATGGCACAGAAATGCATTTTTTCATTCTAAGTTTTAGCTTTAGAATGAAAAGTTGATGAGCAAGTATGAAATTATTTAAATGTGACTCATGTTATTTATAATTTAAACAAACTTGAGCATCATTTTTGTCCCTGTCCAAGCATTTCTTGCAGGAAAAGGCTTCGCCAAGTATCTTTGTTCAGAAACACTGAATGCTTTCTATCTGTGTCCAAGAAAAGGAAGCGAACATTTCCATCACATTTACTCGGTTATCTTCTACCCTTTATCGAGGCGAAAAATATAAGCTGGCAAGGCACTTTTCACTAGTGATGCTTTTGCACAGTCACCCTTAATTCTGGTTCTCCCTCTTGTCTGAGATGTCACTGTATGCTGTAAATCATCTGTTTTCTTTGTAACAGTGCCTGTCTATTTGTCATCGCTGTATAGCAGCATAATCATTTTTTTTTCATGTGGAGTGGGTGGAGGGAAGAGGTGGGAAAGAAAGGATCAATGAATGACTTAATTCTCACAAACAATAGCTCTTTATTTCAGCACCCAGGAGCTTCTTGTTTTGAATGAGCTGAAGTATTAATCACCGCACACAAAAAAAAAATCATGCAGGCACCACATGATACTAATGGTTAGGTGATAGTGTTGCATTTACCAAAAGCACAAGATGAAGCAATCCTTTCACATAAGCTATAAATCATCGTTAGTGTTCATAAACTGCAGGGTGTAAAAGAATAAAGGGCTAATCCACGAGAGGACATTAGGCTGTAATCGTAACTCTCCAACGCCATCCAACAGGAAGCATCATTCACCAGCCGCCTGTAGTGAACAAGTGGACTCCTCCTGTTACAGATATTAGACAAGAGCAAGATAAGAGAGATGTTAGATATTAGAGACAAGAGAATCCTTCAACAAAAGAGAAAATAACAGAAAATTATTCCACATCTGGTAAAGTCCCACATTACCAGATCGTCTCTAGACCGGCTTTTACTTCACTTACAACACTGACAGTAGGCTACAACAAAAACAAATCATTTTTAAGTAGTTGATATTAGAGTGGAAAACATCAACTGAGATGTGATTAGACCCAGCAGGAAAATATGGGTAGTGGTTTAGCTGATGACAGCGAGGGGCAGCACTGTACTTTGGGATTCCTCCTCAACACAGACGTCTTCAAAGTTGTATCAGCTACTCGTCAGCTGTTGTGTGTGAAGCATGATTCAACAGTTGCATGGCTTAGTTGAGTTCCCTCATCACTTCACTCCCACATTCATTTCAGCCGATGGTGAAGTTTGATATTTACAAATCAGACATCATTCACATTTCTCACTATAGAAACCTGAAGAATAAAATGTGATGTATATCAGCTTCAGGGAGGATTGGTAATTGATTTTCAGCTACAGAAGAAGGAGTATTCAACAGTAAAGGACAGGCTCAGATTTTACAATACTCACAGACATACATTTTGTACATTGACAGTTATTATTGGTCCCTGCAGTCATTCCTTTCTTTCCTTTTGTCTGTGAGATTCCTTCTTTGGGGGATTCAGATGTAAGGGAAGATGGACAACATGCACTTTTGTTGGAATTAAACCCAAAAAATACTGTAACTGTGTAAGATAGCAACGTGAGTTGGCTAACTCAGACTGTTGAAGCCTCATATTAGCTGCAGCTGAATTTCAAAATACATTTTTGCACAATGCTGTGGATTTTGTTCCTCTCTCTTTTTTTTTTTTTACATTGGAGTTGCACCAGTCAGGGATCTCTTAGTGGCCAGTATAGAGTGTAGAAATTATGTTTAAAGGAACAGTTAAGAATCTTAGGAAATAAGCTTCTTGGCTGTATTTTCTGAAATGATACCACTTTAATGTCAGCAGCCTGTTAGCTTAGCTTAGTTTAGCATGAAGACTGGAAACAGGGGGAAACAGCTTGACTGGTTCCAGCCAGAGGTAAGAAAATCCACCTACCAGCACCTCTAAAGTTAACTAGCATGTTAGTCCACACAAATCCTGCACTGTAAAAAGAACACGTTGCGGGTCAGATTGTTTCTTGGCAGGACATAGTAACTTTCTGGAGTCTTATCTTCACCGTTGCCTGGCCAAGAAATAGTCCAGCACATAACTCCCCACTAACAACCACAACATGTTTTTACATATCAAGAAATGAGAGGATTGATACTGTGCTCGTGTTTGAGAACTTCTCACCACACTCTCGGCAAGAAAGTGAATAAGAGCTGGGAAATGCGAGGTCGGGTGCTGGATGCTACTGTTGTGCCGACTGTGTGCCAGCTTTCAAAGGCACAAACGGAGGTTGCACCATACCATAACGTACTTACTAGAAATCCAGATTTTGGAACTTTTCTTCCGTGTTTTTTGATGTATCAGACCTAAAATATTGCCCATGGGACAGATGTAAAGCTTTGGGTTGCCCTTTGTGTGACTGGTTGTTCCTCATCACATGACATGCTGTGCACGTTGCTGAAATACAGATGCGGAACTTTGTTCGCTTGCACATCGTGACAGTGTTGCTCTGGCTTTGGAGTGCGCCATCCATGGATATACTTTGACAACAACAGATTTAAGGGCGCAAAACACACGGCATGTGTATGGACCTATTTGTCCATACACTATGTCTATTTGTCAAAATGTTAAACTATTTCTTAAAAGGCTGAACCAATCATCTGCAAAGTAACTGTGGTCTACACCCACTGCACTTCATTATGCACTAAACAAACCATCCAGTGCTAACTACCTGACATGTCATATTAGAAAACACACTATACTATAATTTTGAGTGCAAACAGTACATCAAGCCTGCTCATGTCAAGCAAGCACTTCTTACCCTATAATTTCTGAAGTGAAGTTTCTCGAGTGACTTTTCCATCCAGCAGCAGCTGCTCAAAGGCTCTCACAGCCGCCTCACACACATCATCTGCTTTGACCTCCTCTCGGGAGTTTCTAAGTCATCAACTAGTGCTGTTCAGGTTGACTTTGCAACAAACTGTTGCCATTCAGCTTCCACTCAAGATTTCAAGCCCTGCTGCTTCACCTCTGCTGCCAACTCAGTATACCTAAGCATTTTCCTTTCATACGCCTCATCTGCTGCATCCTCCCATCACACTGTGAGCTCCTCAGGATACACAACCTGCTGCGCTGTCTGACCACAACACCGAGTCTGACTTTGAGGTACGATTTTCTCCAGGACTGGCAGCTCTCTCCATAAAATGATTCCCATTTCCCCGGGCACCCTCCTACCCCCAAATTCACTTTCTCTTTCCACTTTTATGACAAAAGTAATATCTTTCTTTCGGTGAGCTAACAAATTAATTTTCACCTATTTCCTCCCAGTTGTTGCTGCTCGTGATTACGTTGCCAGGTGTCCTGGGACGGACAAAATTTGTCTGTGTCTGTGAATGTCTAAATGTGTCTGCACAGGAACAGGAAAAGTCCTCACCTACTTTATCTTTTCACTGGGTTTTCGGGGTGAGAGTGAGAGGATAGCACATCATAGTTCGCTTTTCTTCCATTTCCCAGGATTCCCTGCCTCCTTCCTGCCACATTAATGGTTTAGATACTGTAAGAGGTGATATAGTAGATTCACAATATATTAGAGGCAAATGTAATTTTCAGATGACAGACATTACATGTGTTTTTTTACCTGTAATTTCACATGCAAAACACACTTTATTTCATTCATTTTTTCTCCTGAATTATAGACTGTAACGTAGACTAACAATGTTTCATACATATGAACCTTCTCCACTGATGAATTGATACTTTCAGGTCATGCACAACATATATATGTGATTCATCTTCAATTTCCCTTGTTTCATTTCCGACCAAGCAGGAGACCTCATCTCCACTTATTGAACAATTTCATTAAGATTGCTCGGTGCGCCCACAGCGCTTGATAATGGAGGGAGGGAAGACTCCAGTCCTGATCATAGCTTGAGAAGAGAGATGACTAGAGCAGCAAAAGCATATATTTTGACTTAATTTAGGTTTCTGACAGTACTGTAGTCTATATGAAACGATTATTATGTTATGACAAGTTGTTAAATATACTACCTTTTCTTGAATGAATGCCTTAAAGTGGGTATTTTTAATATCATTGCCAGGTGATGACCACCTGACACTTTCAGACTACAAGGTTTTGTTTTTGTGTTTTTTAAATCAACTTTATTGAGAAAGCTATACAACAAGTTCACAAACCTAAACTGCAGCGGCAAGTCTGTCAAAACAGACACTGTTTTGCACGTCATCCTGTGAGCAATGATGATAGGATTTTCCAGATTTTATACATTATTGATTGTGCTGCATTTTAAATAAATAATCAGATAATATTTCTTGTGTTTTGTGACATTTTTGCCATTGAAATCATGTTAAATGCGCTCTGTACGGAACATTGTTTAACCTCTGATCTTAAACAAAGGTGGGGGCGTCACTTTTTGTCACTTTTCTCAAAAACTAAAGACATCAATCGGTGGATATTCCCCTGAAAAATGAGCACATAAACATGCTTGTCTGAGGCTACCATACATGGTGTCAACTGCTACTCAGTAACCATTCACAAACACCCACACACCGATAGGCAGCCATTAGGGGGCAATTTGGGGTTCATTATCTTGCCGAAGGATACTTCAACGTGCTGATCTTCCAATTAGTTGGCGACCCGTTCTACTCTCTGAGACACAGCCGCCCCACAGAACACCGTTATTTTATCTGGACAATACTTTTTAGTGAATATTTTGACCTTTGGGAAATACGCTTATTTGCTTATTTGTTTTTTTTGCCCAGAGTTAGATGAAAAGATTGATTCTCTTATGTCTCTACCCTTAATATAAAGCTATAGCCCAAAAGCCTGTTAGCTTAACTTAGCATCAAGACCGGAAATAGGAGGGAAGAGCTACTTTAGCTCTGAACAAAATTCACCAATCCTGCCTGCCAGCACCTTTAAAGGTTCTGAATCTCTGCTGGTTGCATTATAACCTCACACTGATGACATGACTCCAAGAAACTACCTTCAGATAGAGCTAAGCTAGCTGTTTCCCTTTGTTTCCAGTCTTTTGGAGTTTCCCATTTACCTCGGAAGTCAGAGGTCGGAGCTTAGAATGACATCTCACCTGAGTTGATCCCACATCAGTATAAGAAGTTGGAAAACGAAGATGTTGTTAGCAATACCAGTTCAAGTCATGTTAGCCATTGTTAGCAATACCAGTTGATATGAGCGCATTGTGCTGTATTTTGTGTATACAAACATCATTGCAACATGTCCACAGATGGCACTTGAACAGAATTATGTGTAGTGCTGCATTAATGAGACACAAATGAGATAGAAGTGCTAATAAACTGTATAACAAATTTCACTAACTTTGATGAGCGGCTCACCGATATTGTATTTTGAGGTTGGGGTTGGTAACGCTCCTCTGACTTCCGAAATCCAACATCAGGGGGTGTTCAAGTTAAAATTTTCGACTGGGACCTCGGAAATTCGGTCTTCCCAGTACAAATGGAATGCACCATTTGTGTTAGGCCAAGCTATGTAGTATCATCCCATACCTAAAATGAGTAACCATAGCAACAGAGATGCTATTCAACTTGCTACTTTAGGCTGCAGCTCACAATACAGTAGGCCCACTGTTTGCTAGTGAAAATTTTGACATTTGGGGACAATGACATGGCTGGATACCTAGCCATTCTTATTGTTAAACATACGGCTGTATGCGATGTTATTGACTTGCTAGCATAATATCAGCTTTCTGGCTCACAGCTGAGCCAAAGGGTTCTCTGAGCTGAGCAGGCTAGAAATACTGTAAGCGGGATAATGCCCTTCAAGTTGTCCATAATCAGGAATTAATGGACTCCATGGAGGCAACCGTTTTGACTTCCCCATCATCCATTAATTCCTGAGACTTAACACCTCGTCAGGCATTATCCCTTACACAAAGAACCTGTATCAATGAGATGCCTCCCTCACTTGTGTCTTCACAAAAAGTTTGCTGCAAGGACATGCAAACCAACATGGCTGCCAAACAGCAGCTCCAATAAAGCCCTCAAAGCAGGGACTCTAAACTTTGAGAAACTGAAGTGTGATATTTGATTGATAAGATGGCCGTGTGCATCACTCAATGTAATTTCGCTGTTTGTTTTCAAGGCAGCTCTATCACTGGACTTAGACATACTGCTGTTGAGGACACATTTTTCTCCCCGTCTTCTGTGTTTTGTTTCAACATCAATCACTTTGGGCCGGACAGGTCCCTGCTGAGGTTCAGGATGAGCCCCAAATAATGAAAAAAATAAAGAAAAAGCAACTGTTGAAGAAATGTGGCAGAGCAGCAGTATGTCGACAGACTTTTAGACCAACAGCACTGAAGCAAGTGACTTTGTGTGAGTGGGTTGAAGTCCCTAAATGGTCATGGTGGGTACAGTTACTAAAACAAAGATTGTTATCAGGCATATTTGACAGAATGAGAACTGATGTGTATTTTGTCTCAGGCAGGAATCCTACAGTATCTCAATTAGATGAAGATAAGGCCAGAACAAATGTAATTGTAACTCTACAGTTAGCCTAAATTTGTTACCCTGTTGGTTTAGTCTAGTTATTCACCTTGAAGCAATTGATTCGAACGCAACTGGACTTAGTTTTGTCTTAGAAGACGTTTCAACTCTTATCCAAGAGGCTTCATCAGTTCATACTTGTCTGACTAGCATGAACTGATGAAGCCTCTTGGATAAGAGGTGAAACGTCTTCTAAGACAAAACTAAGTCCAGTTGCGTTCAATTCAATTGCCTTGAGATAACTATGACCTGGATAAATGAGAATATCCACAGGCATATTCACCTTGAAGGCACGAATGCTAAGCAGAGACCTTTATAGCTCATTCCTTCCTTTTGTTTTGTTATAGAAGACTCTGGATACTTCAGCTTTGCCGTGGCCTTCTGATCACACTGTCAGGTTATTTTAAAGCTTTGGTTCCAGTTCACCACTGTTGCTTGCTTTGTGAAAGTTGCGGTGACTCACACTCAGAATGAAATACCTCTGCCGTTTTAACTGGCTGATATGATTTGTTGCCATCCATCTATACTGTATGGTGGAAACGTTGGGTTGATGGCCCCTGACATATTCAAAGGCTGTGTCACTGTCATTCATCCTCCACTGTGACATGGCTGGGGGAGTGGACAGGGCCACACAACCCTGCGCGGATAACATAAAGGTAGCTAATGTGACATGGCATGAAGTAATTCATATAGACTACTACCACACTTTCAAATCATCATACGTGAAAGGAGTCAAAGGACGATTAGCGACCTTGTGTGCAGACACGCAGGGTGATCCCTAGTAAGGCAGAAAGCACATCCGTGCTTATAGAGGCAGCTCGCATGCTGTAAGGCACTTCAGCTCCATGGCACGCTTTACTGTCAAACATGCACTAATACCAAACATGCACACAAGGGTCACTCATGGGCACGGTCCAAGAGGGGGCATTGTGGGAGAAAATGAAAAGAAAATAGTGAAGCCTAATGGCCGAGCAGAGGTTTAACTTTGATCTCCTCTCTGATTGGAACAGGCAGCTGAGTGTTTTAGAAAACTCTAGAAGGCAAATTTCAGTTTGAGGCGTGGGCCCTCTATTCAAACCCTCCATCAAAACCTTGGCTGTAATACCCCTGGCAGCCAAGTCAGCATTATATAATGCATATGAGAGTCTCCATTGTGAAAACAGAAGCGACCGCTCTTAATGGCTTAAGGGCACTAAGTGACGTAAACAGGGAAAATCAATTACGGTACTCATTACTTCCAAGCAGAGCAACAACAAGATGTAAATGAAGAATGGACAGCATTTCGAGCAAAAATCATAATCCTATTAATACCAGTGTGGAGACTTTTTTACCACAAGACTGTTGACAGCATGATATTAAACTATGACAGGCCTCTGGGTGTTACTGCTCTCATTTTGCTGAACAAGACACAGGACTCATAAGCCTGGCACAGGGCTTATAAGTCCATGAATTCTCATGTCATTTGCCTGCTCAGTGCAATTAAAAGCCTAAAAAGAGTTTTTATGCAATGGCAGTCAACCAGTCATGCACTCACTAATACCAGTCATTGGCACCTTTGTGCTAATCTTTACTGAAACTCTCTGTACTTGACTCATGTTAATGCCCCACCGACTTTGGGACCATAGAAGATGACCTCAAGTGGAAAATGAGGCAAGTTGAACATTTGGAAAACAAGTTAACACTACACCCACTTTGGGATTATGGATTGATGAGAAGCAGCAACCTCCGGGGCTGAAAAATGAAGCCACAGCGGAAGTGCTTAATGCTGCAATTCTTTGAACGGCCACTTGAAACTGGCTCCAAAAGTGAGTCAGTCCCCATAGACCCCCATGTTAAAGTGCCCAACTTTACAACAGAAATAAACCTGTTACAAAAAAACGGTTCTGGTCTCTGTGGCTAATTTCAACATCAATGACAACCATGGGAGGGTGAATTTTCATATAACTCACCTACTTAAATGTTATTAAGACTTAAAGTTACGCACAGTTAGGGGTGGGGCCACTTTAAGTGACAGGCTATCTGCAAGGCATTGCTACAGTTTATGAGTCAGATCCAAACCTTGCTACGCCACAGCTCCACCCACCTGCTGGTTCAAATTTGGTCACTTCTGGCTCAAAAAAACTTAGATGGTAATAGCCAAAATGCCAAACCCGAGGCTTCAAAATGTCAGTCAACAAACCAGTGGGTGATGTGACAGTAGCTATCTCCATTGTTTTGTACAGTCTATGGTTGATGTGCGTCACGCATGGCCTTCATTCAGAGTTTCCCCAAAGTACATGGTGAAGGATAAATGATTTTGTTTAATAAGAGGACTCTGTTAATACAGTTGAGGTGTTAATGCATGAGGACACGCTTCACACAATCTCACACCAACAGTCATGATTTTCAAAGCAAAACATCACATGTGCGGCCCTCTCAAAGGCCACTTCACTTCAAAGTCAGACTACCATTCTTCATGGAGAAAGACTCGTATATACATGTATTTGACTTCACTTTTTAAAAGGTCACTTAAAAAAACTCTAAGCTCTCTGGGGTTGGCTAATATCCAGCTCCGCTTATGCAGCCAAGTGCATTAAGCTGCGCAGATGAAGTGCCACAGCCGACCAAGCAGAAAAACAACTTGTGCCTGCCTGGACTGGACGGGGTGGGGCCTGCCCGGGTCAGCTTTGGACTCCATAGTGCCTGGGGCCGCCTGGGACTCAGCCACCATTAATTACCACTAATGAGTCGAGCATGAGTGACCTGATGTTGATGGACTGAACATCCACTTCATGGGATAGGGAGGGTTATGGGATATATAATGCTGGGATTAGACGTGGGGAATGTGGCTATGCTGGTTAGAGGGGTGTAGCAGCAAAGATGCATTTTGATGATGAAGATGAATAATCACTGAGGGAAGAGGAGTATAAACATGATGAAGAGAGAAGTGCTAGTTTCCTGATTTATCATGTGGGGGGATTAAGTTGCTAAGAGGCGTCTCTCAAGAGATTTTTTTTTCCAGTTTAGAACAAACCATGAGTGTGAGGTCTTAAATCTCTCGTGAGTAGTGCACTATTTGTGTCTTTGAAAGACTTCAATATCTGTGTTTTGCTGTTTTAAACCTTTAAGTGAGCCCCGTCTCAGGAACTGAGCAGAGTTGAACACTGAACTTGGCCACTTCAACAATGACTCCCTTTTTGCATTTATATTCCTGGCGTGCGGTGTGTATGAATCTCACAACTCTGCAGAGTGAAGCAGGAACAGAGGAAAAGAGGATGTGTGTGTGTGTGTGTGTGTGTATATGTGTGTGTTTTTGTATTTGCTACAAAGTGAGGACCAAAACATGTTTTTAACCAACAGAGTGAGGACATTTTTGAAAACGTAGACAATGTGGCTGGTCCTTGCTTCTACAAAGGCTTTTTTAGGGCTAAGACTTGGTTTGAAGGTTCAGGTTTTAATAAGGTCTAGTTTATGGTATAAAGGTTTGGGTTAGGCATTTAGTTGAGATGGTTAATGTTAAGGTAAGGGTCTAAAGAATGCATTATGTCAGTGAGGGTCCTCACAAAGGCAGAAGTACAGGGATGTGTGTGCATGTGTGTATGTGTTTGCACGTGCACACACCACAGATGTGTAAATTTGGGTGCGTGCATGAGTGTGCAGGGATGCGTGCGTGAGTGTGCATGCACATTCCAGCTCCATGCTATGTGTATTTGGATTTGGAGTGGCTGCTCCCTGCCAGCCAGCCTCCTCCACCCTCCGTGCTTCTCACAGCAGAGCCAGTGTGCCTGGGGGATAGGCTGGGAAAACATGTGGGGGAGAGCCTGCAGGAGCGGGGAGACCCAGCCTACCTGCTGCATGTAGCCGGCTGGAGTCAGTTGGTGTGGGGCAGGCACCCAAAATACGATACCTTCAATATTTGCTTTGGCTCAATTTGTGTGTTCCGTTAAAGGATGTACTGTTGGCATGGGCTGTGACATTTTTAACCTGCAATAACAATCCTGCTTTGGGAACACATCTTTGTTTAAAACTGTGTGAGATGCATGCGTTATGCATATTATTTTGTTTATCTCTGTTTGTGATGCATGAACGAGCAGCTCTGTCTCATGAGTTTTGTGGGTTAGAAGTGTAAGATGAGCTTGCATGACTGATTTAGTGAGTGATATTGCAAATTGCTCAATTACAGCTTGGCCGATGTTCAACCCTAAGTATGAGAGCAATCGTTCATTCTCAAGACTTAACAAAGGGGACATTGTTTTTGTCAGAGTTTCCACTTTTTCCATAATAAGCAATACAGACGAGGTGACCTGGGCTCCTCCCCTGAGATGTTAGGCATTGTTCAGAATTGAATGATCACATTTCCGATACGAGTGCTCTCACATTATTAAAGTGACAGGGATATTTGCTAACGGCGGCCCTGAACAGTGAGGGTCATCCCCCCGAGGAGGGGCTGGGGAGCAGGGAAGCAACAGGGAGCGGCACACAGCCCCAGGCCTCATCACTCTCTGCCAGGCATGGCCCACTTCCAGTCAGTGTCTGTGCTACAGGAAGCCACTTTGCAAAGTCAGAATGATAGATTACGCTAGGTGAGTTAAACAATTACGGAGCAATTTGGAGCTCTATGCCTCATAAATTGCCGGTCTACCATCCTGAAACATCTCAGGGAAGAGTAATGAATCAACATTCAGAAATGGAAGTCGGATAAACCGCTTAAGCTATTCTTTGATGTTAATAATAATAATATTAGGAGAAAGAGTGTTGTTTTTTGACTGTCAAAGATTCACTTCTGTGCTGCTTTTCTTTATCTACTGTTGTTTTTTGTTTTGTTTTTATCAAAAAGGCATACAAAACCTGCACGTTTACGCACATGCACCAATTAGATAAAGTAAAATATACAGATTTAAGAAAAACGCACACTGAATTCACAAACACGCACAACACTGGGACATTATGCTTTTATCCTCATATGAACAGCAGCACAGTAAGGAGAGCGTCATAGCTCCACACTGTGCAGGGTGTGTTATCATGCAGGTAACTGATAACTGACTCGTCTGCCCATTGTGAATACAACAAACCAGCATTTAGAAAGCAAATGAGGAACAAGAGAATAGGGCATACGCTTGACGTGACTCTGTAGTGACGCACAACACACCGGGGGTCTGGCCTGTTTGCTGGGATGGCAGCAGTTATCAGATTATTTCCGCCAGTTTGCAGACATGAGACTCCTGGGAGGAGCAGGCAGAAAATGGAGATAAATTTTGTGGCTGGCAGTCAGGTGTCCATACTGAATGGATTTTATGCATTCAGTGGCTTGTATGTGTGGATGTGTACCATTTGAGAAGCAATAGAAAGGATCATAGCAAGAAATAGAATTAAAGTTGAATGCAGATGAGAAGGTGGCCGGTTCAGGAAACAGAAAAATGCTATTTTTAATGTGTGTGAGTGGTTACTGTTCACCACAGAAGCCACTGGAATGAAACATAGACGGACTTTAACCGTGACCGCATTTTAAAGGATAAGGCTGATGTTATGCTATATTATTCTTACCATCAACAAAACCTCTGAAAAGACCAAAACCAACAACGTATTAGTCCCTCTCTCAATATTTTCCGATTTTCTTACCCTCTCTGTGGCTCTCAAGCCCATTTGATCCTATGAAGACATAAATCTCAAGAAAAACTGGTCTCATATTAATTGTTTAAGGTTTTAAAAGCCCAGTGTGTAGGATTTAGGGGGACATATCAGCAGAAATGGAATATAATATAATAAATATGTTTTCTTTAGTGTACAATCACCTAAAAATAAGGTTAGTTGTGTTTTTGTTACCTTAGAATAAGCTGTATATATTTACAAAGGAGGCCGGTCGTCATCCATGGAGTCCACCATGTTGCACTGCCATGTTTCTACAGTAGCCCAGAATGGACAAACCAAACACTGGCTTTATATAGGGCCATTTGTGTTTTTGTTTCGGCCACCATAGTTAGATTTTTAAATGTGAAATTGCTTTATTCAGTGTTTTTACCACTTTGAATCACCCAGTCCATTGTTTTGGAAAGGAGGAGACCTCCGCGAATAATTCGGCTCCAGGTAAAATCCACCAGAATGTCTGGATCTTAAGTTATCAGAGAGAAAAAAGGTGAGCACACATTAGCATGTGCTGGGCTAGCGGCCCATCTTCAACTACATCAGAGGAACACTGATTTGTAACATGAATTTGGCTCGAGTGGAAACCTCCTCAACAATGAAAACAGAAGGAATTCTAGCCAGCATAAGTTTCAGCTGCCACAATGCCACTAAATGCCACTAGATTCCACTAAATCACCCTAAATCTTACACACTGGACCTTTGAAAAGGCCCAATAATTCTCTGAAACAGCTAGGCACTGTAGTTTTTGGCAAAATTACTTTAACAGGAGTAAATACTGAGCATTAGGATTTAGGATCTTCAGGTACCTCATGATTCTTTTCGATTGTGTTTCAGAGGGCAACGATTCAGTGATAAAACAATTATCAATGCATCACGATGCATCAAATTTGATTTCTATACGTATTTTATTTTTCTCACTGTGTGACTACTTGATACTTTTAAAACAAAACTTACTGTATTTGTAATGATCCATGATTACAATAACAGATGAATTTACTTGCATACCATCTGGCTCTTGTCCACAACCCTTTTCCCTTTAACCTTAGAGCCAAAATGCCTCCATAACCGAATTTTTAAACCAGTCCGATTGTATCCATCTGAGTTGCTCATGTTAACCCATTATGAGATATTTTTGCCTGCGTAGTGCCCAATGATTGCATACTGTAATATTTCACCAGAAATAGTTCGCAATTCACACTGTTGAATAATAATATTTTAACGTCTCCAGGAGAGCAGCTCCTCTGCTGCATCTTCAGCCAAGATGCTAAGCATGTCCAGTGAAGGAGACTTTGAGGTGAAATGGACTAAGCAGAAAGGTATTTTCTTCACCACAGAGTTGGTTTAAGTTGTTAAATGCTGCAGCGTGTGTTGGTCAGCTGGTCTCATTTGTTTACGTTACTGCTGATAGCTTCTCCGGTAACGTTTGTCTCTGGGTGGTGGCATAAAACATTATTCACAACATATTTTCACATTCATCCTGCAAATATAATTATTTAGATATTAAATTGAAACAAGCTTACAACTGCTGCCTTTTGTGAAAATAAATTACATGTTAACTCTAGCGTGTCCGCACTGTAGACTGTCCGGGTGCTTCACTGCTCTCGGGGTTGAGTTCCGCCTCTCTCGTTGCATCAACATTATGCTATTAATAAACATTTAGATGATTGAAATTTGTAAATTGAAGCCGAATTGTCCACATCCGCTTTGTGATGCATCTATCTCGATTATTTTCCTCACCCCTAGTGTACATATTGGGGACTATTTTCAGATGCGGATTTATACACATTAGCATGCTAGTGATTGTTAAAAGCACCAGGACGGAGTATGTGGGACTGAGAGAAAATTAACAACAGTGCCCATGTTTACTGTAATGAAGAAAGATGTCGCCCTTTGCAATGATGTGGCTCACTGATGTGTTTTAATACAAAAATGGAGGTCTGTGTCGTGGACAATACGTCTTAGTAGTATTATTTCATAGTTTGTTCTTGTGGTATTTCTTAAAGATAAGAGAAAAAATACAACATAGCATTAAACTAGAGCTTATCCTTTAACTGTGTCATTATGAGAGCAAGACATTTCCACCCTAAACATCCTCAAATCCTGTTGTCATCATTCGTCATTTCTCCTGACATCCGGCACTTTGTGAGACGTTCTGCCCAGAATACTTTGAATCATCCCCTCTTCCCCGTATTGCAAATGTCTTTCTCACTGCATGTTTCCTCTTTTTTTATGAATCTTTTGCTTTTAAAATTGACATTTTCATCAAATGACACTTGGCCATTCAATCAGGTATCAATGAGAAGAGGAAGAGCAGGAAATGTATTTGGTTTTTTCACAAGAAAAGTCAATGCAGAGTGTAAACAGTTACAGAACTGTGCAGTGCCGAAATGTTCATTAAAAGAAGCTACTGTAAAAAAGTTGGTAAACACCATTAATAGTGCATGAGAGTTGTGGTTTGTTGCAGTTTTAATACACGCCACACTCTTCCTGGGAATACCTTCATCTCACACACACACAACATTCAAACATACACACATTGCACACAGGCAGTGACTGTATCTCTCCTGCCTGAAGGATTTACCGTCTTATCTACTTTGCACTTTGCATCATATTTACTGTGCTGAGTTTTCATGTCCAAGAGCATCTTCAGTTAAAAGCTCCCAGTGTGTTTACAAGTCGCTCTATGTGATGTCACCCCTTTAAAACGACCCAGAGGAAAATATCCCCTTGCAGCAAATCTCATTTTATGACATTAGTCATATCCTTTAATTACTCCTGTGCCCTCAGTGCTAAATGAGCAGTTACTTCAGAATATTGTTGCATTTAGCAGGATTGCTGCGTCTGCTGCGTCAAAAAAGTTCTTTTCATATTTTTTTAATCATAATTCGCAGCGACTCCATCCTTGATTTTACTGTAATGCGACAAACCACACAAACCCACTTTTTTTCTCTTCTCCTCCCCATATCAGATTATATGAGATAATTGTAAGGGAGAAAATACCATAGCGCTGTTTTTTAAGACTCTCCCAAAAGCTCAGAGAGAGGTAGTGCAGGGTGAGCAGAGAGATTACGGCTCAGTGACTTCAGATTTTTCCCTGCTGCTGCTGATTGCCAGTATTGTCTGGAAAGCATCCTGCGGGAGGCGTTCGACTCATGGATATTACACACAGACTTATTACCCTTGACAGAAGAAATGAGATGAAAAGAGAGAAATAATAGCGAAAGAGCTGCTACCTCGGGGTGGAATAACACACAGCCTGTAGGAAGGCTGGTTTCCCTCTGATTGGAGAAGATTGTGTAATTCTAGTCGTGCTCTTGTTGTGCGTCAGTCACCCGTCACAAGTCCTCTGCCTGTGTGTGTGTTTAAGTGTAGGGTCTATTGTGTGTTGATGACTTGTATAGTATGTACTCACACGTGTGTTATTCACATCTGTCTCCTTTTTTTAGCTCGTAGTTCCTCTGTGTTGCTATTTCCAAGCTGCCTGCAATGATTCAGTAGCCACAGTCTACGCTGACCTTTAATCTTTTTATTATCCGTCTCACTATTGTCTTTACTTTCGTCATTAGCTAATTAATGCATTCTAATAAGTTCTGCTTTCGATTTTATTACTTATGAGGCAGAACGATCGTGATAATGAAGGGACCCATCTGTGAATAAACTGTAAACAAAAGCACCTCCAATAATCAAACACAAGAACTGGAACCTGCCATGACTCCCAGATTGGTTAAATGTGAGGCATTAGGGCTCCCATAAGCTGCTTAAAGTAGGTTTGTAACATTCAACCGAGGAATTTTAAGAATATAGATTATCCATCCATAAGTGCATTTCCATCCACCAATTTTTTATTTTAAGTTAAAAAAATGGAAAAAAAAGTTGAAATATTGCAAAAACAATGTGCTCTGCTAAGCTGCAAAAGTCTATGCATCAATAAAAGCAACATACATGAAGCATCAGGCTTGGGTGTCTTTTTTCATACTTTAATACCTTCCTGACATTTCACGGGGGTATTTTTAATTTGTGTAAAAAAAAAACATAAAAGCTGAGCTGCTGGTGATAAACGTAATTGTAGCTTGAATGTCATTGTCTAACCTACAATGCTGTGTTTATAATATGTAATTAGCCTACTAAGAAAAGTCTTGCTGGGCTTAAATACTTAATGGCCCATAGAATATAAGCACCCTTCTTCCATGGATTCTTGCTGCAGGACCCGATGACACTTGTTGGCGCGGTGGATACAGACACATCAGTGGGCTGAACGGAGTCTATGTGTGGGTGGTGGTGACAGACTGGCAGTTGAATAAAATCATAAATCTCCTTTTGTAGTTGGAAGAAGTGGGTGGCACAGTGGTGCAGTCATAGCTAGAGGGTTCCTGGTTTGAACCCCCACCTCGGGGTAGGGGAGTTTTTCTGTGAGGAGTTTGCATGTTCTCCCTGTGTCAGCGTGGGTTTTCTCCAGGTATTCCGGCTTCCTCCCACAGACCAAAGACATGCAGGTTAATTGGTGACTCTAAATTGGCAGTATGTGTGAATGTGAGCATGAATGGTTGTCTGTCTCCATGTGTCAGCCCTGTGATAGTCTGGCGACCTCTCCAGAGTGTACCCACCTCTTGCCCAAGCTTGGATAGGCTCCAGCCCCCCACCCCACCCCCCAACAGGATAAGCGGTTACAGAAATTGAAAGAATGAACTAGTTGGAAGAAGTCATCTCAAGAAGATAAAGTTATATATGGCAATATTTTTATGATTCCGTATTGTCATATTTGATTAATCAGCTAGGAGACCAATAAGACTTTTCTTTTTATTTGTTATTATGAGTTCTGTAACATTATTCCACACCACTCATTCACCATCTTTCTCAGCTCCGCTTGATGTTCCAAAGGCAGAGACTGACCTCTAGTGGCATGTGCTGTGCATTACAATATGTCACATCAATACAGCATCTCTGTATCAGTTTAATAGAAAGAGGAGCATCTGTATTTTTAATGTTATTGAAAATCATAACTTCAGTGTTTCTAAATATTTGGGTATACTGTTACACCTTGATACCGCCCATACAGTAAAACTGAGCCAAAGTTTGTAACATTAACTTTGTTAAATGTTGCTGTTGTCCCCGGCTTCATATGAGTAGAGGAAAAGTCTGCTAGTAGCTAGGCTAATCTATACAATGTAAAATGCCATAGGCCTGTGCTAAATACATTAGCATGTTGTATTTGTGGGGAAAATGTGTCCAGATAAAGACAAGTGCTTTGTCTGTGAATGCTGTGAGTTATAGTGAAGCCGATTTGTGTACTTGTGTTTGAAATTGTCTCTATTAAGCCATGTTTAATTTGTGTTTTGAATCAACTACACTTTACAGCACTTCACAGAAACCCTGCCGCTGACCAGTGTTTTGGAGGTGTAACTGCAGAGTGACACAGACACACCACCGCACAAGTATAAATGCTCACAATGGCGTAGGTCATGTCTGAAGGCTACAGCTTAGGCATTGCCTAAGTTCCTCAAATGAATACATGAAACAAACATTTATGCCATATTTCTGTGGTTTTCCACCGTTTGAGGTTTGACCAGCGCTCTGTTAATTATGTCATCTCGTTGCACTCTAATTTTGCTATTGTTTAATGACACCAATCTGCAGAAGGAGAGCCACCCTACTACTAATATTCACAGAACAGTAATGGATGGAAATACATATTTATCCGCATTTTCTTTTGCCAGTTATGTGGGGAAAAATAGGCCCAAATTTGGATGAACACTTGACTTCTACCTTAGACTCAAATAAATTACAAATTAGGCCTCTAATGTTAGATTAATTGATTTTGGGGGGCAGCAAAACCAGCTGTAAACACAGGACATCCAGTACCTTTTTTTTTTTTACCTGGAAATTTGTGATGGTGAAATTGTTAGAAAAGGGTTTATAAATACAGCAAATACAGAGCAACATTAGCATTCCTATGGAGTCACGTCTATGGCCACCTGGCGAATGTAAGCCCAATATTTACCCACAATTGCAGTCTGTTTTTTATCTCCGTCAACTCCTGAGGGAAATATCTTGTTCTTTAGCAGCTAAATGCTCCACTGTGTTCACCAGCTAGTCATTAACTGCGTCTGTTTGGTGATTGGCAGGTAACATCCAGTTAATATAGTAATATTGATTAGTTAAGCTTGAAGAATCAATTTCACAAATTAAATAGGTACTGCTTTACAAAGTTGTACTTAAGCGGAAGAGATTGCTCTCTGATCAGCTGCCAATGGAGGCTATAGGCACCATATAAAACACAGGATGGTCTAAATCAAACTGTGAGCACGTTTGTCTGTTTGCTTCTGGATCTCTTGGTGCCTAATGGACACCTGCATCAAGGAGTGTCAACGATAAGTCGTGACTTCAATCAAGAAACTCTAATCTAATTCAAGATAGTATGCACCATTACACATAACAAGTGAAACAGCAACACAGCGGAGGTCAGCGGGGTGACAAAATGATTAACTGGATTGCTTAAGCATCCTGTGTCAGCAAGCAGAAGCCTTATTGAAGTATTCTTGAACACAGATAAGAGACAATGACTCCCTATCGGCTCTAAGACGCACTGTTGTGTGTCTAAACCTGACCTCTGACCTCTCCTTGGAGGAGGGGTGTCAATAAAAAATGACCACAGTGACCATTTCAATTTTGCATTATTGAAAAAAACAAGAGCAGAGGAGCTTTGATACGCTCAAGCTGGGCTCTTCTTTATGTTGATGTGAGCACAAAAATAAACCCAAACCTACCGTCTGAATGTATTTCCTTTGGCGCATTACTCATACTTGTGTAAGAACACATCAGGAGGCTTGTGTGTTTCTTTCAGAGCGACACATGATGCAAGCTCGGGAGCTTTTTCAGTCCTCTGTATTAGGGACAGCAAGAGGATCTTCAACAGACTGTACCCTGAATGTGGTTGCCCAGCGAGAGGAAGTATTCAGTTTGGATGTAGCTGAACACATTGTTCTCTCTGCACAACACTTCAACTAGACATGAAGTGCATGGGATTAAGACTTTTTAATTACTAATAATTATCTGTATGCGTCTGCTTTTGTGTGCGTGCACTCCGGTGTTGAATGCAACATTGCTGTCTATTAACTTGTGTGTGTGTGTGTGTGTGTGTGTGTGTGTGTGTGTGTGCAGCACTCACATGCCTTCTCCCTCTTCCAGTTTCCTAATTTAAACAGACGTTTGCATGTGTACATGTATTTTCTCACAGGACTCGTAGCTGTGCAGTCCTCCTTTATATGACTGGCGCAGCGCTAACCCATTAAAGACTTGCGGCTACCTCAGACCATACTGTGGTCACCTGAGAGCCCAAACCGAGACCGTACCTCTGGAGATTTACAGTCAATCCGGGCATAACGACACCCCCTCAAAAAAAAACACAGTTTCATATTCACACCTCTACAACTGCACACACGGTGAAGATTATTCCAAATGAATAAAAGCGGCAATTTAAAGAAGGAGAGGCGTTCTAACACATTTTAACACACGTCACGAGTCTGTTTCCCGCTTTCCATCTCACCACGATCACTCGCTCGGTATACATATGGTAGCCATCTGGCCTGGCAGAACAGAGCCGGAGCCTAGAGTGGGGCAGCACTACTGTGATCCATGTACAGTAACAACATGATTAACCCTTTAGAGCCACAATGGTGCACTAAAAACAGTCTTTATTTTCCGTTTTTTGGCACGTGTGTTTGCATCCTGCTGTCTGTATTTGTCTTCACTTTTCAAATGTTCAATCAGCAGTTACACCTCATCCATCCAAGTACTGCTTTACCTGTTTGAAGCAGTGCATTTATGATTTGCCATATCAAAGCTCAGCTCTGCTGCCTCTGTATCTTATCTCTCTGCGAGACTCCAAGCCAGCGTTCCTGCAGAGCCGCAGTGTGTATAGGGAAGTGCACTTCTCCGTGTGTCCCTCCAAAATAGATTTAAGTGCAGGGTAGGAGCCACATCGAGGTCAGCGTTCCTGTCCCACTGCTCTAGTCAACCCTGAGACAAGTCAGAGTGGATCTTAGCTACAGTAGTCTACCCTCTGACTGACAGACTCAGAGAAAAAAAGGAGTTAAAATGAAAATAAAAAATGTTATCTTGTGTTATATAATGTTTGTTGCCTGGGGGCCACATTTACAAAATGACAGGAGGCCTGAAAACATAAATAATATTCATCAAATAAAATGAATAAACAAGCCATATCCAGTCACACCTGCTCTGCACAGGCCAGGTGTACGCAGGAGCATTTTGAGGACACGTGGGGCTTAGCCTGGACCTCTTTTGGAGTCCTGGGGATTCTCCCTTGGCACCTTTTTTGATAATCAAGCTCTATTTCGATGCTTTTTAAGCACACTGGCACCTTCTTTACATTTCAAGTACAAAAAAAATCCCACTGTGGATCAGTTTGTCTTCATTGTGAATTAGAAAATAGTCGACAGGCCAACTGGCATCCTACTGCGAGCCAGATCTGGCATGTGTGTAAGTTGAGCATTACTGACATACAGCACAAGTTTCGCTGTAGAATGTAAGCCTTTAAAAAAAGAATTTTTGCACAACTCATAACATGATCTCACTGATAAAAAGATATGCAAGGAACAATCTAAAAATAAAGCAAAAAGGACAGACAAAAACATGCTCCACTCACTGCCAGAATTAGATTAAAGCAGTAATTTGACATTTTAGGAAATGGAATACTATTCTTTTAAATATTTATCCAAACTACTTGGTAGTGGTAACCCAAATGCATTGTGACAGATTTGAAAGATTGAATGCATCAACAAAAACAAAGATGGAACCCTCTCAGGAGAAAACATGTCTTTTTTATTTATTTTTTGCACTTGTGGTATCATTTTGGTGAGTTTTTCTAAGGGGCTTTTTTTTTCTGGCAGTGACTTTGGAATAAAGGTTTCAATGTTAAATATGCACTGGATCTCCTCTGTGCGGCTGCCTATCTCAGATTATGACTAAGGTGCATTTAGTGACATCTTAATGGGAGCTCTCGCACTCATTACTTCTTCTCCAGTGACAGTGTCGTGCCTGAAGCATCATTCAGCCTCCTCTCCTCTCCTTAGCGACACAGAATAGCTGCCATATGGCAAACAAGACCAGTCCACTTAAAGAGTGGCAGGTGGCTTATATAATCCCTCGTTACTACACATCCTAAAACTCTAACTGACTGTCATATTATTGTGATGATGGAAAGTAAACAAATTGAAGCATCTTGTGCAGTTACACTGTAGTTTGAAACTCGAGAACATTACATTCCCAGGGAGATTTCTGCTGCAGTGACAATCCCGAGGAAGATAGTGACAATCATCACGTGAGCACACAGTGGGAGAGAGCGCGGCTACAGTCGGCAGCATGTAAGAGCTCCATCAGTTCCTCCCTGAGGGTAGACAGTGCCTTGCATTAGGACGCAGAGAGCCAGTGAGTCACCTTGCCTCAGTCCATCCTGAGAGCATTCAGCACTTCACTGTCAGCTGGTCCTGTAATTCCCTGGACCAAGGTTAAGGAGCTGGACAGTTAAAGTTCAAGTGTAACAGCAAGGTGTTTTTATCCATGTTTTTCAGAGTAAGAATAAGGTCCTTGGTCGATTCATGCAGCCCTGCAACACATGCTGGCAGCACTGTATAATTGCCACCCCGGCCGGAGCAACTTTCAACGGAAAATCAAATCAAAAAAAATAAGTGAATAGAATGACTTTGATGACAGGGTCAGTGTTAAAGTGAAAGAGGCTGTTTCCGCCCTCCTGAAAATGATGGCGTCTGCAGTGCAATGTTCAGCTGAGTCACACCTGGGGGCCTTTAGTTGCACATCAAAAGAGGTGGGTCATGAATCCTGTGGCCACGCTCTGAGTGGGCTATTTACTTTGGTATATAATTGTCTGAGAAGAAAGTGGGAGTGAGGAAGGTGCCAGGGTAGCCCTCCCGCTGCTTTAAATGGTTTAAGATGGATTTCCTGGAGTTTGCACAACTGCTCGCTAAAGAGGGCACATTCTGAGCAATAAAAGCAATAAAGGAGGTGTTTCAGAGTAATCCCCGCAGACACGTCTCTGCAGAAACACGGAGAAAGTTCCCTTTTCTTTATAATTGATCTTGTTGGCTTGTCTAGAACTTTGGCTAAAAACTGTAGCAGTTGAGGACACCTGACACTGGTGCAGCAGATGGTGATGTCTCCTGCTCTTTATTTCAGAGTCGTGCAGGTTGTCAGTGGCTCTCTGACCTGAACAGAGATGTAAATGAGATGGTGCCATGGCTGCTGCTGCTCTGTAAGCAGCTGCTCTGTAGGTTTATAAGCGAAATAACTGTGACTTATTACCAAGAAAGCTGTTTCCAGATGGTTTTCCCACACAGTTTTTATTACTTGTATAGTGCATAGTGAATAGCAAACACAAGACTGGTATAATCAGAGGCATGCCTTTTAAAATCAGCACATTTGAAGAACTGTGGATTTAGTTACTAACTAACCACATTAATTCTATCGTAAGGGACTGTATGAAAATTATTGGAGTGGGGAGGGGGGTTAAAAATGCCCAGCATTATCATTATTTTCTTTGAACCTGTTTCTTGACTAAGAGAAAAGGGAGTACTTCTGCATATGTAACAAAAACTGCATCTACTAGCATAACACACTTGAATCTCCCACAGAACTGTTGACAGTCTTTGTTTCTATTGTTGGTAATGTAGTCGGCAGGTTTTGACAAGAAGAATGTGTGGGATGAAAAGATAATATCGCTGGTTCTGCTGCATTGGTTTTGATCATTGTGTTTTACTCTATTGTGAGTCTAACAACATCGTAGAAGTGCAGTGCTAAATTGGTGGAGTTCTTGTTGAATACGTTAATGGAGTTATCGTTTTCACTAAGCATCCAAAACAGAATTTAAATTAGTTTTTGTCAAAACCAAAATAATAAAGTGATGCAAGATGTTTACTGACAATTTTTATTCTTGAACCAAGAGCTATTACTGTCACTCTACATGGCACATTTGTGGCGGCTCTATCAAAATCAGTTGGAAGCCGCACAGCTCATTTTTAAATAAACATGGATTTATGTCAACATCTCAATTTTTGGGGTCATTTTGGGGCTTTGTTTGATTTTAAATAAAGTCTTGGCTTTCATTCTTATCACCAAACCCACTGGTCCTACTCAGTACTGCTCTCCCTCTGTGTCTCCCCAAAATTATGAATCACAGCCTTAATATAATAGTAACAAAACAGCACCTGAGACAGTGGGGTTTTGTCTGATTCCAAATCAAAAAAGTATTGGCCTTTAGAATATTAAAACCTTCTTAAAACCCACCAGGTCGCCAGGGACGACCTGCTTGAGCTGGTTCTTAGCGGCTTAGCATCGCGCATCACAATATAAGATTTAATGTTTAAACTTGTCAATATGGACATACTACACATCGTCACTGCCCCAGCACTGGATTTCAATGACTTCAGAGTGAGACTGGTTTGAAATATGTGTCTGTTCTTTGATATTTCTCCTTTAGTCCCTAAGGATCCACCGATCAAAAGGATCAAAAGGGTTTTTTTTATATATATAAAAAAAATGTATCTAAGTTGTGAATATTGTCATGTGAAGTTCATTGCTAACTGTATGCTAACTTTGTTCATCAAACGGACCAAAGTTCTTCTGACATAAAAACGTTTTCTGTCCCCCTGCATCGTGTTGTTGGGTGTGCTTATTTTTGTAACCTTACAGGCTTTCTGTGTATTTTTCACCCTGGGACACCCCCTGATACAGCATGTGCTTCCAGTTTGGAAGGTCAGTGGGCTCTCCCTGTATCTTTGTGGCCACCATAATGCAAACTTTTTCTTAAAATCATGGCTTGATGAAAGTTTCTAAGTAATGTGACATATTTGCTTAATATTTGAAGTACAAAAACAGGGGTCATTGTGACTTAAAATGATAGAACAAGTCACATTTAGTCTACCTCTCCCAAACATGTTTCCAACTAGAAGGACAGAAAACATAACCCCCTCCCTTTTCTGAATCCACCACCACCACTGATTTCCATACAGTCCCTTACATGTTTAAACACCTGTCTCAGTGTGGAAAAGTGAAATGAATCGCCCTAAAAGCAACTGTCTGCTCCCACAAGATGAATGAAGAATGTCACCTTCGCCGCAGGCAGCATGTGCATTAAATTAGCAGCATATTATGAGAAAGGAGCCATTAAAGCCAAAGCTACTTTTTTCACAGTGATTAAAGGGCTAAGTAGGGAGTCGCTGCTTTCAGCCATTTCATAAGTTGACACCCTGCAAGCGATAAGAAGGGTGCAGCACGACGCTGCAGAGGAATAAGAGACTGTCAGCAAAGCAGAATGGAGAGTAGTCTGCTTCGTCACCCTCAGAGCGAGGAAGGCTAACTAACACACAGTGGTGTGACTAATGAAAACGCATTTGGAATATTACACATTATTACCTTTGGGAGAAGGCTCTGACAGGTGCAACTAGCAGGCATAATTACTGCGATGTATGGCCTCCATTGTTTTCTCACTAATGTGACAAACCTATAAAGGGACATAATGAGATATTAACATTTAAAAGGGGAAACTGACTGCTTTTATTCCCTTTTTTCCTGCAAAGAAAAATCACAAGTGAGTTAGCCTAACCTCATACATAAGGATCTGTCAGTCAAATTGTCACTTTTCAGGCTGTGGTCTTGTGCTTTGCCATGACATCAGTGTAATTCCCCCCTCTCTCTATCTCTGTCCTTTTTTTTCTTTCAGGTGTGCTCAGCCTACCTGAGGGTCTGACTCTTCACAGGGACCAGCAGCAGCGAGCGGGGAAAAGCGGAGAGGGAAACGCCTACAGTCAGTCTGAGCTGCGATCCATCGAGCAGTGTTTACTGGCTACAAGAGTAGGCAGCATCTCTGAACTCAGTGAGTCGTGTGTGTGTGTGTGTCTGTGTGTGTGTGAGACAGGAAAAGTTTGAGTGGAGAAGTGAAGGACAGTCATAGACCCCTCCCCCAATGTGCCCTGTAGTCACTGTGGCCTTGAGCAATGCTATTAACTGCCCAGCTGCTGTAGTGAGCTGCTTACTGGTCACCTGCTCAGTGTCAGGTGATAATTTAGACAATGTTGCGCTTCTGACTTTGTGGCAAAGGGTTTTTAGAAAGACCCATTTAAACATGACAATGTTCCTGTGCTCAAGGAGAGGACCATTTCCCAAATTTAGTGTGGAGAAAATCATAGACTTTAAAAGACGACAGACTGGGGAGCTGCTGCCTGGTAACTTTTGGATACTGATGTAATATTTTTATAAATAAAAGCATGAACGTATCTGTGTTTTTTTCTCAAAACTTGTTTCTAAAACGAGCCAAACAATATTGGTCGCTGTCACTAACTCCCACTGACTGCTGCGATGCAGTTTACCTATCATGTGTATTATTTAATAACGATGTCACGATGTGTGTGTCCCAAACTAATAAATGGTGTCAAACTAAGACTAAAGCAAACATGCTTTTAATTTCACCGCACTTCAGCCGGCAGTTGACCATCAGTCACTATTGAGCCGTCGGTGAGTGTGTGCTGCCCTAGTCTTTGTGGTATGTCCCGAACCGTTGGCCCCTGACGGCCCTTGACAGCCCTTGATGACTTTTTTCCCGCCAATTCAACATGCTGAATCGATGGCAGAGCCCACCGGGGAATGAAATCACTCTGATTGGCAGTTCAGGTCAGTGCACAAGAAGAGAAACTGAAGTGAGGAAAGTAAACAAACAGCTAAAGTCAAAGAAGTGAGTAAGATAAAAACAAACTTGTTACAGAAGGTAAGATCATTTTTCTTAAGCTATTGAGCTCCTTATCAGAAACCTTTCGTGATGATTTGTGTTATTGTTCACTGGCGCACAGTAAATATATACATATATATATACACACACACACACACATATATATATATATATATATATATATATACATATATGATAAATGTACATGCTGGTTGGCAGTTGGCTGCAGTCTTTCTGTTCGTGTTTAACTTTTAGTCTGAGATACAGGTGACATGAACAGTTGGCTTTTGTCACCACTAGTTCTCTGATGTTGTTTTGGCGTGTCTGGGCTTTAAGGTGTTTGCCTTCTCAGTGCTGATGTGTGATAAAGATGAATATGATATTGATTTAGACTTGCGGCAGGATGTGTTTTCGTTGTGGATTGGATGCTTGGTGTTCATTGTTGTTTCATCTCTATGTTTACGTGTGAATGTGCTTGTCCTGTTGTGTGTCAACTTTAGTGTCAGATCAGAGGGGTTCATCTGAGCATGTGTATTTCAACATGTTTGTGTTCATCACACTTGAGTGTTGTGTCTGACTAATAAAGTGTTCTGTAATGCATACTCACACATTGATAATATATGCCTATGTCAGTTGCAATGCATATGCCCCCCACTCCCTCCATATGTCTTGAAATTATGGCCCCCTCTTGGGTCAGATGCCTTCTGTGGTCGATGGAGGGACTTGACTCGCCTGTACAGAGCTCCAACCTCAAACACATCCAGAACCTTTGGGATGAATTGGTGCACCAACCATTCACCAGGCCTTATCGCTCAACACCAGTGCCCACGCTCACTAATAGGCTTATTCACAGCAGACACTTGTCATAGTAGGAAAAGCACAGGTGTTACTAATAACATTAACAATGGCTCTGTTATATTTGAGTATCATGACAGTGTGACAGTGAGCCAGCATGCACAATAGCAGAACCCTGAAACTTAAACAGTAAATTGGAATTCAGCCATTATTAATTATTCACACCTGTACTTTTCCCACTGTGACAAGTCAAAATGTCCTCTCTGGGAAAAGGTCTTTACTGTATGTTCTCCCGTGGCTGAATAGGAACAAAGCCCCACAGCCAGGTTCCTAACTCTTGTAGAAAGCCTTCCCTGAGGAGTGGAGGCTGCAGCAGCATATTAATGCCCTGAGTTTATAATTGAGATGTTCAAAAGTCTCATACAGACATTATGTTTGTGTATCCACATACTTTTAGCTACCTAGCTTATGTGTAGGACTGGCTATCATTTAAAAAAGAGAGTAAAAGTTCACCTAGCCGTACAGACACAGTTAGAGGGCTAACTGTTAGCATCACATAGCTACACTATCCAATGGTTATCAATGGTTTTAACGATACAGTCCAGCTGTTTTTGTGTCAGTATATGTTTGTTGGGACTGTTTAACAGCTTGGTGTTTGATGCTAGTCGGTGCTGCCATGTTAGCTTGTGCTACAGACATTGAAAGGACTGTTTGCCAGGAAGAGCGCGGCTGGGGAGACGGCAGCAACAGAAAGTTTGCTGAGCCGTCAGAGAAACAGCAAAGTGCAGGATCAGACCCCCAGCACATAAAGGATCAAATGCAGGTATCATTTGACAGGAGACGTTTCAGTACTACTTGGGCCCAATCCCAATTCCTATCTTAACCTTCAATCTTAACTTTCAAGCTCAACCCTCAGTCTCACTAGCCCTTAAAAACCAAGTGTTAGTGCTATCTTGAGACTTAGAAATGGGACACCCCTTAAAGGCACATACGTCTTCAGACTGTGGGGGGCAGCAATACGCCAAAGCTCCGTCCCGTCTGTCAATTCAAAAGAAGAAGAAGAAGAAGGTACATTACATCATCAGTAGTCGTAGAAGAAGAAGGTTACAGACGAACGATATGAATCATGCCATCTGCAGCTGCGGCTACAGTAGATGACACTGTCCAGTCATCTTACAAAAATGTCGGTGCAAACATTTCACGTATATTGATAAAACTTAACATTACCACTGAGAAAAATGATATTTCGTAATGTTAACTGAACAACAGCTAACGTTATGGCTTGTGTGCACCGCAACGGCTAACGTTAAAGTTACTGACTATCGATCGTTGGCGAAAAAATGTGTTCGTGTTTATGCTACAAAGAGGTCTAAAATCCATAAAATGACATTTAACTAAGATATTACAATGCTTATCATAATTTTTAAACACATATTTGCAAGGAAAATACTCACAGTTATAACTCTTCTTTTTACCGCTTTCTGCCGCCATCTTGCTTTGAATGAATCGTACAGACTCGGCTGATTTCGGCTGGGCTTGGCCGATGATGCGCAAGAGATTCTGGGTTAGCACTTACCGCCAAGTGTGGTGCTAGAAAATCTCAAAAGTAAGGGACATACAGCCCTTAATCTTCACCCTTAACTCAACACACTGAGAATCGGGACAGCACTAGCACTTCACGGAAGCGCAGATTTTTGAGACTGAGGGTTAAGATTGAGGGTTAAGATAGGAATTGGGATTGGGCCTTGTTGGTACTATCGATAGCTCAAGGGTATTAAGTACCGATACCCAATGGTGGGAGAAGTACTCAGATCTTTTACTTAAGTAAAAGTAGCAATACCTCAGTGTAGAAATACTACAATTACAATTTATAGTCCTGCATTCAAAATATCGCTGAAGTAAAGGTACAAAAGTAGTAGCATCAAAATATGCTTTAAGTACCAGCAAAGTACTTATTATGTTGAATTGCCCATTTCAGAATATAAATTACTTACTAAAACTGGGTAGTTTAATCTATAGTAATATATCAAAGTTTTAGTAGTTTGTTCATATTTTGTATAGATATTATGATTCTTAAAAGTAATTAGTAACTAAAGCTGTCAAATTAAAGTAGTAGAGTACTAAGTACAATATATGGCTCTGAGATGTAGTGGAGTAGAAGTATAAAGTGCCATAAAATGTAAATACACAAGTAAAGTTCAAAATTGTACTCAAGTACAGTGCTTGAATAAATGTAATTTGTACTTTCAAGGAGTCTACCGTTTAAAATTGTGTGGGTATTAGGGTGTGATCAATATGGCTGAAAGTTACTAGCTGTGCTTTTTAGCTGTAATATCTGACACCTGTTATTATGGGCTTTTATTCAAGAGTTTTAAATTTTGACCATGTTCATGCCAAGAAAACTCCAAAATAATCCATGTTCAATACTTGGTGTTTCCCCCAGATTTTTGTTCTTGGACTGAAAATCCTTTAAAGCAGTATTTTAAACCATCTGATACAAAATTTTAGCAGCTCAAATTCGAGCTCTGATTGGACCCAAAAACTCAGACCCGGCCCTATACCCATTCAGTTTCTGTCCAGGCCAAACAGAGCCCGACCCACAGCAGCAGTTTTGGGCCTAAGCCCGATTAAAAACCCATATTTCTACTGTAAAAGAAAGAAAAGATATATATTATTGTGTAGTCTCAATATTAAAACACCGCACCACTTCTCCTTCTTCTCTTCCTTATTTCAATAATCTATTGTCTGGTGCATGACAGACTCGGCAGAGCGGGCTGCACCCCTCGGTGTGTCTTCTGCGCACAGTGGTCCATGGCGATGTGGTGCACAGATGATGATCACTGCTCTTCGCTGCATGTCACACACATCTCTCCCACTGCTGGGGAGGCAGAAGCAAACACTACCAAGTCACCTTGCAGACCCCTCTCTTTTTGTCATTTTTTTATTCCTCTTTCACATGGACTCTCCCAGTTCTTCACTATTACTCCATTGTTCTGTCACTTTCCCTCTCTCAGTCACAGTCCCCCCCTTTTTCTCTCTTTCCCTCTTGATTCAGTCCATTAAAATGCCTGCCACTTGTGCATGAGAACTGCCAGTTTCATTAAAAAACACCAGCAACAACAAAAAAGCCACACAGCTAAACTGGCGAGAACCCGACCCGATTCGAGCCTGGGAGCAATAATGGGAATTACAGCCCGGCCTGGCCCGAACCCAGTGGGTTGGGTCAGGCCAAGTAGGGCTGGGGCAGAGAATCAGAGCTCTAGCTCTCAAACACATTGATCCATCACTACACTTTCAGTGGTAGAGAGTGCTCTTCAGCCATGTTAGCAGCATGGCTCTAGGGTTGGCATTATTGGAAGGCCTGTGACAGTCTGTTGATCAGCCACATTCAGACAACTATCTCAACAGCTATTGGAAGACTGATCCAGAAGATGAATCCTTTGGTGACCCCCTAAGTTTTTTACCATCAGCAAGTAAAACATTTCATTTATTCTGTCAAATATCCTCAACTTAATGGATCGGCACTAAATTTTGGAAGGACATTCATGGTTCCTAGATGACTCCCTCTAGTTTGGTGATCTACTTTTACTCTAGAACAACCATGAGGTCCAAATTTATGTTTTTAGGCCCTTGCACCAGTGATAGCCATGGCCGAAGGCATTATATTTTTGGGTTGTCTGCCTGTATGTCCATCCCATTCTCGGGAACACAATATTGCAAGATTCTTCAAATTTGGTATAAACATCCACATGGACTCAATGATGAACCAATTAGATTTTGGTAGGTTTGCGTATGACCTATGTGAAGTGGGACAAAATTTTACATAAATGTCTTATAAGATAAACTAATGAAGGGATGCCATTTAATATCCAAAAAGTCAAAGGTCAACCTAACTGTGACATCATAATGTTCTGCAAAAACATGTTTCTGGCCATTACTCAATGCCATAATTAAAGAACAGAAGGAGAGACATCGGTCAGACACTGGTGACACTGATGGTGGTAATTCTAGTTTGTAAAATGCCTCAACAACTATTAGCCATATTTCTATGAAATTTGGTGTAGATGTTCATAGTGCCCAGAGGATACATTCTAATGGTTTTAGTCATCGCCCTAACCATTCCTTTAGGTCCATCAGCAGGCCAAAGTTTGTTCTTATCCAGTAAAATATTTCAACATACACTAGATAGATCAGGACATCATTTTGTAGAGACATTCTTGGTTCCCTTTGGACGAATCCCAATGACTTTGGGGATCTGACTTTTCATCCAGCGCAAACATGCCTTCATGTTCCCCTCAGGATGAGTTAATGAACCCCCTGAATTTTAATCTAACCCTATCATCTGGCCTAAATTTCCATTTGACCAATATTTTGGTTTATAAACAAATACTTGCAAAGCTATTTACGCCCTCATCAGCCTCGGCTTCATTTAGTGCTTAGTGCTAACACATGTTAGCATGCAGACGTGCTTATATAAGATGGTTAGCATAGAGCCTCACAGAGCTGCTAGCATGGCTGTAGGGTCTTTAATAAATAAATGAATAAATTACAAGCATTTTTATAGCAGGTTTTATTGAAGGTGTGCAGCTCAGCGTGATTTGGATGACATTATTGGCTGATATGATAATGTGATGTTTAACAAGGCACAAATACTGTCAGACTTTATCAGTGCATCACTGTATCATAATCCTGCAGTGCATGCGTATGTGCATATTTGAATAATGTGAATCAGTTCACTGTCAATGAGAGCAGCTCTAATGAACCAGAGCTATTTATTAGGCTTATAAGTTTGACAAACCTCCCAAATGTTAATTGAATGTCTGTCCATTCACAATGTACTCATTATTCAAAGAATAATGGGCATCTGAATGGTTTCTGAATACATTTATACAGTGCGAAGTCATTTACATCGGCTTTAGGAGTCTGTTTTATATAATGATAACAGCTTTTCTACATCAGTAGAGAAATTACGTAATGATTATTTTTTACCCTTTCGTCCTCATTCACACCAAAATAATAATACACAACAGTTCGACATAGCAAAGTTTGTGGGAAACTTTATGACAAACTTTCATAAGGCCCTTGACAAATATGAAGTGGCAAGCTGTACTGCAAACCACTGAGCACATAACTTCATGTTTACTCTTTTGATATAATCAGACTTAATCATAGAATCAAGATGCTCATTGGAAGTGATGAACAGTTTTGTTTCTTGGTTGCGTGCAGCCCATTCCAGAAAACAGTGCTGCAGTGTCCTCTGACAGTAGAATAACAAATTCACTCACATAAGCACAGATTAGCTCCTGATGTGAATGACAGTTTTTCTGACCAAAAAAAAAAAATACTCGAGACAAACAACTGAGAAAGGGTCGTCGAGTCTTTTTCTGTGGTCATGACAAGGCTGGAAAAATATTTTCTGTACATCTAATGTAAACATTTATCATCAGAATAAACAAGTCAGCCAATTCTCCTCATTGTGTGTTTTCTCGGGAGTGAGACGGGAGGAGTGGGGTGCCGCACTCTGCCAGTCCACTGTCCATGTTGTGTTGATGAGGTCAAGCAAGGACTCCTTCTGTAATGTTGACACTGCAAACACTCTGAGACAACAGAGCGGCCGATGGATAATAGCGGAGCTTAGTCCGGTGGTAATGTTATCAGCTCTGGAGAGGAATTCTGTAAATAACTATAGGATTTGCAAACACACACACGGCTCAAGCCAACAAAAAAAAAAGAATAATTGAGAAAAGCAGAAGAGCTGGCAATGATTGCACCATCGGCCTGTCATGCAGTGTGTCTGAAAGAGAGCAAGATGGGAGACAGAAAAAGAATAAAAGATGGACAGGTTGCAGAGAAACACAGATAAGAGTTTGATTTTCTGGAATACATTTCATGGAATAAAATAATGCTGGCCGCTGTAGCGCAGTAAGATTTGCATCCTATGCAGGGACAGTCTTTTGGGCTGGCATTTAGACTCAATTTTAGAGGTTTGCCACTGATTTACCTCTTTGTATTTTCTCATTTTCTCTCCTGCCAAAATGCCAAATTAGCATATTTGAAATGACAGTCCTGCAAATACTGCAATTATTAGGACTCTTGGTGTGTCACCGTCACTCAGTCATGCCGGACAAAGTCCTGCTTCAAACATGTTCCACACAGGGTTGTTTGTGTAAGTCAGTACGTATTGAATTCCACCGAATCTATTCTTAGCGGCGCAGATGGGTGGAGCATACACAATACATATAGGCTTTCTCCATAAATATGTAAATCTATACAGCAGGGAAATACCACCTCCACTAAGTGATGCAAGGTCAAACAGCACTGACCTCTCAGTGCAGGTTGACGCATCATTTGGCCTCAAACCACACAGCATTGTGCACTGAACCTCCTCCTTTCTTACGAGTAATCGGACATTTTGTGAAATATTTTCTTCCTTCTCTCACTTCTGTACTCTAAATGTGAAGCACAGCCTGGAGATTGTTAGCTTAGCTTAGCATAAGGACTGGAAACAGGAGGAACAGCTAGCTCGGGTCTATCCAAATGTAACAAAGTCTATTGCTTCATATTTAATGCACAGACATGAGAGTGGTAACATTTTTTTTAACATTTTTTGTCATGGCAAGAAAGCAAATAAGCGCATTTCACAAAGTGTCCAACTACTCCTCTAATCTGCTGGAAATATTTCAGGAGAGATTCATTCTGAGTGAAAGAATATTATTTACATGTGCACACAAGTATGCGAAATGTGAATAGTGAATAGTGAATAGTTGGCAATTAGACCCAATTGTGATGTCATATATTTTGAGGGGTGGTGAAGCTGTAGTAGAATAGGGAACCCACATATGGAGGCTAGATGCTGGTAGTGGTGGTGAGAGTGAAGAGATAAGAAGGGTGCTGCAGATCTGGATGTTAGGAGGAGTGGGCCTTTGATGGGCTGGACCTGGGCACTGGATATGATGAATAGAGGAGACTTGGGTGGAGAAGGGCGCAATGATTTCACTTAAAATGACTCCTGACAGCAGCTGGGAGGAGAACAGATTTAAAGTTTGACAACAGCATCATGATCGGCTGTTAGAGATCACAGCAAAATTTGATTGGTTTAACTAAGGAGTGAGCAGCATTGTGAATGAATGAGGCAAAAAGAAACTCTTCCTGATTGAACTAATGCTGAGCTTCACTAGGTAGACGAAAACACTTCCTGTTCTCCTATAAAACAATATGGAGGTCAGATTTAGTATTTCCTAAATGTTTCAGGGTTGTCAAATATCAAATCCCTTTAGGTTTTCAGACCCATAGCCTTTCAGATGTCACTATAAAACTCTTAACTTTCTGCTGCAAGGTATTAATCTGGGATTCATCCACTGTGAATCTGGCAGTCTGACCAACCAGCAAACTGTGTGAGTTGTTCAGATGATGCCAACAAATATTTCTCTGTATAGAAAACAGAAACAGAGTCCAATCACGGATTTTGTGTGTTTTCATTTACAGCTTCCCTCAACCAAGCAAAAACCCATTGAGCTGCCAGATCACAAGTTCTGGTTTCACTCTGTAAAACTTTAAAACTGCATTTCACATCTGTATGTTTGCTTTAACAGCTCCAGCTTCACTAATAGAAACTTGCGGCTGGATTTTAGACTTCTTTGTCACGTTCATTCTGGCCTTTTCAAACCTTGTTCGCAAATTTTATTACCTGCGATTATATTTGCAGGTATTAATAATTCATTTTGACACTTACACTCCATAATGGGTACTTTGTCATACAATATTAGTTATTAATGCTGATTAAAAAACACTTTTGAACTTCATTATTCATCATTATTGGACATAGAGCACAAGGCTTTTGGAGCTCAGACATTGTGATCTTTCTTTCTCCTTTTGTCTCGTGTGATGCTTTTCATCTTGTGCTTTATTCTCAGGTGTAGTGTGATGGAATCAGGGCTGTTTTCCTGTAAATGTTTCAGCCGAGAGCTAACAGAAGACACTGCTAATGGCCGTCAACACTCGCTGTAATACCTTTCAGAGATCATTTTGTTGTGTGGCAGCAGTCAGAGCTTCTTACTTTGAATACCTCATATCTAATGAAAGGAGCAGAATCTTTTAGGACATGGAACAATTTAAGGCTTTTAGGACTTCATAATAACATGTCTTTTGTTTTGTGATGGTGATTTTGATTGCAGTGTTGTAGTCGGCACCTAAACCGAGACCAAGTGAAGACTCGAGTAAATAGAGACTAAGACAAGACCAAAACTTTGAGGGGTTGTGCTGGACGTGGATTTTGGTATTCAAAATATTGCATAGACTTCATTTATCAAAAAATTTGTGGCCAATCACCAGCCTCACTAGCCCATATGTTCTGGCACTGCCCAAGAGTCACAACATATTGGCAAAATATTTTTCAGTGGCTATCAGACGTCCTGGGTGGACCTGTGGATCCTGATCCGCTGACCGCACTCTTGGGTATTAAAGGCTCTGATCTTGTGTTAACCAGCTCCCAACATAATATGATGTTATTTGTAACCCTACTAGCACGTAGATTGATATCATTAAATTGGAAGCAAGCACAGGCTCCTGCCCATTCTGCCCTCGTGAAGGATGTGATGCACCACTTGCATTTGGAAAAGATTAAATTCTGCTTAGGAGGGTGTGAAAACAAACTCTACCAGATCTGGCAACCCTTTATAGACCACTTTCAGGTAGATCCCCTCCCTTCTTTTAAATAGAACGTTAAATAGAATGATATTCTTTACTCGTAAATATTATATTTTGCAAACTTGTGTCTTTTTCTATACATGTATGACAAACCACCTTTAAGGGTATTTTTGATTTTTGACTTCCTGAATATTTTCTAAATTTTTACTAGAAATTCGACTTTTGTACTACTTCCACATCTTTTTTAACTTTGAAAACCCCAATTAAAAAAAAAAAAAAAAAAACGCTTTGAGAGGTTGAGACCTAGTAAAGGCCAGAATATTCCCACACTGCATGCCACACTAAAAAAATTTTTTTTTAATTTTTTTTTATTAATCCCTTTGTTTTCCATGTGCAAACAAATATAACCAAACCCTAAGAAGCTGAAATGAACTTTACCATCTTTATCAACACTTCTTTTTTACACAGATAATTTAATGATATCTCTGCAGTTGTGATCTTGACTGGTCTTGAAATAAAATTCAGAATACTTTTTGTCTAAGACGGAGACAAGATCAAGTAAAAATGCGGTCAAGAAGTGGCCTTGGTCAAGACTGATCTCGTGTACAGCAACAGGGTTTGATTGATAGGCTGAATGGTGGAACTAAATCATTAAACCTTGATGTAAAATGGCATAAATTGAGGTTAAAACA
Organism: Epinephelus moara; assembly: GCF_006386435.1. Classification (NCBI taxonomy): domain Eukaryota; kingdom Metazoa; phylum Chordata; class Actinopteri; order Perciformes; family Serranidae; genus Epinephelus; species Epinephelus moara. Next base: position 16,624,258 of record NC_065525.1, on the reverse strand, counting down.
TGAAATCCACCAAAGTCACACAAGCCTCACATGACAAAAGCAATATGCAGTCAATGGGGGTGATACGTAGAATAAATTACAACAGTTCTTCAGTGTCTAGAATGAAAAATGAAGGGTACCCACGTGGAACATAACAAGGGTGAACATCACATTTCCCTCCTCACTCCACTGAGTAGATACCATACATACCTCCTCTAATAAAGCCTCCAGAGACTTCTGACAGAAAGAGTCATCACGTGATGTTACTTTGTGTGTTGTGTTATGCAAACTAACCTGTCCTGATTACTGCAGGGATGCTGTGTGCTTGTTCCTGCCACAGATTATAGTGTATGACTCCTCAGTCTTTATAACATGAAGTCTGAAAGTTAAAGTGGGTAATAATGAGGAAAGACCTTCTTAGTGAGAGTTACACTCAAAGCACGACATTAAAACCCCAACGTTTTATAGTCAAAGAGCATGAGTTCAGTCGATTTTGTTAAACTGTTGCCTCTCTCTTTTCTTTTTATATTTTCCTCTCATTCTCATTGAGTCTTTTCTCATTAACAGCAGCGGATTCAGATGGAGCAGCTCCATAAAGATAGTGTTTGTGCCCTCCTTGTTATCTGATATGCGTGGTAGTTGGTGGTTAAAAGCCCTGGCTGCTTTCAAATGGACAAAACTAATAGCGGCAAGAATAGCTTAGCATCTTGTTGAGTCAGGATGGCCACGGGCGACTATTAAATGTAATCACGGCCGCATAGCAGCAAATAATTGAAACACAGAAATGGTGATGATGGCAGCAGCTGCACAGTGCAGCCAGTCTCCATTCATCAATACCCAAAGGAAAGCTGGTTACTGCGTATTTATTTACCTATAAAGGGCTTGAGTGTAATTGCTCCGTCAGAAATGAGAGTTAATTTCTACATTTCCAAAGAGTACACTTTCTCTCTCTCTCTCACTATGAAACATTTAACAGCCTTCACAGTCTCTGAAGTAATGAGCAGTTTGGTTGTTATGTGGGTGCTGCATTGCCGGTTATTGACCTTAAAGGTGCCAACTCTCATAAAATCCCTCTTAAATCAAAGCAGTACCATTATACGCAGGAGACTGGCATGTTTGTGTGATTTTGCTTTTCTAAGGGGATTTTAAAGCTCTGAAAACAAAGAGAGCGTTGCCCCACTGCTTAAAGGTAATCACTGAGATACCTGAGGAGCCGGATCTGCTGTGTGTGTCCTCCACCTCCCTTCCTCTTGTTAGCATAAAGAATTAATTACCCAAGAGGAGGTATTGATTAAAGGCTTGAATCTTATAATGAAAGGCTATTGACGTTTTGAGCTTATTAAACTGCTGTACTTCTGTCCATCCTTTCTTCCTTTCTGGCAAAACAAAGAACCCTTGCAGCTCTGTGCTGATACACGCTCACCGAAAACAACGAGTTAATCCTTATTCAGCACTTATTTCTGCGTACACCTGCTGAAGGAGCGCCGTTAATCTTGCTTTATGCATTAAGCTGCTGCTACTTCGCTACTGTTGCACTCTCTCTGTGTTCGAAATAATCTTCCTCTTCAGCCCTGCCAGCATCCTCTGCCGGCATGGGGAAATGTCACAGGCCAGCATAAATAAGACATGAGAACTGGCTGTTGCTGACCACCTCAGCTCCCTTTACCAAGCCTAAGAGGGCACTGTTACAAGCTTATCTGTATTCCCACCGGTACAATTAAGGGAAAGATGCAGGACGAGTAACAGATAATGGCAGAGAGCCTTAACTTAAAGTTTGCACAAGAGGTAATCATTGCTGTCGTGATATTTCCTGCTCATTGCATCAGTAGATGTTGTCCAGCGCGCAGTTCTCTATCAGCACAGCTCCACTGTTCCCAAAGGACAGCTGAGAGATTGACTGCTTTATTGCATGAATGCTCTTCCCTCATTCAGGCGTCCTTTTCACACTCGCCTCTCACATTGTCGAGGCTAAATGGAATCTTGGCAGGCGTCAAATAGTGCAATTTTGATGCTAAACAAACCCTTTTGTCCATGGAAATGACTGTTTGTTCCTGCTGTGTAGCGTATAGACACACATATTGTATAGTTCATTTAGACTCAGGGAGCCAAGTGCCATCGTGCTGTATTACTTTTTTGCCTTGAATAGTATCAAATTGACCCGAACAGTGTGATACAGAGTGGGGATTTTTATTAGATCGACCCCGCTTCAGAATTTCATTACATTTTCTCAGTGCAGTGGGTCTAGACAGGAAGGACAAGCGACGGAAATCTGACAGCAGTCAGTGAAATGGGATTTGAGTTTGTGCTGTAATAATACATGGTGGACATTCTCTGCCACTCAATAACTAAAGTGCCACAGTCATAACGTTGTCTTGAAGTGGACTCTTGCTTGACTGCCTGGCTGTGAGAGAAACTTCAAATTCATCTCTCGATTTTTGGTGAGCTGAGTTTGCTGCACTAAAAGGCAGTCTGTTTTGTCCCTTAAGTATAAAAAAAAGTGGCTGAACATGCTTTTCCAAGAACTGTTTACTTTCTTTTAAACCTGCCTAGAGAATATTCAAATTTTTTATTAGCAGAGGCCTCTCAAGCTTTGATTTTTCAAGCCCAACTGGATGACCTTAAAGTACTGACAAATTATGCAGAGGAAATAGCTTGGAGTAGCTAATGTTTATCCATAAATATTCATTCTCCACACAGTGCAGTCCTGAGCGCGCTTATTCTCCTGCTCTCCCCCAGTGAGCTGCACAGAAAGGACTGGGATGAACCCTATCTTTTTCCTGACTCGGGTGCGAGGAAACATCTCGATTTCCCCTGACAGGCTGAGCTCTGAGGGGACTGGAGGGAATGAGGATGATTCCCCAACGTCTTTTTAAAGGCCGTGTGCTTAAAATATTTCTGTCTTTTCACCCTCGTGCCTGCACATGAAGTCCTTTCTCATTATTCATGTTCTTATTGTGTTTCCCTGTTCATATGTGTGTGTGTAGGTGACCTGGTGTCGCGGGCCATGCACTATCTACAGCCGCTGTATATGAAAAACCACAACAATGGGACGCCGATCCACCAGAAGAGCAGTGTTATCCACTGGGCGCCTGAGGCCATCTACACGCTGTGTTACTTCATGCACTGTCCTCAGATGGAGTGGGAGAACCCCAATGTGGAGCCCTCGAAGGTTACCTTACAAACAGAGAGGTGAGAAGCAGAGTAAATAAAATATAAAGAGGAGCTCAAAATCCTCAACACCTAACCTACCCAAAGTTTAATAATCCACAACTGAAAATAGTCCATAACAACTACACGACTCACTATTGTTTTTGTTTTTGTTGTTTAAAACCCACAGTGCCCAGCTGTTGTAGACATTATACAGAACATTTGTTGAAAATAAAACTATATATTTGTGGCCCCTTTTTTAAATATTCATGACTTCATTAGGAACAGATGAGCTCGGGGCTGAGAGCGATAGACAGACAGGGTAAAGAGGTGAAAAAGTGTTGAGAGTCTAATACAGTGCATTGTTAGTTTTAATAATTTCTTTTTCACAAAGAAAATATACATAAAATAATACCCGCGTTCACACCCTTGGGTTTGGCCCTTTGATGCTGAGAATGAAGGGCTGAAAGCCATAAACAGACTGCACAAATTCTCTCGTTTCACAAACAGAATCCAGTGCCACCACGATAGCTGGAAAAAATGCTCCAATCATATACAGTTTCTACACATCCAACACATTCTCACTCTGACCTTGTCACGTATGGATGCTTGGTCATGGCATTTCCACGTCCACATATGACATGCAAGGCACCCTGGGTGTGTTGACTGCTGACGTTCTAGAATGCTGTGTCACCTTCAGCCTGTTACATGCGTTGTCTCTTTTCACAATACAATTCAGTTTTCACAGGAAATGTACAGTTTAAACCAAACACACATGGGTAGATTTAAGCAACAAAAGCACATGGTTGGGATTAGGAAAAAGTAACAGGGTCTGGCTTTACATTTATACAGGCAGCGAACACCAGCCTCCTGGGTGAAGGTCGGTGATTGTCATAATTGTCCACCACCCCTCCTGCCTGCCCTACTTTCACCCCCTTAACTTAAGTTGTTGTTCGGCCGTGTCTCACTCTGACACTGCCAGGCGCCAGTGTCATGCTGATGTATCATGCTGATGTGGAAGGATGGCTTTTTCGCAGAAGTAGAGCCGGTATTCAACAACTTTGGCGTGAGACCAGTTGACACGTAGTGACTTTAAAGCAGCTAATCTCTATATTTTTGTATTGAAAATGCATTGGATCACTTACTTGTATGTGACAAGGCTTGTTTGTAACTATAAACCCACAGTGAATTATGACCTCGGCTCTATGGAACACTTTAGCATCTTTCAGGTCATTGTTTTGGTTTTCTGACCCTTTATTGTTTCAGTTCACGCTCACTGCTCTCATCAGCACTGTTTCAGACAAAAAAAGCTTAAAAAACCCACTGCTTACTACCTGCTCAGCGCTGAACAGGCAAAGTTAGCAACTAGCTGGCAAACATAGTGGAGCATTAAGCAGCTAAGGAGTCAGATATAAAGTTGGAGGAGACCAAAAACAGAGCTAAAGGAGAGTTAATATTGCATTTACATTCGTCAGCTGGATACATAGACTGCTATATAAACTCAAAAGTTGGTATATATGGCAAACTTGTGTTTACAGCTGACCACAAGTTAACTTTTTAATTGCCAGGTCAAGAAGGGTTTCTTTTAAAGGACTATAAAAAACATTATAAAAAAGAATGGTACCATTGTTTAACTATGAGCACGAATAATGGCTTCAGTCAGCCTTCAATAGGAACTGAGAAAATCAGGTTTGTGACACAGCTAACAGCCTGTAACTGACAGAAATATAAAACTCTTTTGTATATTTGCACAGCTGCAGATAAAGATGAGGCTACACTAATATAATTACTATTACACTATTTCTAGAGTTACACTCCAGTGGTGGCTGTGAAGGATTGTTTCCAACTCATGTGATCGGAACATCTCCAGTAACTCCAGTCTTTTTTTGAAAAAAGACAGATGTAATCATTTCTAAAAGTTCACATGCCGTTATCTAACAACATATTCTGCTTCAATCCATATTTGTTGGCATTTAGCCTTTTAAAAACAACAATATCAGTGCTGTCAAAAACAGTTTGATCTCCTGCTTGCTGCACAGAAAGAGAGGCACGCACCTGTATCAGCAGGGCGGTCTACCAACAATCTAATCCATCTGTCACTATCATATATTACATTTAAATCTATTTTAGCTCTAACACTGTTATAGTAAATTATTTAAGTCACTACAAAAAGGATACTTTTATGTATCTTGTTTTATGCTATCATTGGGTTAGTATGCTGCAGCCTTGTCTCTTAGAAACTGTTTTTTATAGGCAACTTATTTGAAAAAAGGTTTACTGACAACATATTTCAGTTGTTTTTTTTGCCAGAACAGGCAATTTTGTAATACAGAATCCAGTCATAGTGATTACAGGCTTATTTAACCGAAATCTCAATCTCTCCCTGAACTTAACCAGAGTGTAACTGATGCCTAAACCTTAGACAAGATTCTTTGCTATAATGTTTTATATTAAAATGTTACCAAAAACTTTTAATCACAGTCTTTCCTCAACCTTAACCAAAGTGATTTTGGTGCCTCAACCCAAGAGAGGGATCTGGACACATATCTGGGGTTCTGGTGTTTAGCCCCTTCACTTTGTACATCCGCCATCCTCGCCAACCACCTCCTTGTGGAGCCCACTTGGAACATGAATGTAGTGTTTAGTTGCCTGAAATAAAATGTTGTCTCTGAACATTATCCATGCAGCAATTACGTTGCCACAATGTAAATAAGAAGGCAGTTAGATAACATACTACAAATGTAATTTCTAGGAGACAAGGTTGCCTGCTGCCATATGTATGTATGTTAACATAACGAATGAGTTATATTCATTATAGAAAGTTGATGAAAGTCGAACTCATCTAATCTAATGAATGGCTTTATTCAAATATTTGAAAATCTCAACAAGATCGGGGTTTTTGTTTTTTTTTGTCAGGGGTGATGATGTCATAAAATTTGTCAACAGACGTTCAAAGCTTCCTTTGAAAACCTCAAAAAGCTTCAAGTGTAAAAAAGACATTCAGTGCAGCCCTGCTTTTCACAATAAAACAAGAAGCAAGCCAGAGAAGAAATGTAACAGGAAATAAAGAGGTAATATAGCACAGTACCTGCAAGTTGTAAGTGATTTTTCATTAGCTGTGTTTGGTAGAGAAAGAAAGTTGTCAGCTGCAGTATCTAGATGTCTACTTACTCTCGGCATATTTGAGCCGTGAAATAGGTTTTGTATTGTTACACAGGGTGGTCAAGGCAAAGTAATAGAATCATCTGGTATTGATTAATCCATCAGACCCCTTCACCTCATTTTGCAGTGCGAGACAGTAACATCATTGCACCTTCAATATTGGCTGGGACAATAATAAAATAACACCATGAGATCACAGTGAGAAAAAGTGGAAACTCTCTTAAGTCATCCACATTTTACACCCCTGCATCACAGAAACTATCCAGTGCTTCTTGCTGTAGAGAAGTGCAGAAGTCGCTCTGCTGTAACTGTACACCTCTGCAGACTTTTATTATATTTCTGGTTCTCTGTGCTCAACCCTGAAATGGCACACCAGATGTGTTCTTCTGGATGGAAAGTACAGTTTTATATCAGTGCATTGTCAACTTATTGGCTACTTGAGTGAGCCCTCTGGGTGACCGGAGTAGCGTCAGGAAGGGACTGTTGACACAAGCGTGCTCAGTCAGTATTGATAATTACCGCCACTGACACAGTGGGACGTAATCAGCCGGCAGCTGTAGGATTGCGTTGGTGACTTATGCGTGAATGACATAAGGCTTAGGCAATGTTTCCATGGTGTTAATTCCCCTGATTCTCCATCCTGTAGTTTTTGGACACTTCATAGTTTTCCTACACAGAACAGTCCTCACAATCTTACGAAACACTTTTTTTCTTGCTGAGTTCATGAGCTTTATTTCTCTTCCATATTCCACTATAACTCCTATTCAACGAGCTGTTCAGTATTTCCTGCAGTTTGGTGGAAACCCCTGTCAGCATGCGGCAGAGGTGGGAACCAGTACTGACAGTTGAGCCTGTGCAGTCCTCCTCTGGGGCTCCAGACTTTATCGCCTGCAGTGGAGCTGCAGCTAATGTTATCAGCTAATGTGTGTCCCAGGTGTCCGTGCTCCAGTCTGCTTAAGCTCTAATCACCATTTGTAACGGAAATCACATTAGTGTATGTTTGTTTTAGTCATATTTAGGCATGTTACCAGAGCCAACACTAGGGAAAGCCCTGAGATTGGAAACAGCAAGACCTTGAACTGCTTGTGAACTAATGTTCTCTTGAGCTTGTGAGGGAATGCATCGTCATTATATGTTCCTTGCCTCTTGATTAGGTGCTGTGTGCTGCTTTAATGAAGTCTGTGGAGCCAGTGGCGTCACGTGAGCTGTAGGTCAGGCCCCTTTGAAGCGGGGAACACAAAAGGGGTTTGCATTTTTTTTTCAGCAGATCAAACAATTATTAAAAGATCCCCACGTCAACTCCGAGAGCCGTTGATGAGTGACTAATTAACGATGAGTGACAGATGTGGGCTGAGCATGTGTCAAGGACGGTCCAGGCATTAAGACATCCTTTGTAAAGTGATGTGTCGGACAGTAAATCCCGGAGGACGAGACCAAGTTTCATCAAGTACACACAGCATAGATATGTGACAGCTCATACAAAACACATGAGCAGCTTATTTCATCAGCAACATTCAGACAAACTGAACCAAAGATATTCGTGAAACCAAACTGATTGTTAAGGCTGTGATTGGAATTCTGCTTCATATGATTAAAAAGATGCATTCTGTAAAGAAATAACGAAACTGTCAGATTTGACATGCGCTCTTTAAACCTTCTTTATTGTAATCGTTGATATCAGCCTTCATGATGTGTCACACCAGCAGTCACTTGTCTCATGGTGCTTTCTGCAGTCATAAAGTAAAGAGAGAATGGTTGTGTTTTGCATAATGCGTTCATGACAGCTCATTGTTATCCTAAGTGATACGAGGGTGTATTTATATCCATAACATGCTGTCGGTACAGTAACGAAGGTCAAAATGTATCATCATGCATATATATCCTCATGCATACGAATGCAGTAAAGACACTGACGCAGGATGAGTGGAGAGAAGAGGTAGACAGGTAGAACGTGGGGATCTGTGGGTCCAGCAGAGCCAGAGTCCTAACTCAAGAGATTTTCTCTCAGTGAGACTGTGGTTGTGTTTTCTCTCTGTGCCACCGCATCTCCACTTTTCTCTCCCAAGCTGTTCACTGTTAGCTCAGGATCAACAGTGCGATGGTCATTTCATGCCTCCGTCTAAGCTCTGCAGCGCAGCAGGTTTGCAAAACATCAATAAAGCCCTTAGTTTACTTTAAGCAGATGAAGAGCTGTCGTAAATACTGTATGTCGGCGTGCAATTATCACGCTCTTCATCCATTAAGTTTACAGACAGCACCATAATGTTCATCATTATAATGTTATGCAAAACAGATTAGGGGCAGAGCAATTGCACTCGCTTGTAAAGTGTTATGATGATACATGTTGTGCCTTATGATTGCTCGCACACATGCCTTATGATTGCTCGCACACGTAACATTGAATTTTAAGGCACATAGAAATGATTGCATTGCATTATGCATACGTTGCAATGCATTATGTGGGTTTTTATAGCACACTGTAGATGTGGGCCTCTTCAGTTAAACCAGCTGAGCCCTAACAGCATCCCCACAGTTTTATATATGACTCCATAAAGCTTTAGGTCTCTAGAGTAGAGCAGAATAGACTGTCAAGCTGTTTAAGACAGACTAGTAGATACAAATCTTCATAGCTGACACACACTGCACAGAATTTGCATTTCTGACCCATGGTCATTAATCTATGATCTTGCTCAGTTAAGATTTTCTCACATCAGAGTCTCTCCCTGTGACATGCTAGTTTTTGGTCTTCGATTTCATCTCCTAGATGGAGTTCATCCTGTTCTCAAACACGCGCCATAGCTGGAAAGATCTCAGAAATAACATCTGCAAATTCTGTATTAGGTGGATTTTTCTTGCAAATGCCTGGGCACACTTAAGTACTGAGTGTAATTGAAGTTGAGCCGTGAGTCTCCGGTGGCCACAACGTGTGCCTCTATCTCCCCTCACAGGCCGTTCATGGTGCTGCCGCCTCTGATGGAGTGGGTGCGTGTGGCTGCGGTCCACACGGAACACAGACGCAGCTTCTCTGTGGACAGCGATGATGTTCGGCAGGCTGCCCGACTGCTGCTGCCAGGAGTGGACTGCGAGCCCCGTCAGCTCCGGTATGGCTGTAAGATGTGTGTTTGCCTATAAGCTGTGTGCATCCAGCATCTTCCTCTGCACATAAAACACGCCAGCAGGCACATATCTGAACTGGCACACAAAACTCACACATCAGTGATATGGGCACCCTCCCTGTGGTGTTAAAAAAAAAGCTCGACAGGTGCTCAGGGAAAATATGGTGCATTGCAAAGAGTCAAAATGGTAAGCTTGCACTGTGAATCACTTTGTGTGCCTCTACCCTTCAGAACGGATGACTGCTTCTGTGCCTCGAGGAAACTGGACGCTGCCTCTACTGAAGCAAAGTTCCTGCAGGACCTGGGCTTCCGTATGCTCAGCTGTGGACGCACAGACCTGGTGAAGCAGGCTGTCAACCTGCTGGGGCCCGATGGTATCAACAGCATGAGTGAGCAGGTTAGAGACACAGTCAACATATTAAATAATGCATATGCAGGCACATTTACACTGACAGAGCCTTTGGAAGAGAAAATTTTGTTTGCGTGGTAAACTGTAGCTCCTTCACCTTTTGAGCACGGTACAGACGTGTGAGCAGAAAGGCAGTCATGAATATTAAACCCTTATTATGACATATATTTTTTTCTTGCAGCCTTCCTGCCAAGGTGCTCTGCATTATATCATGAATACCACCTCCGCGTACAGTATATCATCAGGGAAATACTGCAAGCATAACTCGTGATTTTCCATGGGAAAAATCAACATTTAGTCTGAGGCTGATCTAAGCAGAAACTTTCAGAATACAGAGTCCAGTACTGTATTTTTTTCTGTCAGACAAGCTCTGCTGGTGTCTCTAGTGGCTCAGAGGAGATATCGATTCATATGGTATTCTTTAAAGTGATCAATAGCAGAATATTACTCTCATCAGACTCAAGGGGCCAGGAGGGGAACTGTCAAAGAAAGAGTTGAGAGCCTTGTTTTGTAAAACTCTGTAAAAAAACAAACAAAAATCAGGTTTAAGTGAAACTTCTGCTGAAATAAGTAAGTGGCACAATGTCAAATGTGTGACCAGGCACCATTTGGGACTTGATGATGCCATTTGGTGCTTTAAATACACAAAGGAGTGTATCTTTAACTTCTGAAATGGTGTTATTGCTCTTGTTCTCTGTACCTGTGCTTGTGTAGGGAATGACCCCGTTGATGTACGCTTGCGTCCGTGGAGACGAGGCCATGGTACAGATGCTGCTGGACGCGGGAGCTGATATTAACAGCGAGGTCAGTGCTGATGAAGTTATTTTACTGCTGTTCTTGTTTCAACATTGGGTAGATCAAAGTCAAATGAAGGAAGGATTATTGTTATGTAAAATCACGAAGAATGGAGAACACATTGTCCTCATCAGATAAACAGAAAGATCTCAAACTTTTGAAATATGAGACAAATCTACCCAATGTTTTTGAAGTTACATTCTAGTGGGATATATATTTACTAAGTAGAAACTACTGTATGTGTGTTGCATTGGAGAAAACCAATCATGTTGTCCCTCATCTCCCCTTCTTTGTCCTCTCCCATGTGTCATGGTGCTAAATGTTTCAGGGCTGAAGATCATGAGGCACTGACTGTTCCGCCACGTTAGAGGATATGTAACAGCCTACAAACAGATTGAAGATAATACGTGCAATGAAACTGATTTGCTTTTGAGTATTTAGAGCATAAAACATGACGCAGAGGTTTGTTGCTGAGTCATTTTTTCTCTATCAGGGAAAAAGGAAAGCGATAAAGATCTCTGGATTTAAAGCGAGCTGAATATCTCTCAGAGTCTGCAGAAAATCCAGTTGGCATCCTTTGACTCTGCGCAGACTTCAGAGAGGTGGTTCATTCAAGGCCTCATGATCCTGGTCTTCGTTAGTCACCTCAGCAACAACATGTCCCATCAGCCATTGTGTCAGAGTTGATTTGCAGCCCACAGCGTCCATGAACCCTGGCCAAAGCACAAAGCACACTGTCGAGTGAAATTTAAAGACACATTTTTAAACTGGTTTTATGCATCTGGTTTTTAACCAGAATTTAGTTAAAGACAAATGTTGTTTGGCTCTGATGTGTGTCGACATGTTGCTTTCACCAGCTTTGCAGCCTTGAAATAATTTATGCTCTCTCAGTTCTCTTAAAGTTAAAATCATTGGTAACACTTTATAAGACAGTCCGCCATTTACAGCGTCATTTTGTTGTATGAATCAGGTACCAATAAAATTTTTACCGGTTCCTCCTGGTACTCTAATATAGGTACAGTGGAAAGCAAGGCTGTATAGGAACAAGGGAGTAAACTTAAAAGGAGAAATAAATTACAGTTGGGGTACACTGCTGAAAAACAGAACTGAAGTTTGGGGGAAATGGTGACAATAACACTGATATTCTGCAGATAATCCTATAAGGTAACTAGAAGGGCAAATCTCCGCCAAGGCCAATAGTCGAATCTTTTTTGATATGCTAATCTGTAAGCGCAACCACTATATATGTGTGGATTAATTTGAAAACTATTAGAATTGTGTCAAACGAGTTCTCTGTCTAGATAGCAACCTCTGGCGCTGAAAACTGAAGCCAACATGGAAGTGCCAAAAACTGCAGTTCTTTAAATGACCACTTGAGGCTGGCTCCAGAAGCCGATTAATCCCCATACACACCCATGTTAAAATGTCCAACTTTACAGCAGGAATAAACATGTTTACAGCCTGGTACAAAAATTACTGTGGTCTCTACAGCTAATTTAACCCCTTTGTGACAACTGTGTTTTATATAACCCATCCATTTACATTTTATTAAGGCTTAAAGTTGAGTGACAGGCTGTCTGAGGTTCCTCAGTCTCAGTCAGATTCAGCCCTCGCTCTTCTACCGCACCAGCCTCTCACCCAAATATAACCACTTCTGGCTCCAAAAAACCAAGATGGCAGCAGCTGAAATGCCGACCTTGAATTTTGAATTTTACTAGCACACAAAATGTGATAAAAAACAAGTATATTAAAATGAATATGGCAGGGATTGTGCAGAAGAGGTAGGAAACCCGAAGTAGCATATGGTGAAAACATCCCCTCTAGAATTTCAAATTACAAATAATATTTCTTTCCTAAACATGGGAATATAACAGACAAGACAAGAAGATATAATAATCATAAATGAAACAGACACATACACTTAACACATAAAAATAACTAACTACGGCACAGGTGTTTTTTGTATTAGATTTAAATGAGAGTAGTGATGGACTCAATTGAGGACTGTTGTTCCAGAGTAATGGTCCTCTGTGTTTCAAAGAACATTGTTCAAGTGTTGTGCTGTCATAGGCAAGATAAATATCTTGTGCTTGTCTGCAGTCCACAAACCATAACTACGTCCGTTAGTTTTACTGTCTGTGATTTTGGGAACTGCTGAACGTTACCACCATCTACTGGATTTTAAAATGTATAGCATTTATTCCGCCAAGGCCAAGTGCCCTCTCTCGAAATGTTAACTAAAGCGAAAAAATAATTTGTATATCTGCTCTATAGTTCGGATCCCATTCAAAATTGAACGGGTTCTTCCTTGACCCGTGCTACATCCTTCCATGAGTTGAATTAAAAATCAGACCAGTAGTTTATTTTGTAATTCTGCTGTCAAACAAACAAACAAACAAACAACAACAAAAAAACTAACCAAAAAAAACATGACCTTATTGCCGGAGGCTATCACGATGTAATAGATTTCACACAACAGTATGCTTCCAAAGCAGCAGCTGCAACTAAAGGAGCTTCTGTGATATCTCTCAAAAATGTGTTATTGAAAAACATACAACTATATGGATTATTTTCCCAGAATACAGACAGGGATAGTCGCAATTGCTGGGGTACAGCAGTGTAGTATCAAGCTTGAAGGAAGGTGGAACAAATCTTGAAATAATGAAGGACTCGTCAACCATTTATGAAACACTAAAACAAACTTATAGTGGACTTAACAGGTTGAACATTAGCCCACTGCATGAACGATACCAGCTTCTATTCTTTGGATTGACTACAGTATAGTTGTTGTTCCTTATAGTACTGGATAAAGTGCAATAGAAACAACCCATCTTGCACTTTGCTCATGGCAGTTAATAGATAAGGTTGCTCCAACAGAAAAGCTGGTGTCCGTCTGACAAACACAGCAATAGAGATATAGTTGTTGTAGAGAAAAACCATCTTCACTTGCCGGTTCTTATTTTTATTTATTTATAAAGACCATAAAACACACTGTTGTTTCACTCCTTAACAAACGTTATCCCAGAGTTCTGCAGAGTATCAGCATTGTCAAAGCATTTCTCCAAACTTCAGTACTGGTTCCCAGTCCCTGTATCATTTCATCTGTGTCTCTCCTCTGTCTTCCAGCCTCCCTCTTCCCGAAAGAGCCTGAGGAGAATATGTGCTTTTGTGCTTTGTTCATGTGTCTCATGTATGTCATGCTCTCATTTGGCTCGTAGTTATTCACTGCAGCCTGACCAAAGAGATGAGCCTTAGAGAGGTCGGGTCAGATCCCTGTCAGAAAAACCCACTGGAACGATCAGAGTGGAACCATTAGGACGAGGCCTAACTAGACAGATCAATCCATCGTGTTCATTAGAAGGTGAACAAAGAGACAGGATGTCCTCTGCAGCCCCAGGGTTCCTAGTTAATTACTCTAGTTTCTCCTGTAGAGCCCCTCCTCCTCCTCCCCTCCCTGCAACTGCTTGTCTTGTGCTCCGTAGGCCATGTAGTAGTTTTAATGGCTTGGTATCTCTCTCCCTCACCTTTCTCCCTCCTACCTACCCAACCCACCCACCTGTGTCCCTTCCCCAGGTGCCAAACTCAGTGCACAAGCACCCCTCAGTCTTTCCCGAAACGCGGCAGGCGACGCCCCTCACTTTCGCTGTGTTACACGGACATGTGCCTGTGGTGCAGGTAGTGACGTCCTCTCTCACCTGTGATTCTCTCATCGTGACCTCTCGTTGTGCTTCAGCTCATGGTTGGTCATCATTGTCATTTTTGTCATCAGAGCTTCTCGGTGGTGATGATGATGATGGTTCGCCGCTACGAGTTTTCTCCTGTTTCTCTCTCTTTTATTTTCCTTTGATGCTGTTTGATGTACAAATGTGCCTTTTCATCTCTAAAGAGGGCATTTATCCAGTCAGTCGTTACGTGGGAACAATTGTGTTGAACATGGCCTCCTGTCAGTTTCCATTTTTGGGCAAATGGATCAGACTGCATTTGGCGAGTGGAAAGTGGAAAGACAGCAGTCTAATTGTTATCGAACTCATTTAACTAAATCAGTTTGTCCTCTAAATGAGCCGTCCATTGGATTTTGAATCATTAAACTCTAATGGAAAATGCTTAAGCCATGTGACACCACAATTTCATCTCTGAAGGACATTAGCTAAAAATAATTAATAAAGTTAAAAAGATTAAAATCTGAATAAAACCATACATTGTATTGTTATTAAATATGTAATAATTTCACACTCAGTTTTCCAAGATATTAATTTTGAATGCAAATCATCAAGTTATGAGATTCAGGAACTTGTTTGAATTATTCTCTCAGTTACAAAAAGTAGGTCCCTAGATAGATCTGCAGCAATGATAAAAGTCTTTCACTTAGTGTACGAGCAGTGTTATATGTACTTCAAAGAAGATGATTTTAAATTTAAGATAAGCTCATTACAATTAAAATATTAATAATAAATCCATAAAACAGTGAAACAGATTTGTGAGACTATATGCTATTTAGCTCTGCAGAAACAGAGAATATCTGAAGAACAAATTGACATTTTGGGAAAAAGCAAAGCTCCAAAAGGTTACATAGGCTACATTTAAATAGCGGAAACATGAAATTTAAACTAGAGACAGTGTTAAAGTTAAATATTAAATGTTCCCCAGTTAGGTTTGTTTTGTACAGTCACCCACCAGTAAAAGAAGCTGAATTCTGCCAGACTAACTTCAGATTGTTCTCATTAGCCAACTGACTCTTCCTCTCCTCCTCACCCTCCTCCCCCTGTCTCCGTCTCTCTCCCTTCGTGTCCCCACCCGACCTCCACAGCTGCTGCTGGATGCCAAAGCCAACGTGGAGGGATCCCTGCAGGATGGTATGGAGAACTATACAGAGACCCCGCTGCAGCTGGCTGCTGCCGCAGGTACGGAGACCCCAGCGTGACTCCCATCCTCCGCCTCCTGTCTAACTGTATTGTAGCAAGCTGACAACGCCAGCTGGCCACCTATAACCAGCTGATAACAACACCTGACTGTCAGCGTGATCATAGGCTGAGTTATGACTTCAGAGGTGTATTTATCCCGGGGGCTGGAGAAATAAAGACAAATAGAAGCATGTGTGCAGAATGATGATCGAATGTTTGCCTCACACTCATTTTTTCTGGTTTAATGGTGTTGTGTGTGTTTGTGTGTAAGCTCTACTGATCGTCTTTTCATGCACAGGTAACTTTGAGTTAGTGACTTTGCTGCTGGAGCGGGGGGCGGACCCCATGGTGGGAACCATGTACCGCAATGGCATCTCCACTGCACCACAGGGGGACATGAACTCCTACAGTCTGGCAGCGGCTCATGGACACAGGTGGGTAACACACACACACACACGCACTTACCCATGTTCAGTCATGAGTACACTCTCCTGAGTGAATAAACAGAGCCAGCACTCTGTTCACACTGTGTATTCAGTATGTAATCTTGTTTACGTGCAAACACAATTTCAACAGCGCATGTCCATGAAATTGACACCTCATCTGTTGAATTGGTTTATGTCATTAGATGTTAAATACTGTATGACTAAACTCCTGGTGTTCATCTCGTGTGTCTTTGCTGCTGTTCCTTTTCACAGATTCAAAAATAAAAAGAGTACAGCCATCTAGAACGTATGAAAATAAAGAAATAATAAAACACAGTGTGGTCTCAATGTGCTACATCATTACAGTGCTATTGAATTCTTTATTTTCTGCTTGCCTATATACAAAATTCATATTTTTGCATGTGTAACTCACCTCCTCTACACTTCCTAAAAGACTCTCTACATTATGCTGTGGATCGAATTGTGTACCAGTTAAATACGGTCGATGTATCCCCTAGAATACGTAACAAATTACATAGTTCTTTCCTAGAAACTTCTTGCAGACTATGAGGAATTTGTTCTGAAATGCTGCTGACCTGTAAAATAGAGTATTACCTTATTATTTGTTTTGTTTGTTGTGCAATTTCCACCACACCTGGTACACGGCACCATCGTACCTGTCTGTTATTTTGCAAGAATACACCAGCTACATTGTAACACAATGAAGGCTGCTATATTTTATGAGACGTATGCCAATAAATCAAAGAATGGGCATGGCTATCACATAAAAAACACTCACTCACTCTTTATCTAGTTGTCACAACATGACACACAAATATTTTTTTGACAGCAGCATCAAGCTTTCCTAAGAAGATTTATCAGAGCTTGTGTCTTCTTGATTGCACCATAGAAATTAAAAACATAATTTTCACGCATGATTCATGCCCTAGCATTTACTGGTGGGTTTAACTTTGAAGTTTTGGTGCATGAAAATGACAAAATATGGGTTTAGTCTATTACATGATAGTCCATTTTCCGCAGTCACTTATACCTATTTAACACCAATTACAGTAGACTGTTCAGTCTACAAAACTTTCATTCTTTATAAGCCGCTCACGATAGATAAGTGGCTATTTGCATAAAATGAGAAGCTTTTGCCCTTCAGGATTTTTTGTTTATTTATTCGTATGCACCAAAAATTTGTTTATCGAAGCGTACTTGTTAATTAAAACTGAGCAATAACAATCAAAGCCGCGAGACAGTTAATTTCAGATTGCCACGGCCTATCATAATGACCTCAATGACAGTCCTATCGCTTTTATTATAATTGTGTATAATAATGCAAATGCACCTGTTTGCCACTCGTGTTGATATTGGCCTGGAGGAAAGCAATTAAATAGAGTCCTATAATCTGTAGCGACCAATCAAATTAAATTTCTCTTTTGTTTCTGTGCTTTTTGTTCCCCCAGAAATGTGTTTCGTAAGCTGCTGTCGCACACAGAGAAAGGGAAGGGGGATGTCTTATCCCTGGAGGAGATTCTGGCCGAGGGGTCGGAGCTGGAAGGCAGAAGTCCGTCTCAGATTGACCTGATCCGAACTGGGAAGGCCAAACTGAAAGCCCTGAAAGAAGCCATGTACCACAGTGCAGAACATGGGCACGTAGACATCACTATAGATATACGGAGCCTCGGTTAGTTTCTGTAAACACATGCATACAGCTTCACATTCTGTATGCAACATGTACACCATCTTTGAGCATGTGTGTGTGTTCGATATGTTTCATATCCCTGTGATTATTTCCCAGGGGTTCCATGGACTCTGCACACTTGGATGGAGTCTCTGCGCACATGTTTCCATCAGCACCGCCGCCCTCTGATCCAGGGTCTTCTGAAAGAGTTCAGCTGCATCGAGGAGGAGGAGTACACTGAGGAGCTCATCACGCATGGCCTGCCTCTAATGTTCCAAATCCTCCGAGCCAGCAAGGTACTGCACTGTCTGTGTCTTCATTCTTCCTCTATACTTTCAGATATATATCCGCTTTACTTCTGATTGTCATTAGGTAGTCAGGACGTCAGCCTCACAGAGACTGACAGAGCCCCAGAGGCCTACTCAATATCAATTACCTAACATGATAATGATTTATGACACGCCCTCCCCGCTCCTCTCTGTTGCTGCTCATTAGATCAGGGCCCTGTCTCATTACTTAAGCTCATGATCCCCTTGGTAGGCCGTATTAGATTTAAAACAGCAAATCATTGTCCTGTCTGTCACCTCTGTTTGTTTTGTCTACTCTGCCTTGACGTGGTACTGCCCTGCCAGCGTGATGACTTGTGCTGTCATTGCTGATACGGGGATAAAACACTGCAGTGCGCACACACACAAATAAATAAAACACGCAAGCAGACCTGCAGAGAGTTACATGCTTGTGCAATCCCATATCAACACTATCTTTTACTCTCACACACACACTCAGGCTATCTTAGCCCTCAGTGGACTGGTGAAGTGTCAGTCCTTGTCTTGGCTGATGTATGGAGGGGCCAGTGACCCTCATTTCTACGAGGGCCTCAGGGACCCCTAGCAATGTTGGCTCCACCATGAGGGCCAGAGACATCAAGGTAGGAGCTGTTCATCTTTCATAATGTGCTGTATCGGCTCACTGAAAGCTCCATTCAACAGTTGAGTTAGAAACAGTTCAGTTCAACTTCCTTTTCACTTCACCTGAGTTTAATTCAACTCAGTACACTTCCCTTTCACCAGAAGCAGAACAGGGGGAGCTTTGGAGCTTCAGCCCTGAATGTTCTCTCAAAAGCCCCGAAGCTTTTTCCTTCAACTTTGTGCCATTCAGATAATATTGTATGCCGGTGTGTACGCCAAATTCCTGACCAATCAACATCAGGCAATTTTTGTATCTTTTAGGTAGCAGTGGTGAAAATTAGTCATCCTGAGTAGTTGTTTTGCTATGGTTTCATAATGATGATGCAAGCTGGAGAAAAATTTAATACAAAGTAGGATGTAGGCTCTCTATGATTTTTCTTTTTTGCCTTGGCAACTATCATGTTCATCCCAAATAATGTGCAGATTTTTAGGCATTCTTTTATCTCATATTGCTTGGAAAATGGTGCATATAGCAGCCATAAATGGGGGGGGAAAAAACTGCATGCTCCCGGGCAAAAATTTGCAAATCTTTACTCTGTAAGGGTTCTCGACCACACCGGGTTTAAAGCCTGCGACTCCACGCCAGTCCATTAGATGTGAAGAAGCCTCTTGGATGAGAGGTGAAATGTCTTCAAGAAACTCAAAAAAGTCCAGTTGCCTATGATATAACAATTATGATTCCTAGGATAGCAACTGAATGCTGCTCTCCCTATGATTGGCTAGTACCTGTTGCCTTCATTGGTTGGACTGGTTAGGTTGAGGCAAGAGAAGTAGGATTCAGAATCTATCTATCTATCCATCCATCCATCCATCCATCCATCCATCCATCCATCTCATATTGTCACACTGGCTTGTAAATGTGGGGGAAACTCCATAAATGCATATTAGTCCCAGGTGGAATCGCTGGTTGTTAATAGCTGTTTGTTGGCTTCATGCTTCAGTGAGAGCAAGCAGCCTGACTGCACATGTGGGGCTTGTAGTGTCGCGCACCGCTGCTGCAGCTGAATGCCACACACACACACACACACACACACACACACACACACAGACAAGGGGAGAGTTTGGTGTGAGGGTAAAAAGATCTCTCTCTCCCGTCTTTCTCTTTCACACGTCACACTCCTACGGTTGCTCAGCCTCTCATGGATGGTGTTCCCTATTACAGAAATCTCTGAGGAACTGAGGGTGTTAGAAATAAGCCTGATATTCATCTGATCCCCTTTCAGAGGTGCGAGATAGCCAGGAAAATGCGGCTTGAATAAAGTGAGAGCTGAGCAT
Organism: Epinephelus moara; assembly: GCF_006386435.1. Lineage (NCBI taxonomy): Eukaryota > Metazoa > Chordata > Actinopteri > Perciformes > Serranidae > Epinephelus > Epinephelus moara. The sequence continues at coordinate 16,604,394 of NC_065525.1, read as the reverse complement.
GATACGAGGCTGCAGAAGTTAAACCTCTCTGGCTGTGCTGATAATTGTGTTGGGGATGTTTGTGTAGGAGAGGAGCACTAAAGTAAGTACTTGTGTTCTTGCGTAACACGAACTCCTGGATGTTGGCTGAGCGCTGCCCGCCCAAGCAGCTTTTCCTCACCCTCTGATGTTTTGTTTCTTTGTCTGTGTTTTGTCAGAATGAGGTGATCAGTCAGCAGCTGTCTGCAATCTTCACCCAGTGTTACGGCCCTTACCCCATCCCCAAACTGACAGAGATCAAGAGGAAGCAGTCGTCACGCCTGGGTGAGGGCCTGTCTTTTCAAATTTATTTATTTTGACCATAAAATCTATTCTGTTTAACAATGTACAGAATTAAGGTAGCACAAGAGCACTACTTCGATGTATTTAAGTGTGCTAACAGTGAATGCATATTATGGGAAAATGGGAAGTGCACATAACGCCATCTGGTGTTCAGAGACTGGAATAGACATTGTAAAACAACAACACCTAGGTGGTAATGAAATGTGTCTAGAATGGCCATTAAGGCTGAGTTGGACACTCTATTTGTTTTTTCATGCTAATCAGAAAAACATTTAGTTTTTCTGGCCACCTTTCTTTCAGATCCTCACTTCCTGAACAATAAAGAGATGTCAGATGTGACCTTTTTGGTGGAAGGGAAGCCGTATTACGCCCACAAAGTCCTGCTCTTCACAGCTTCCAACAGGTACAATCACTTAAAGCATCGGCAGTCAAATGCCAAATACAGGAAATATGTATGTACAGGATAGGATTCTGCTGTACAGTATACAGAACTCTGTAAAGGCTTTGAATGTGTAACTGTACATTTTAATATAAAGTGAAATATTAATATAGTGTTGTCAGTACTGTACATTTTCCCCTGCTGATCCAAAAAATCATTTCTTCTGCCCCCAGGATCTTGACAGGATGTCCTTTTCACTCTCATGTCATGTTACTTTGATGATAACCAATCAGTCCTGTCACGACGCATCACTCAAATGTGTAGCTGACACTACGTCCTCAGAGAAAACATGAAATAACTCATTAAAATAAATCCATGACTGTACAGCAGTTCAAGGTTCATTCTGCTCTCCCTCCCTGCTACAAGCTACTATATGCTATTAAGATTTATTCCCATTTACGCTTATTTAATGTTAAAAACACCAAAGACTGGGTTCCACCAAGGCTTACCTTTTCATTCCTCTCTTTCTCTTTTTTTTCTCTCAAGGTTTAAAACTCTTCTAGCAAACAGACCTTGCGGTGAAAACACCTGCATCGAAATCAGCAATGTCAAATATCACATTTTTCAGGTAATTTAATTACAGGAAATGAGACACGGTCACACTTGAACCGCACATTCACACTCCTTCTTCATCCAGTGTGTGTTTCCTCTTTTCAGCTTGTGATGCAGTATCTCTACTGTGGAGGGACAGAAGCTCTGCATATCAGGAACACTGATGTCATGGAGGTTAGGGTCGATACTACAGCTTTCACCATAAACCTTTACACTATGAAACTGTTAAGAATTTCAAGGTCACCTTTGGATGTTGCACTGTGTTTCTACAGTAATGTCTATGATCAAATACAAATGATTATAAACTTTAATTTGAGTCCATTGTGTTTCTTCCAGCTTCTGTCTGCAGCCAAGTTCTTCCAGCTGGAGGCGCTGCAGAGGCACTGTGAGATCATCTGCACCAAGAACATAAACACTGAAACGTGTGTGGAGATCTACAACCACACCAAGGTGCAAAAATAGAGCAGAATCAATAAACCCACACTAACACTACGAGTGGACAGTACAAAAACAAGCTCTGCCACAGAGTAGTTTAAAGTGTTATAGCTGGAAAATGACCACTAAATAAAACAACTGTTGTATATTACACTTATTTTATCCATATCATACCTCCAGCTGTTCATTTTGTATGAAATATTCTACTGTTAGTGTTACACGTAATTATACCCTGCACTATTATATTTCATACTAACACTGGAGTGTACCTGCACTGCTTACAATATTGATACTGTACATACTGTATACATCTAGTGTATTCATACCCCTTACAGCAGGGGTGTCAAACTCATTTTGCCCAGTTTGATCTCAAGTGGGCCCGACCAGTAAAACCATATATAACCTATAAATGACAAGTGTAAAGAAGTACATTCTGAAAATGTTCATCCATTAACAGAACAAGTGATTAACAGTAGGGATGCACAATAATATTGGCATGTGATGGGTAACACAGATAACGGCCTTAAAATGAAATATTGACATTGGCCTGAGATGAACATTTCTGCTGATATGACAGGCCAATAAGATGATGCTTTAATTATGTGGCTTTAATAAGTTGAAATAGATCAAATTTGCCTTGGTTTTGGCTATGGTCTTAGGGAGACCATCATCCAAGCCTGTTCAAGTGAGAGGACTTTTACAGTTTTCCTTGAAAATTTTACATTAAAAAGTATGGCATGTTTTTCATGTAACCAAAGTTAAAGTAGTGTTCTTTGCCCAGTGTACATTTTGAAAAGCATTGTGTTTTATGTCTGCATCTGCCACCAGGGCCACCACCATAAGAGCAGGCATAATGGTATGTCAATTCCACCACAGGAGAGACTTGATGTTCTCTGCAATTGGGTGGAAAAACATGTGTGCATATATTGGTATCGGTATGGACAATCGGCCAAAATGAGTTGGAAAATATCGGCATATTGGATATCACGCAACCTTAATGAACAGCCCGCGATATCCTTAGAAAAATATGTGCATATTTAACAGTATGTCTCAGTTTTTCAGTCAGTCTGCTGTCCACTACTTTCATTACATGTGCATATTTTTCCTAATTTTCCACTCCCACTATCCAAATCAGTTTGGTCAGTTCCTTAACAACAGGATTCCACCCATATTGTTTTAAGATAGAAGCCTGATACAGATTCTTTTGTACTGAAGCTGCTGGTTGACAATATTTTGCACAATGCTCAGTATCTTTAAATATGACTATAATAAGTATTTATTTCAGAGAGCTGTGTTCTGGTCAGGGTGGAAAAGCCTCTGAGGCAGCATTTTACATAAAGTATCTACTCACTGTTTAAATTGCTCCTGAAACCTGGCACCTCTCAGCCTTCATAAGTGTATCAGTATTAGATGTGCTAAGTCAAAGTGGGCCAAATTGGACTCTTTTTGGCAGCCCAATTCTGGCCCCCGGGCTGTATGTTTGATGCCCTTGCCTTACAGTTAATTCCACATTCTGCTTATTCCATGTTTTATTATTTATGTACTCTGTACATTACTCTGCACCTTGCTGCTTTTTGCACTTCTGGCTGGATGCTAAACTGTATTTCACTGTCTCTGTACCTGAACTCTGTGTAATGAAAGTAAAGTTGAATCAAATCTAACCTCAAATCAGACCTTTTATCTGTAATTTCTTGAAAATTTCACAGTTTTTGGAGTTAAATAACAATGTTTTTCCACTTTCTCCACAGTTTCTTGATGCTCCAGACTTGGCATCCTATATAGAGGGCTACTTCCTCAAGAACATGCTAATCCTAATCGAGCTGGAGCCCTTCAAACAGCTGCTGTACGACACACCTCCAGATAGCCCTGGCTGTGACATCCTGCAGGACCTAGAGAAAACCCTTGCCACCCGCATCCAGTCCATCCACCTGTCCTCCTCCAAGGGCTCCATCGTCTGATCTCCTGCCCTTTTCTGAACACGGGGACAGAGAATATTTACCAGAGAGATAGCAGAGACGTGACACTGTATTAAGATGGAAGAAAAACATAGGACTCCTAGATTGTCAAGTAACGATCTTTGTCTCTGTGACGCTCATCAGTTGCTAATATGCTTCTTGTTATCTTAGCACAGATGGTCTGTCTGTCTGCCTTGTTGATATCTGTCAACTATGAATTACAGTAACATACAATGACTGTCATAAGATAGCTGTATTATGCCACAATTTGCCAATAACATCACATCACTGTAACAATGTCCCTCATTCAGCAAGACGTTTGCAGCTAGGTAGTGCAGTCTGTTACATGTTAGACTGAATGGCTCAGGTGGGATTACAGAAACTCAAGAGGAAGAGTTGCAACAAACTGCAACGGTCAGAGCATCTGAATACGTGATTATGAGGCGTTGAACAACCTCAGCGTAATGTGATAAGCCATCGGTGTATCTCTTCCTGGCTGTGTGGAGGAACTGTTGCCTCATGCTGTGATTATTTGCTTAAACATGTGGACCTGTACAGAGTTATTAATTTGTATATTTGTCAGACACTTTGCATTAATTGTGCTGATTACTCTTTAAAGCCAAACGAGACAAACAACTGACAAGTAACTGTAATGTGACTGATGCAAAAGAGGGACTTTCACCACGTGAGTTTGGGCAACTGGGTGGGAAAGAGGACTTTTCTTTCCTCCACTATACTGTGTAAATATTGTTCATAAAAACAGAGCTATTGATAATGTAAGTTAATGTATATACTATATCCACAGATGTTTTCTCATGTGTCTTACTGTGGGATATCGCTGTAAAAACAAAAAGCTCATCTTTTAAATATCTATGTTTAAATGTTGCATGTCAGAGGGATGACTGTGTTTTGTTTTTTCTGTTTGAGCTGTTGGAAGATTATGTTGAGGATTTGCTTCCACACTTAGGCTATATGACTGAAAGTTGGGCGGGGATATTTTTGTCATCAGCATGGGTCACTAAATGTGTAACAGTCAAATGGTGTCGTCATTTTGTGTGCAAGAGGTTCCAGGCCTGTTTAGTCCAGACCTGGAAACATTATGCTGTCAGCTGTTTTCTGGGGATTGTGAAACAGCACGACTTGTATGTGTGTGACTTGGTATATCTTTCCTCTATACAGATTAATATAAAGAATGCTATGAATCCATTCATAGATTCTTCTGGTGCAGTCTCTGGCTCCAAAACACCCGTGAGGGAGCATCTATTATTCTGTTTGAAGTCAAATTTGAAAGGCTGTCCTGTGATTATTTTGTGCTCCACAGAAGGTTAGATCTCAGCTGGAAGGTGGTTTAATGTGGCATCCAACTGCACACAAACCACCGCAGTCTTGGATAAATAGGCTGAAATCACTGACAAGAAAAAGAAAAAAGAACAGGAAAACCCTTAAGCAAATTATTCTTAGCACACTAATTTATGGAGCCCCAAAAATACGTAATTTAACTACATCAGCCAGTGCACATGACATGAATCACTGATTATCTTGTTACATAAACTCTTAACACAGCAAAAGCATTTTAGTTGGCAGGCTTACACCAACAAAGCTAGCATGCTAATGCTACTTACACTGGTGGACTCTGGGACTGCCTCCGTTGGTGCCCCAATGTTTAGAGACCATAGGAAAGTGCCCTCTTGCATTCCCTGATAGCAAATAAAACATGGTAAAGTGCCCTCCAGTGGAAATAATGTCATGAGGTGCCCTCCAGGATGCCCTCTAGTGGAGAAAATGTGATGAAGTGCCCTCTTAAGTGCCCTTAAATGGAGAGAAATGTGATGAAGTGCCTTCCAGGATGCTCTTCCAATGGAGAAAACACAATTAAGTATCCTCCATGGTGCTCTTAAATGAAGGAAACATGGAAAAAATACCATCCAGGGTGCCCCTCCAGTGGAAAAAACATGATAAAGTGTTTTCTAAGGTGCCCTTCCAGGTGGAGAAAACGTGATGAGGTGCTCTCTAGGGTGTCCTTCAGTTGAGAAAACATGATAAAGTGCCCTTTAGGGTGCCATTCCAGTGGAGAAAACATGATGCAGTGCCCTCAAGGGTACCCTTGCAGTGGAGAAAATGTGACGAAGTGCCCTCGAGGGTGCCCTTCAGTAGAGAAAACATGATAAAGTGTCCTCTGGGGTACCCTTCCAGTGGAGAAAACTTGATGCAGTGCTTTTAAGGGTGCCCTTCCAATGGAGAAAACATGATTAAGTATCCTCTAGGGTGCCCTTCCAGTGGAGAAAGCCTGATGCAGTGCCCTCAAGGGTACTCTTGCAGTGGAGAAAATGTGATGAAGTACCCTACAAGGTGCCCCTCAGTAGAGAAAACATGATAGTGTCCTCTGGGGTACCCTTCCAGTGGAGAAAACTTGATGCATTGCTTTTAAGGGTGCCCCCAGTGGAGAAAACATGATGCAGTGCCTTCAAGGGTCCCTTTCAGTGGAGAAAACATGCTAAAGTGCCCTCCAGGGTCCCCTTCAGTGGAGAAAACATGATAAAGTGCCCTCTAGCGTGCCCTTCGGTGGAGAAAACATGCTCAGGTGCCTTCCAGGGTCCCCTTCAGTGGAGAAAACATGGTAAAGTGCCCTCCAGGGTGCCCTTCTAGTGGAGAAAATTTGATGCAGTGCTCTTAAGGGTACCCTTTCAGTGGAGAAAAGGTGATGAAGTGCTCTCCAGGGTGCCCCTCCAATGGAGAAAACATGATTAAGTATGCTCTAGGTTACTCTTAAATGAAGAAAACAAGTACCAGTGTTTTCAGGTCAGCTAGCTAGAAATGTTACTTCAGAAAATAATTAAATGGGTGCCAAGACCAACAAAAGGAAAACGAAGGACTTCAAAAATGAAAAGAGTCGTGAAATGTAATTACAAGAGCAAAATTAAGGGAAATGTTTTTGGTAATTTTACACTCCGTTCTATCTAGATTCATAATATAATTTAATTATTTATTGATATTTTTTGAGTTCTGGTGTATTTTGTTGGCTTGTTAGAAAATCTTTTAGTAGGCTGCAGTATATTTAGTCAGTTTGCTCCATACTCATATGATGAAATGCCTGAATTTCAGTATCTGAGAGAGATATTATGCTGTATATTTCATATGGATTGAAGCACTTCGCAGATGTGCCTGGAAGTTCAAAGAGGTGGAGAAGCAGTGGGGGTGTCACGGTCAGAGATGGAGACAGACACAGACAGGTGTAAAGCAAATCAGAGGGGAAAAGACACCTAAAAAGAGAAGAATAAGAAGAAGAAGAAAGAGAGAATCAAAGCTGTGCAGAGAGAACAGACGTGGCCTTGTTCTCGACTGGTCCACTCTCTTGCAAAAGAGGCTAAAAGTGAAGCAGTGTAAAACGTGTGTCACTCTGTGTTGCTGCTGTCAGAAGAGAAACCCTCTTCCACTTCTCATGCAGACATGCATTGTGTATCGATTTGTAATAACAGAGATTCATAGTGCTGTTAGATGATAATCATTTTACAGTAATTAAATGTTGCCCCAGGCTATAAGCCAGCCTGCTACAGTTAAACCAAAGCACCAAACATGATACTGATATCCATTTTTCTTCATATGATAAATGTCAGATGCAGCAGGGTTTGTTTGGCTCCATTTTTTAGATGTTTATGAAATAGTAAACTCTCCCAATCAAATTACTGGGAGAAAAACTCCAGCTCAGACATGCTTTTTCATCTTTTTTTTACATTCCCAGATATTGAATTGTGTCTCATTTAATCAGCGTTCCTCAGGTCCTCTTTCAAAGTCTCCAGAAAACTGTTGCAATACTTTTCTCCCTCCAAGTGTGTATGGTATTTGCAGTGTGTGTGTGTTGGGCGGAGACATTAGAATGGCGAGGGACGGGGTGACAGCAGTTGTTAAGGAGTCACCATGGTTACCGCCGCCCTGGAACAATGTTGAGCTGAGAATGCTGCGCTGTGTTAAAGACTGAATGGAATCCTGAGGTGCACATACATGTACATGCTTACACACTGACACAGCGAACACACACTCACACAATGTGTCGTCATCCAATAGGATTTACCCCTGAATGAGTAGTTAGGGGATTCTCATTTAAAGGAGAAATTATCCATCATCAGATTAGCTGTGTCAGACAGGAGACCATGTGATTAAGCCGTGGAAATGTCTCTGTTGCCTCTTTTCTAAAGCACTGCTGGGCATCTTAATTTACTGGGCTGTGAACTGCAAGTAGAGCGCTAAGTAACAACAAGGGAAGTCATGAGGGGAACTCCACAGGGTGACACATTCAACTGTAGAGACAAAAAACAACTATGTGACACTGTACATGATGGTATATGTGAATTTGCCTCTGTAGCTGCTTAATTTTTCTTCCTATGTACTGGAAATTCTGAGCACGTGTCTTTGTGTGATGCCATGCGCTCATTTCTGAGTGTCCATTGTTCAGTTTTGTGAGTGGGATGATGTGCATGTGTGTGTGCATGTGCAAATGGGAGTGTAAAAAGGGGTGTTTGCCCTACTAACTCTGCCCCCAGCGCGAGCCCCTTCATACTCCCCTTGTTGTCATGCACAGGCGCTCTCCCTTTGGCACAAAGTAGGCTGGCAGCACAAGAGCCATGTGTTTTAGCTCCACGCTTTGAAGGGCTCGAAAAAACTTTTCAGAACTGCTTCTGAGAAACGTCGTGTAAAGAGAGAGAGAGAGAAAAGAGGGGGGAGAGTGAGGGTGAAAGAGAGTGTAAGTGTGAGGGAGAGAGATGGGGAGCAGAAGGAGCTGCAGACAAAAACAAGCTGTCTTCCATGTGGTGATTTGAGCTCAGCTGTTGACGGACACCTTTGTTGGACAATATTTCTGCAAGAGACTCAATAGCAGGTGAGTGCGGAGGGAGCAACATGTGAAAAAGAAGCTGTGATAAAGAGGAAGGTGGAGTAAGTGGTGTCCTCTTTGCTCAGGCAGACAAAAAGGGAGGGGGTTGTTGTTTTGGGGATAGTGCATGATTAGTAGCCTAATGGCTCATTTTTTTTCAGCTAAATGCACTTATCATTGATTTGTTTTCCTAAATTCCCATGTTGAAGCACTCTGATTTCCATCTTCACTTTGACAATAAACTTAATGCCTCCTGTTGATGGGAACAGCTGTGAAGAAACATGTTGAAAATGGGTCATAGGCTCTGAACTCATGTAGCTTTCACAATGTCTTTCCTTCTCCCCAGAGGCTTGAATCCTCACTTTCCCATCCTGTAATTGAAGTTAGCCACCAGCTGTATCCGTGATGCAGTGCGACGAGCTCTCAGCCAGAGAGGAGTTCACCTACAGCCACATGTCCACCCTGGAGAGGGGCAGTGGGACGCTGGGACGACGGAGTGACAGGGGAACTGAGAGAAGGCCAGACAGGGGGGAGCGGTATAGGCCCGAGCGGGACAGCTACACTGTGGACGTGAGGGCCAGTGACCTGCAGCTGGCCCAGCCGGAGCCTCTAAAGCACCCCTGCTTCAGCTACAGGGCCTGGCTCTACAGCGTCCTCATAGGGGTGAGAGGAAAGATGGTCAGGGAGACTTAGAAAGGACGCACATCACAGGGTGTATCTATTTAGTTCATCACACACAAACTTTAAAGGTTGGAGTGATCTCTTCTCTGATAAGAGAGTATTCAAATCTAGAAATTTTGAGTGTGATGGCAACAAGAAGTCTTGTTTTGTGCTTCCAAATTTAGGTTAGGAGACACATAAAACAATATGTCTCTCTCATTGATTGTATTAGAAAACTGTGTGAGCATTTAAGGTCAAATGTGTGGGATTAAGGGGTTTGCGGAGTTTGCCATGTTTCTACAGTAGCCCAGAACGGACAAACCAAACTTTGGTTTCTATATAGGGCCATTTGTGTGTTTGTGTGGGCCACTGTAATTAGCAGGTCCTCCGTGACGAGCAGCATGAGGGAAAACACAGATTTTTTTAATGTGAAATTGCTTTTTTCAGTGTTTTTACAAGTCTGAGTCACCGGGTCAATTTGTTTTGGAGAGGAGGAGACCTCTGCGGCTCCTAAACATCTGGATCAGAAAAAGGTTGAGCACACATTAGCAGGTGCTTGGCCAGTTGCCCATCTGTGAAGAGCCAAACAGTGAATTTGTAACTGCTTTATTCAGTGCTTTCACTGGTTTTAATCACTTGGGCCATTTGTTTTAGAGAGGAATAGCACACTGCAGATTACTTGGTAAGAACCTCCTGAACAATGAACACTGAAGGAATCCTAAGCAGGGGTTTAAGCTTGGCACGAGGGAGCAGTTTTAGCTGTCTGCAATCTGCAATCCTCACTGCTAGATGCCACTAAATCCTACACATCGCTCCTTTAAACTATATCCCAGAGTTTACAAAAGTGCATATGAATGGATGTGATGCGTTTGCTCCCTGTCAGTATTACAAATGTCAGCAATTTGTCTGTGTGCATTGCATTACATCTGGTTAAGTGGGCACATCAGATTTATGTGTTGTTGAATATGTGCGTGTTTTTGTGTGGGAGAGAATGTCAACATGCTTGTGCAGTCTCACCTGTTGAACACATTTACCAGTGTCTGTATTTGTATGCATGCCTGTGTGTGTGTGTGTGTGTGTGTGTGTCCTCAGGGCAGTCTGCTCATCACATCTGGTTTTTCTCTGTACCTGGGAAATGTGTTCCCTGTTGCCATGGACTACCTACGCTGTGCTGCTGGCTCTGTAAGTGGCCGCCATGCAAGTGCAATCGCAGTCACGTACATGTACAGCTCCTCCTTAATGAGTTTATGCATATTGTTCAAATTAGACCTCTGTGTCAAAATGTCAGGCACACATGATTTTTAGATAGCATCTGCTAAATAGATCAGTTCAGCAGCTCATTTGTTATTGTTGTTCACAGGGCCTTCCGGCAGCGATTGCCAGTTTTGCCATTGCCAAGAACAGACATGTTGCAGTGAGTAAACAATGAACACACCAAAGGCAAAGGAGATAATTATGTTTTAATGGATTTTTAATTGAATTTCCTCAAGGCAATTGAGGTTCAATCTTAATGAAGGTCTCATGTTTTCTTGTTTTTTCCCAAGGTGTCAGATTTCCAGGTGGTCTACGTGTCAACATTTGCTGTGACAACCACCTGTCTGGTTTGGTTTGGATGCAAACTGGTCCTGAACCCCTCTGCTGTCAATGTAAATGCACTAATCCTTTAGTTGCATATAAGTACATCAAGTTAGTCTCCAAAATAAAGCATTTTTATGAATTTCCAGTCTTCAATCTTCCATCTGCTATTGTGTCTCTGCTCTCCCTCTCACGCTGTCTGTTCTCAGATCAACTTTAACCTCATTCTGATGATTTTGCTGGAGGTGTTGATGGCCAGTACTGTCATCCTGTCAGCCCGCTCTGCAGAGGACTGCTGCTGCCACAGGAAGGTGTGTGTGAGTGTGCGTGTATGAATGATTGATTGCTTTTATTCCCGCAGCTGAAGTGTCTCCCTTCTTCCTCTCCCTATAGCTTTCACCCTTCCATCCTAACTCCTTTCAATCTTTCCATCCATCCTTTAGCCGATGACATATGACAGATCTGGGCTTCTAAGGCCTGCAGTGTTCCCCACTCGACTCCTTAAAGCGTATTCTGTGAGTAGTTTTCAGTTTTGCTGCCCATGATATTTCTGTTTGATCACTGCTTATCAATCACTGAAGAATATCTCTAATAGGTGATCGAGGTGATCGTGGGAATTTCTGCTGTATTTGGAGGGATTATTGCACTCAACATGGATGCTTTGCTGCCTGGCCCTTACTTGTCTGTCACATTTTTCTGGATTCTTGTGGCTGTAAGTTTTTCTTCCTAAAGCTTTTGTTTCATCATGACAGAGAATGCAGCTCAGAATGATAACTAAGATGCAGTCTGTCACTGGTCTTATCAGGTAACTTTGTGTCTGATCTTTAATCCTCTGCAGTGTTTTCCAAGTGCTATTGCCAGTCATGTCGTGTCAGAATACCCCAACAAATGTCTGGTGAGTACAAGACAACAACAATTTTTGGAGCACCAGCCTTGAGAATGTTTAATACAATTAAAAAGGGCTTGTATCTTTTGAAGGGTGGATGTGACATTTTGTGACTGTGAGCTCAGTAGGAGACAGTGTGGGAAACAGCTTTTGTCTAAGTCTCAAATGATATTTTGCTGTATGGTGATGCAGGAAAAAGCTCTATTTCAGTACTGTTGGATCTCAGTGTAGCATTTGAAACAGTAGAACGCAGTATCCTAATCAACACACAACACACAGTGGGTGGGTCAGCCCCAGAGTGGTCGCCCTCCGAACTCTCTGATAGAAGTCTCTCAGTTGCTGTTGTATGCATCTTTATCTGAAACTCTGTCTTGTGGTGTACCTCATGGTTCTTTCCTGGGTCCTGTTCTGTTTGCATTGCATTCCCCTCCCCTTCACTTTAAAGGTACCGCCTATCACTGCAACAATGATATTCATCACATTTAAGTCTCAAAATTAATCAAAATTGTTAATTTAGACAAAACAGAAGTTCTTATTTTCACTCCAGTCTCGTCCCTAAGATAATAAATCATTGAGGTTGTCATTCCTCTTCTGCTAAATCTTCACCATGAAACTAGGTGTCACTGTGGACCAGGCCCTAACTCTTGATCAAAACGTTTAGTGTTGATTCATTCCTGTTTTTTTCCAGCTGAGAAACATTGCAAAACTGAGGCCCATTGTGTCTCGAGCTGAAATTTAGTCATCTCAACTGTTGTGACTCACCTGCCTGAGCAAAATATCCCTGGATCAAGTGGTCCAAAGACTGTGCTTTTGAAGCTGTGGCTCCTAATCTTTGGAGCTCTCACCTTTTGGATTTGAGATCTTTGGCACTCAGCTTCTAATGCTCAAAGCGTGAAAAAAAAAACATTAGAAAGACAGTCTCTTTCCAGAAATCATGATCTGATTACTCAAGATAATCCACAGACCCTGTTGTGAGCAGTTTCATGCAGGAACTATTTACTTTCTCTCTAGCTAATGTTACAGCTCAGCCGAGAAGGATGCCATTAATGTTTACATCTTATGTTGTCCCAAGCATGAGCCTCTTATCCATGAGTAGATGCACGCTTCCTTCTGCATGATGATACGGTTGGCAGATGTAGTTCAGTAGAAAAAAATAGTTCCTACATGAAACTGCTCACTACAAGGTCTGTGAATTATCTTGAGTAACCAGGTCATGATTTCTGGACAAAGACATTACTGTTGAGTTTTTCAAATGTATTTTTTTAGCACTTTGAGCACCACAAACCAAGTGCCATTTAGTTCCATTATATTAGAGAGAAGGTGGACATCTCTATGGCAGATATCTCCAACACTTGGCAACTCACACCAAAACAATCTAGACTGATGAACAGTACTAGAGGTAAGGAAAAATACTTATTTTTGATTTGGGGGTGAACTGTCCCTTTAAGTCTGTATTTTATTTTCAAAGGGTTTATACAACTTAAGTTACTTACAGTACATCCTGTATCTTAATGAAGTTAAGGCATTAAGGAAGGATCATCTTTATTATTTCTCAGCATACAATCTGGGTCTATTTCCTTTTTCCTCTGCGTCTACAAACTTTTTTCTCTGTTCTTTTTTTCCTCTCTTCCTGGTGCCTCTCAGGTGGAGGTGTTGATTGCGATCAGCAGTGTGACGTCTCCCCTGCTCTTCTCAGCCTCCGGCTTCCTCTCTTGCAGTGTGATCAGCTTTATTGAAATTTTCCTGCATGATGTGCCCACAGCCAAGGTTAGCTTAATGAAGTGAAAATTCACCAGTAGTATGAAATGTGTGAGATTCCTCTGAAGTATTACCTATCCAGCCTTGAGCCCTTTTTGCATGAGACATAAAGGAATAGACTTTAGAGAAACTCTGAGATTGACCCATTGAGATATCTCACCTAGAATCATCTAATTTAATTTGTGTGTGTGTGTGTGTGTGTGTGTGTGTGTGTGTGTGTGTGGTCCAGCAATCCTACGACATCCTGCTGCTGATTCTCATGGTGCTGCTGCTGGTGCAGGCAGTTCTGACTTCAGCCACTGTGGTGCACTGTGCCTCCTACAAGAGTCAGCTCCGCATGGGGGCTCTAGAGTGCGATGACAGCATGCACACCCCGAGCCATTCCTTCGAGGTAAGGCAGGTAAAAGCAGGAGTTGTGGACATAAATGGGCAAACCTATCAAATCCTGTCTGTCTGTGTTTTTCCCTCCATGCCTGTCTCTCCACTTCCAGCAGGAGACATTTGCGAATGTAGAAAATTATACATTAAATTGTCTTCCAGGTGCTCTCACCAGCTGTAGCTCATGTAAATGGCACTTGGATATGATGGCATTAAAAACTTATGAGCTAGAAACATATAAAAACACAGTGTGCTGCTCATCCTTCACACATCATTTATCTCAATGTTTGTGTCACCTTTCCCCTTCCACATTTCATCTCTCGCTCCTTCTCCCTCTTCTTGTTTTGCTCCCTCAGCAGCAAGCAGCCAATGGAACGCTGCAGGATTTTGACAAAGACAGAGCCTGGAAGGCAGTTGTGGTCCAAATGGCCCAATGAACAGTCTACAGCACACAGAGAAGTTTGATAAGAAGTGGGGGAAAAAAGGAGGAATAAACAAACTCTGTAAGCTGTAAGCACAAGAGCACAATCCTGAGACACAACACACTGGAAGAAAAGGCTGTAAAGATGAATTCAGAGACAGAGGGGAGAAGGGAGAGGGAAATAAAGAACGTAAGAAAGAAATCAGAGCGAATAGGGGTTGAAAAATGCAAGGCAGAGAATATGATTTTGCATTTGTTTTTGATTATGATATTTGCCAAGATTCCTCTGATGTATGTTTTCTGTAACTATTCCCCATAGTTTAATAAGATTTCTGTGTTGACATTATAAAGGTACAATGAACAATCATGTGAGTCAATGTTCAGTAGCATTAAACTCTTCTGAGCACTTGGGCCTGAATACAGTGTTTTATAATGTCTCTAAATATTTAACTTTATATGGTAAATGCATACAACTGAATTTATTCTGGATTTGATTGATGATGCACTTTTTTCAACATTATCATTGAGGTTGTACTGTTGCGTAAAAAAGGATGTCCATATGAACAAAAATGCATCAAAGACATCCAACTAAAGAGCATATTAATTTTTTTTTTCTGCTTTTTCTTTCCTTTTCTATCTTATTTTTGTATCTCTACAAAGACAATGATCTAAAATGACCAATCTATGCATTTTTGTTACTTTTCCCAAACAGCTTGTTGCAGCTTATCTATAATTCGGCACTGACTCAAATTACTTTGAGCTATCAACCTGTCATGACCTGGTGATGTTTGACATAGCCTTGTTTATGGAAGAGTTTTCCACAGATGCAAAAGATCTTATGTGGCAGACTTTATTCTGTACAGATTTTTTTAGTAGTAGTACACTCATTTATCTTAGCACTCTCTTGACTATACGTTTTGTTTAGTGGTTGACGTCTTTGTGTCGTCTTGTGTACAGCGGTGTAGCAACAGCATATATGCAACATATTACAAGAGAATTGACCCGCCTGGATATTGCAGATTAACTGTTGTAGAAAATTTAACTGATATTCTGTTTTATTTAGGAAAATAAAATGTTTGCCATCAACTGTAAATATGTGTGTATCATGTGTTATAGTTGATCTTCTTGGTGTTTAACATTGCTCTCTGATCAATCTACAGATGTAGTGGGCAAATACATATACACTCACCAGCCACTTTGTTAGGTACACCTTGCCAGTACCTGGTTGGACCCATTTTGCCTTCAGAACTGCCTTAATTCTTGGTGGCATAGATTCAACAAGGTACTGGAAACATTCCTCAGAGATGTTGGTCCATATTTACATGATAGCATCACACAGTTGCTGCAGATCCACCATCCCGTTCCACCACATCCCAAAGGTGCTCTATTGGGTTGAGATCTGGTGACTGTGGAGGCCATTGGAGTACAGTGAACTCATTGTCATGTTCAAGAAACCAGCTTGAGTTGGTTTGAGCTTATGGTGTGTTATCCTGCTGGAAGTAACCATCAGAAGATGGGTACACTGTGGTCATAAAGGGATGGACACGGTCAGCAATAATACTCAGGTAGGCTGTGGTGTTTAAACCATGCTCAGTTGGTACTAAGGGGCCCAAAGTGTGCCAAGAAAATATCCCCCACACCATTACACCACCACCACCAGCCTGAACTGTTGACACAAGGCAGGATAGATCCATGCTTTCATGCTTTTTAAACCAAATTCTGACCCTACCATCTGAATGTTGCAGCAGAAAACGAGACTCATCAGACCAGGCAACATCTTCCAGTCTTCTATTGTCCAGTTTTGGTGAGCCTGTGTGAACTGTAGCCTCAGTTTCCTGTTGTTAGCTGACAGGAGTGGCACCTGGTGTGGTCTTCTGCTGCTGTAGCCCATCTGCTTCAAGGTTTGATGTGTTGTTGGGTCACAGATGGTCTTCTGCAGACCTTGGTTGTAACAAGTGGTTATTTGAGTTACTGTTGCCTTTCAATCATCTTGAACCAGTCTGGCTATTCTCCTCTGACCTCTGGCATCAACAAGGCATCTCCTCCCAGAGAACTGCTGCTCACTATATTCTCTTTTTCGGACCATCCTCTGTAAACCCTAGATATGGTTGTGTGTGAAAATCCCAGTAGATCAGCAGTTTCTGAAATACTTAAACCAGCCCGTCTGTCACCAACAACCATGCCACGTTCAAAGTCACTTAAATCACCTTTCTTCCCCATTCTGATGCTCAGTTTGAACTTCAGCAGGTCGTCTTGACCATGTCTACATGCCTACATGCATTGACATTGAGTATACATGACACTCATTACCTAGACTCTAAAATAGCATTTGAGGGCATATTGTTCAGTTATTCTTCTTTTTTAGATGTCAGGCTGTGGTGTTTAACCTATAGGCAATTTATATTTGTTCACTGAAGAATGTTTGACACCTCTGCGAAATAAGAATTGTGTTACAGTTATTGTTGTACACTTGTTTACTTTATTCCCGTCTACTGTTAATTTACTCCCACTTCTGCGCTTCTCTCTGTTTGACACTCCACATGATATATTCTCATTAACAAGGAGTCATTTCCCTCCTTTGTATATATGATGATGAAGCCTCAAAAGGCCTGGAATAAAGATGGCATTTACTGCAAACATATGCATATAGGTTGCATACAGTCAGCGTACAATTTGTAGAAACCCCGTACAAATGTGCAATGTAATGCAATTCAACACAACTGTTGTGCTGTTGCACTGAAGTCATAGTGATGGAGTTGTTTCTAATATTCTGGCTCCCTCATGCATGTAATAATCACATTTCTGGAAGACATTTCTGACAATGTCGGCAAAAACTAAACACTATAAACTTTGCAAAGGAAGACTTGCAGGGCTGCAATATTGGATTGCAACAGACTGTACAGTTGTACCTAATAAAGAGAGCACTGAGTGTATCACTGAGCCCACTAGGCTGTAATGAAAGGACATGCTGGGGTTTTTTTCTTCTTAGAAATGAACATCCTCAAGATCTCTGCAACGACTCAGAGGGAGAGAGAGAGAGAAAGACAGAGACTATATTTGGAAGCAGACGTATTGAGGTGCGGCTTCCCTAACCGGTGGAAACCGGCTTGAGGAACACTGACTTGTGGCTCGGTCCGGCTGACAAGCACCGAGAGCGCGCCACCACCGCGCGCTCCCAGCGCCTTGTTGCCACAAGAATCCCAACAGAGAGCCAGAGGCTGCTGGAGGCTACAAACAAACTCACCCAGCTGCTGTGTAACTCTCACTGCTCAGTGCTCAGCTGTGATGATGTAGTGTTAAATTAAAATGCAAAAAATGCATTATGCATTAAAATGCAATCTCGGCATAAGCACTGTTAATCAATGCATTTTAATAAAGCCATACATTCATGCTCTCCATAAGAGACCAGTAACTCTCTTCATCTTACAATGCAAGTAGCTCATGTAATTAAATGAAGGCTCCTCCATTATCACTTGTACTTTACATCAAACTTGAGGTTATCTTTCACAGCAATGCCCTCAGCTGTCTTGAATACTCCCAGAAAGTGAGAGTGGATGAGATGCTCGCCACACCCAGTGTGTTTGAATGACAAACATCTTTCCCATTCCTGGTGTGTGTGTCTTTGCCAGTCCCACACTATGAGGTGATGGGCAGACTGGATAAACCTATCAATAGAGAAGTCAGTGCCTTATGTTAGGTTGTAGACTGAACCAACAGGATTTGAATAGCCGGTCTGCACTTACTTAACTAAACTACAAGTCCGTATCACTTGTGATATAATATCCTATATATAGGTCTAATTATTATGATTATCATTATCGCCGATCATATCACTGAGACAAAGGCTCCCACTAATGTTCCTGTAGGAATTTAGATCTGTAATATCTCAGTGATAAACCTCTAAAAATGATTATAGATTTGGCATGAGATGGATTTCTGCGCCATACTAGATTTCTTTCTGCTCACACGCCACCTGTCCTTGTGAATGTGAATCCGGATCGCATTTTGTGGTGATGCAATGAACTGGAGAATCTTAATGTGTTATCTCATCCCTTGTTCCTGAGGAAGAGGCAGGGCAGGGAGGAGGGGAGAGAGGAGCGGGTTCGGAGGGAGGGGAGCTGGGGGGGAAAAGGCGGAACAAACCGGTGTGCTCGGATACATGCTGTAGCTGCTCGCCCGCACTGCAGATTAACTCTTACCGTGCCGGGGGGATGCAGCGAGACATGGTGAGTGGATTTTGTGATTATTTCCCACCACTAGCATGCACATGGCTCCTTTTGTTAGCAGCACAGAGTTGCTGGAGCTAGTCTCTCCCAGTGTTGACAGGTGATGCAGGTATTGAGCATCTTGAGAGAGACTCCGACTGTAGGATCTCCTCTCCTCTCATGCACACATACACAGACACAGAGCAGCGCACGCACACTTGATGTTTAGCAGCTCGTCTCCGGCTATTCCGGAGCTATCCGCCGCTCAGGTGCTGAAACGGCTCGTCATCTGCAGGCAGCTGCAATCCACTGCAATGAGATGTCTCGGGTGGAAGTGTGGTCCGTCCTGGTTGTGATGCTCACAGCGTCCTGGACTTGCAGACCTGTTGGGAGACAGCAGCCTAGCTCAAGCTAACTAACACAATGATCCTCTGATGAAATGTTCCTGCAGTGTTCCCATAGGGACTTGGTGATGAGTCAAAAGTGAGAAAACAATGATGACACTTTATGGTGTTTTTCTGTTTCTCTATGAGTATAAATGTGCATCCTCCTATTGCTCTGCCATAGTTATCTGCTCAGATCTGTGCTCTGGATGTCTGAGAACAAGAGTCAAATCTATGTGTACTGAAAGTTCTTCCCTCTTCAGCCATCATCTAATTCATAATGAATGAGTGGAGCTCTTCTCTTCCTGCTCTCCGTGCTTTCTTTTTGTTGCCGGCTGTACTGGTCAAAGAAAAGCAGCATGCTGGAGTAGCAAAAGAATGTGGGATTCCCTCTCTAAACACTGGTAGCATCACCCAGCTGAAAGGCATTATCTGTTGGATTGGAGCTGTGCCAATGGCTTACAGACAGCAGTGCAGCCTCTAACTGAGCGCCTAAAAATGTGATGCTGCCCCTTTAAATCTAAATTATGCAAAGTTTATTTCTCCTCTCCTTTGATACTGTGTGTTTGAGGTTGTGGATAAAGTTGTCTTGATTGTTACCAGGCAGTATAATGTGGACAGTGCAGTGTCAGACCTATACTGTATGTCATGTTATCCCATAAAGGACATCTTGTTCTCTTTTTCAGGTAGAACACCAATTACTGCATGATGTCAGCATTAAAACATGCAGCCTTGAATAACTCTTCTGTGATTATATTTCAAAGTGATCCTCTCCTTATGATCTTTCTCACTGTGCGGGTGAGAGTGCATGCTAATTGTCCCCTGTACTCATGAAACTGCGGTCTCAAGGTTCCACTCCGCGAGATGTTAAGTACACTTTCTATCCCTGGATTAGAGGGCTTGGCTTTTAAGGATTTCATAGATGAGCTGTGTTTTCTGCATAATGAGAGAAAAGTGAGAGGAGGGCAGAGGGAGGAACAGGGAGAGAAAGTAAAAGGGGAAGAAGGAGAGCGAGGGGGTGAGGACTGTTGATGGGAAGGGGTGATGTATTCACACTCCTCACGGAGGACATTCACGTAACCTTCAAGCAAAATGAGCATGCAGCAGGCGCCAATTCCACCCAGCACATAAACTGTACAAGCATATGCATGCTCATGTATGTAGGCACACTCACTCACACGTGCACAAACACACTGAGACACAAGACATCCAACTGACAAGTGTGTGGGTTCACCTTACATCCCTGTGTGAACATGCTGTTCCACAGAAATAATGACCACTAGGAGTCCAGAGAAGGGCAGGGGACGAACTGTGGAACCATAAAAAGG
Organism: Epinephelus moara; assembly: GCF_006386435.1. Classification (NCBI taxonomy): domain Eukaryota; kingdom Metazoa; phylum Chordata; class Actinopteri; order Perciformes; family Serranidae; genus Epinephelus; species Epinephelus moara. The sequence goes on along the minus strand of NC_065525.1, from coordinate 16,584,231 downwards.
TTATAAATAAATTATGTTTTTAGTCAGTTCCAGGTTAGCATACTATAAATTTGCCCTTTAGTGTCCTTGCATGATCAAAGGCAAATACCCCCCCTCACATTATCACACTCCACTGGTCACAGAGTGGGGATTAGTCGTCCTCAGCCACATGACTGCACTATAGAGGACGATGGATGAGAACAGAGAGCTTCCCTGAGAAAGGTGTGAGACAGTACAAATTCACACTGTGGCTCCTTTGAAACATGGTCACACTACTTTATCTAGTGGACATATGCTCCCAGAAATGGCTTCTTGTACCTTACTGTACTTTCATTTAAAAAAAAATGCACATACTGTACCACCCTAACTGGTCATCTTTTCTTTCAGGAAAGGATTGGTCAGAGCTTCTCCTGACCGAAGCTCACGTAACAGCTCTTCAGCCAGCAGTCACTCTCCCTGGGGATCACAAGGACGCCTCCTAAACTCAGCTCATTCCTCAACCTGCCACACGGAGAGTGTGGACCGAGGCCAGGCACTGTAGAAATGGGGCACAACACAAGGATGCACACAGGAGACGCCGAGCGAGGAGTGTGCTTTTGAACGTTATGTCTGTTCTTCAAAAAGACAAGAGCTGTAGAAAACTGTAGAAGCCTCAAAGCTCTGAAGACCACACAGTATGACCCGCTGCTTTCCCACATATGGTGAGAGAGGCTAAAGTTGGCCACACATCTGTGTGTGTGTGTATCACACTGTGTTGAGGAGTATTTAACTACAGCAGGGAGCGTCTGGCTTTGCCTCCAGTCCAGAGGGAGGCTGTAGTGTGCATCCTTCGTGTTCCGGATGCAGAACATCCTCGATCAAAACTTAGACATGGCCACGGCTCTACTCGCCGGCGAGAAGCTGAAGGAGCTGATCCTGCCGGGCTCCTCTCAGGATGAGAGGGGCGGGGTACTGGCCGGCCTCATGGTGCAGCTCAAACTGGAGCTGCCCTTTGATCGTGTCGTCACTATAGGGACAGTCATCATCCCTATCCTGCTGGTCACCCTCGTCTTCACCAGGAACTTTGCAGGTGAGAGTTCTGCCACTAGAGGGGGGTCATTGCCACAGTAACCTGCCAAAGCAAGACAGTCTAACCAGGTATATATTGTGAGGAAGCCATGCAGTACTGTGTGTCTTCTTTGACAGACAGTTATAAGGAGACGTGTAAGTGGGAGATTAGGCAAGGAAGGAAAAGGAGCACTGACATCAGAGGAGCAGACAGAGAGTTTGAAAGGGCAAGAGAGCGACGGGAGATAGGAGGGGGAAGAGGAAGGTGTTTGGTTAGAGGGCTGGGTGTGATGGGAGAGATGGTAGTTCACTGCTGAGTCAGGCTCTCTGCATAGCAGCATTAACCATCTGGGACTGAGCGTTTAACTTAAGCAGCAGAAAGATGTGGGTGTTCAGACAGGTTCTACAGTATTCCCTCAATGGTGTGTTTTATAATGATATTTATGGCATCGCCCAAACAGTTTTAGATGACTCAGCATCCTGCCCTCTGTGACTGTAACAAAGTGATGTCATTGCACATATTGCCCTTATTAGCAACAAAATAATAATAAAACATGCTGGCTTTACAATTAGTTTTTCTAATAGTTCAACTGAAAAGAAATGAGATTATTTAGATGACAAGTAAACTGTTTGTAATATTAGACGTCACTGCACTTAGTTCAAAAGATTAAAAGTGGATTTGCTGCAACCCTGAACCAGATAGTGCTGAAAAAGAACAACTTTGATGGGAAGAAGAGCTCTCGGTTTCTCTATCTGAGCCGAGCAGATCATTTCACAAAGCAGCGTGAGTGTTATCAGAGGTACGCAGCGCTTTGGGCTGAACAGATGAATGATTCTAAAAGATTCTCAGAGATACCGTGCTAATACAAATGAGACACATCACATAGATGCAAGATATTTCCTAGAAAAATGTGAATACGTCATTGCAAGTCGTATTTACTGCAAGAAATATGACGGAACACCAAGACCCCATTTTATCCATATTATCTTAAAGGGACAGTTCACCTCAAAATCAAAAACACATATTTTTCCTCTTATCCAAAGCACTATTTATCAGTCTAGATCGTTTTAGTGTGAGTTGCCATTTGTTGAAGATATCAGCTGTAGAGATGTCTGCCATCTTTTTATCATAATGGAACTAGATGGCACTCGGCTTGTGGTGCCCAAAGCACCAAGAAAATAGACCCAGTTACTCAAGATAATCCACAGACCTTGTTGTGAGCAGTTTAATGTAGGAACTATTTTCTTTCTACCAAACAAGACCCGCCAACTGTATCACTGCGCATAGGGAAGCGTGCATTGACTCAAGGACGAGAGGCTTTTGCTCATGACAGTGCAAGATGTAAACATGAATGGTGTCTTCCTCAGGTGAGCTGTTATGTTAGCTAGCTCAGGGGTGCTAGGTGAGCTGGCATTGGATACACACGTCATCTGCGCAGTGATACAGCTGGCAGGTATAGTTTGGTAGACACAGACACTCAAAAAAATCTAGATTGATAAATAGCACTATAGGCAACAGGAAATATATGACTTTTTGATTTTAGGGTGAACTGCCCTTTAAGATCTATTTGGATGTGAAGTGAGGGTGAGCATTAAATTCTGTTTAAAACAGTGGCTGCACTAAACAGAGCTACTGAATGGTAACTTTCTGGCTCACAGTACTCAGTGTAGCTGTGTGTGAGAGCAGTTTTACAGTACAATGGATGATTACAACAGCTTTTTCAGGTATGTTTGCATTCCTACGCTTTCAAATAAGTGCTTCAGATAAAATTGTTAAACAGGAGATTTTGTTTAAACCTGTCTGTTTGTCTGACCCCTCACATGTTCTCACATTGCCACATCTTGCCAATAAAATCAAATCTGAGAGGACAATGTAATAGGCAAGCTGTTCGGAGTGATGAGTGAAATTCTGGAAATAAGACCCGGGATGTAGCTTTGCAGCATTCATCTGTCAGCTTATATTTATACTTATGAGATATAATCATCCAACTTGTTAAATAATGTTTGGTCTGATTCTTTCTGTCTGTATTTTCCACAGAGGAGTCCATATACTGTTACACACCGCACAACTTCACCAGAGACCAGGCACTGTATGCAAGAGGCTACTGCTGGACAGAGCTGCGGGATGCTGCACCTGGTGTGGAGTCTCACCTTTGGCCTTCACTATTTGAACACAAGTTCCTGCCCTATGCCCTGCTGGCCTTTGCTGGAATCATGTACATTCCTGCTTTGGGCTGGGAGTTCCTCGCCTCTACGCGGCTCACTTCAGAGCTCAATTTCCTGCTTCAAGAGATTGATAACTGCTATCATCGAGCCGCTGAGGGCAGAGCCCCAAAGATCGAGAAGCAGATCCAATCCAAAGGACCTGGCATTACTGAGCGAGAGAGGAGGGAGATCATCGAGAATGCAGAGAAGGAGAAAAGCCCCGAGCAGAACCTGTTTGAGAAATATTTAGAGAGACGAGGCCAAAGTAACTTTCTGGCTAAACTTTACCTAGCACGCCATCTGGCTATTATCTGCCTCAGTTCTATCCCCATTTCCTACCTGAGCGCCTACTATGCCCGCCAAAGGCAGAATGAGTTCACTTGTGCACTGGGTGAGCCTCCGGACATTAGCAGCTATCAAGAGCTGAAGCTCAGGGTCAACTGTAAGCTGCCTGCTGTGCAGCTGCAGCGCATCATGGCAGCGGTAGATATCGCTCTGCTCTGCACCATGAACCTCATCATTCTGGTTAATTTGCTGCACTTGTTTGTGGTGCGCAAGTCCAACTTTGTATTTGATAAACTGAATAAAGTTGGTATTAAAACACGGCGGCGCTGGCAGAAATCTCAGTTCTGTGACATCAACATCCTGGCCATGTTCTGCAATGAGAACAGGGACCACATCAAGTCGCTCAACCGGCTGGACTTCATCACCAATGAGAGTGACCTCATGTATGATAATGTGGTCAGGCAGCTGCTGGCTGCCCTTGCACAGTCCAACCATGATGCTACGCCCACTGTGAGGGACTCTGGAATACAAACACTCGATCCCAACATGGACCCCTCTGATCTTGGAGTGGGAGAGATGGCTGGGGAGCCGCTGGTCATCAAACGGCCCCGCAAGAAGATGAAATGGATCCCAAGTTCAAATCCTCTCCCTCAGCCCTTCAAGGTAAGGCAGCTGCCTGAGAGAAAATAAATATTCTTAGTTGTAACTCATCTACATTCATTCAGCATCAGTGACAGCAGAGGAAAAAAATCTGTCCTCTAGAAACAGAATAATACTTACTACAAGAACTTGTTCACTGGAGCACAGCAGTTCATTTCACCATGGACTGTTCAAGATGCAACTGAGCCATGCAGCATCAGCTCTTAATAAGAGCCTCTTTCCCTGAAGAGGCACAGGAAGTGGTCCTCATTTGGGATTTCCAAAATATGTAGAACTCTTCAATGCTGTGTAATCATTGTTTGGCTACCTGAACTGTAGTTAATAGATAATAACCTGTTTTTGTGTTTTCTGCCCTCTGTAAAGGAACCTCTGACCCTGACACGTCTGGAAAATAGCACCAAGCCTGAAAAACCCAAACCAGTCAGACGAAAGACAGTGGCAGACAACTTCATTGCACCAATTCTGGATAGCAAGAGCACACAATATCCTGCAATAAAAGGTATGTAGTGGTGTAGTAGTCATTTAAAGCTGTGCTAATCAATATTCTTACATTAACAGTGGATCAAATGACTGTTAGGTGAAAGGGATCGCTTGTTATCAGCCAACTCTGCAGCAGGCAGTCGTTTAAAGGGATGGTTCAGATTATTTGAAGTGGGGTTGTATGAGGTATTTATCAATTGTTACTGTATGCCTACAGTAGATGGCGGTTGGCACACTCCTAGATTGGAGAAGCAGGCAGAAGTACCACTACAGAAGCTAAGCAATGCACTGCTGTATGGGGGCTAGCAGCAAAACTTATTTTAGCCACTTAGACCCACGTAAAAAAAAATCAGGCTAAGTGTACGCTATATTGAGAAGACTTTCACCACTTTATCTTGCTCTCAGACAGCCTTTCCGAAAGGGAACTGAAGCTGTTATAAAGGTATATTGATGCCAGACTCCTTTGACAAAAACAGTAATTTTACCTTGCAGAACACAGGAGTTGTTGGTCAACCGCTGCCTTGATCAGTTAGTTTGTTTGCATTATTGTGCGACTTGGTAAATCCAAACTTACTCTTTAAAACATCAAAGCCTAACAATAACACAAACACACTAACTAATTGAGGCAGCATTAGACCAGTAACTCCTGTGTTCTGCAAGGTAAAATTACCGTTTTTGTCAAAGGAGTCTAGTGGTTTGAAGAGAGCATAGACACCAGCTTCAGTTCCCATCAGAAAGGGCTTTCTGACAGCAAGTTAAAGCGGTAAAAATATTGTAAATACAGTGTACACTTAAGCTGATATTGATTATTTTAGGTGGGTCTTTATCTAGGTGGCTAAAATACCTTTTGCTGCTATACCCCGTCCACAGCAGAACATTGCTTAGCTTCTGTGGTGGTACTCCTGCCTGCTTCTCCAAACTGGGGACATGCTGACCTCCACGTACTGTAGTAATATGCTGACTATAGAAAAGTACCTTATACAACCCCACTTTTAAAAATCCGAACTATCAATTTAAGCATACTTTGGATGGAGGACCTGCTATTTTGATGTGATGTTCTACCTCCTTATGAGTCAGACTTTTAATTTCCAATGGTAGATTTGAGTGGGATGGAGAAAAAGCACACTCGCAACTTCTCTCTGGATGTCCACCCATACATGCTGACCATTCGTAAACCCAAAGTGGAGACCACAACCGCAGAGCCTCTACCCTCAGAGCACAACATGGACACAGTGTACCTTGAAGGCACGCACACTATTGTTCATGTGTCTGGTGCCATTACAGGTACGTCCAACCTCCCCTTCACTCTCGCTCTTTATTACACGTCATGTGAACCAAGTAAACAACGTATGAGCTAACAGAAATATGCAGCATCACTTCTCATACAGCTGTGCCTTGGATACGTCAATCCATAATGGAAATAAGCATAAAATGTTTTTCAATCTAGTAAATTGCACTTGTTTATTAAATATTGCAAATGCTGCTTTCCATGTTGGCCAATCAGTCTTAGCATGCAAAAGGTGCCGACCTTTGAAAGGGCATAGTGGATGTTTATACTGTTGTAATTTGAGACTTTCTCCTCTCTCCTTCTACCCTCTCTGGTATTCCCTTCTTGTCTCCTCAGAAACCAAGGTTTGCTCTCCAGAATCGACCAACACTGCCTTTTCTACAGTGACCCTGCCCACCACCACTTACGTAAATGGCGTCAGCCCAAACCCTCCCTCCAGTGAGGACGCCCTCAGCCCCAAGTCCTCTCCTCTACCCCCTCCTCCTCCTCCCCCAAGGGAGCCTCACACCCAGAAGGAAAACCCCGAGTGTCAGCCACCGCCCCTGACCAGAGCCCCTACGCACCAGCTGCTGAGTATACATCACACGCTCTTTGAAGAAGAAGAGGATGAAGAACACCGTAGGGATAGACTGGCAGAGAGACCCGGGGAGCTCATCGCTGCTGGGGAATGTTGAAGGAGGAGAAGAAGAGGAACGCTGATTGAAATTCCTCTTCCCGACACTAACACTCTGTGCACAGGACCACCATGTCCATCACCTCCTATCAGCAGCCACCTCTACTTTTTCAATTAGCTCACACACTTCTGTGATGGGTGGATTGGACAGTGAGGAAATGACATGGAACTCTAGTAGTTGTAAAAGTAAAATGACTCAGCTTTTAGATGGGAAACCACTCAGATAGGATAAGACAAAAGTTTGTGTATTTGATAACACTGACCAGTGTATTGCTGTAGGAAATGATGTCATGTCTCAGGATGACTGTGTACAGCTAAACACCCTCCAATGAAACCAGCAGTGATTTAATTCAACAGGGTGCTACAGTGCAGGGTCAAACAGCTATATTAAAAAGGCTTAATGAACGGATCAGTGGCAACAGGAGACGAGCGAGCTTTCTAAACAAACAAAGAAAAAAAAAAGACACACCTTAGAGATGCATATCTGCAAAGAAGACTGCATTATAGCTTCAAACAAAATGTATTTTAAACACATATGATAACGCTTAGTCCCTTTATCCCAATAGCCAAGTAGAGAGGTAGCTCACGCAATACAGTTGAGATCTGCACAATTAATATGCAAAAGATCACAATATATGTGTGGCAATAATGTATGCGCTTGCAGCATCATATTTCACAGAACGCTTTACACATATAGACACTGCATATGACTCAGTGTTTGTGGGGTGTTTAAAATATACCACACGTTTCATGGCTTTATCATTGCCATTTCAACGCTGATTAGGAACGTGTGTCAGATCTTGACTATATTTGCACGTCATTAATAACAGGAAATTGGCACATTATATAAAGGAACAGCAAAGGAACAGGCTATAATAAAAAGGGTGGTGTTGTGAGGTGGCGTGCAACCACAATATTGCTCTTTTTGTCTAATAGGTATCAGATATCTTTGACAGAAATGCAGTGATGTGGGTGCTTTCTTCTGAACACTTTAAAAGCAACTCTAATGTGATGAATGGAGCTGGACTCAACTGGTGTGACCTATGTGTTCTGCTGGCTTCTTGTGGGAGTGCTGTGATGTAAAGTGAATGAAGTGATGAGTAGATGTGAAATCGTTCCTCAGAGGAAGGTTTATTACACGATGACTAAGCTTTTGATTGCCATCTGCTGTCTCTGACACGATCTAAATTTATTTCGGTAGGCTAGTTATGCCCTGTCTCACATTGTGCCAACATCTGCTACGAAGGAATTAATAATTAGAATAGTTGGTCTGTTATTTGTAGTAAAAACAAAGCGTGTAAGGTATGTTTTCACAGGGAACGAGTGAATGGACAAGGGGATGGGTGCCTATCATAACCTCACCATACACACTTCTTGCAGCTGCATACATGATTACAGGAACTTCAATAAAGGAACTGCCTTCACTGACTTACTCACCAATGTGACATCTACTGTAGAAGACATTGGTGCTGTCATCAGGGGCTTACCTACAATATAGGTAGACCTATGCATACTCTTTTTTTTCTGGGGCATTCAGTAAGCACACACTTGTGATGAGAGACACCTAATTTCCCCATTTCCAGTTTCATCTTTTGGTGGAAATTTAAAATATGACCCACTCATTGTCATGACACAGGTCGGCCCAAATTCCCTTGTTAGACTGCTCAAGCACACAAAATGCATCCAAAAGCACTTTAAGACTTGTAGCACGAGTGTGTGTGAGAGCATGTTATATGTTGAAGCACAGCTCTGCTTTTATGTGTAGATTTTAACATTTTGAGACAGTCCAGGAGCTAAATCTGTCACAGTCTTAATGTAAGTGGAAATGTGGATAAGAAAAAGAGTCCAGACTTTGATTGTACTGTGATGAACTGATACTGTACTGAAATGGTAAAATGGAAAGTAATTAAAAACAGTTTCACTATAAAAATAGATGTGTGCGTCCCAGCAGTCAATGACTACATGTACCAGAATGCACCGCGGCTGTCAGATTCAGCCCAGCACCGTAGGTACTGCTGTACTGGCGAGGAGCACACTGACATACGGACTGCCTTGCTCAGTAAGTTGCTGATATTTTTCTCTAGACAACTATTGTACTTTTTTCCAAAAACATTGAACTAGGTAATGGCGGTATTTGTTGTTAAATTGTTCCGTTTCAGCGTGTGTAATGTGACGTAATTCTCCCCGGACTTGCTAGCCTACATTAGCCTGAGTTAGCTGTTATCATCATCCGGTAGCTAGTCAGACCGATGTAATGTTTAGTAACCTCGTACCTGGAAGTAACGTTAGCTATTTTGTAAACCTGCCCCCCGGAAAGTCACTTCTCCTTTATCTGTGCAAGCCTCTCGTATTGCTAGTCATAATGATAGTCCCGTCGGAGACAGTGTTACTATAATAAACCAGTGACAGTCACCACTTTTCACCATTAACGTTACAATTGTTAGCTGCGTTGTCCGCAAACGCTGGCTGTAAAGCAACGTCAGCAGTCAGTAACTCTGTACCGTAGCTAGCTGTGAGTCCGTGAACGTCTCACCGTTCATTGGTAACATGTCTTCATCGTGCTCTCTGTCACACGCAGCTCTCAGTGCTTCAAACATGGATCAAGACAACAACTCAGAGGTTTGTTACACTTATAATCCTCGTGTGTGTGTGTGTGTGTGTGTGAGGAGATGTTTTTGACTGATGTTTTGCCAGATGTCCTGCTCACACTCTTATAAGAGGACACACAGAACAGCTTGAGTGTTTTAGTATGATACAATCTGTGTAAAAACATGCCTGTTATTCTGTTGTTGACTTACTTGTTTCTCAACCACTGCTATGCTAACTTGCCCTGAGCAGTTACCTAATTATGTGCAATCAGCCCCTAGTTCTCAAAGTGGCTAGACTTGGACTTGGAGAGGATTAATCCCTTAATCTTGCACACTGATGTAAACATGTCAACTGCCTAAGGCATTGTTTGCTGTTTTAATGCCTGGCAGGATGAGTCAGTCGGCCCATCGGAGGACCCTTCAGAAGAGGAACTGCCTTGTCTACCTCCGGGGCTCTGTAAGTTGTTTTTTAAAAAGTGTGTATGGTGTAATAGCTCTTTTTTGAATGACTGATTGCCATCTCATGTCTCTGTTACACAAAACTACACACTATATAATGTTTTTTGTTAATTCTCTAAGACCAGATGGTTTATCAACAGGATTGTTCATTGCAGCAGCCTTTTCACTGTCATTTCTAATTTAAATTGTGAATCAGCATGACACAATAATGAAAGTAATGCAAACTATACGCTCTCAACTTCCTGGGGCAATAGTAAATTATCTCCACACAATCACACATTGTACTTTAAGAATGCAGCATTTCCAGATGCAAGTACATGTGCAATAGTTTTGTTACAGTCCTCACTTATAGCCAGAGATGTTTGTTGCAATTTTTCCAACTATGTAAATAATCTCTTGTAAACTTTGACGTTTTTTCTGGTGTGCATGTAGTGCCTAGACTTGTCTATAGTTTACAAAATAGCTGCAACTTATCTCTTCTCCAGAGATGCTGGTGGTGTCAAAAGGACCGGGACTTAAATTGCTATAACTACATCTAATGCCTTAAAGAAAAATATAGAACCCTACAAAAAAAAAATATCAAGACATCAAACACTAAAGTTGTCCTCTTGTATTTAAAAACTGTTTCTGTTCTTCCTGTCTAGCTGATGGTGAAGCAATGGAGCTGCTGTGGCAGTTGAGATCCCAGCGCCGCCAGTCGTCCCCTGAACTCCCAGAGACAGTGACCCGTCTTACTGCTCCTGACGGCAGCCTCCTATACCTGGTGGGCACTGCCCACTTCAGTGACAGCAGCAAAAAGGATGTGGCCACGGTGAGCCAATGAGAATTTACAGCAGAATTTATACAGTACACTGTGCTGCTTACACCCTTTTAAAATGTGATATGCTGTGAATTGTCAGTGAAATAATGGATTAACTCTGTGAATGTAGAGAAGTGCTGCAGAGTAGCACCTTGAAGTGATGATGACTTGGCCCTGGTGTATGTACTGTCCTTAGTTTGGCATTCCTCCTTTGCCAAGCACAATTTTTTTTGTCTTCCTCCACACTTTGAACTACTCCCTCACTGCTCATTTGCCATTTGTCTCTCTTTTATTCCGTGTCTGTCTCTTATCTTACATACCCTCTGCTCTTTCTGTGCCTCACACAGACGATCCGTGCTGTGCAGCCAGACGTGGTGGTGGTGGAGCTGTGCCAGTACAGGGTGTCTATGCTCAAGATGGACGAGAATACACTGCTGAGGGAAGCCAAAGACATCAACCTGGATAAGGTTCAGCAGGCCATCAAACAGGTCAGGCTTTCACAATGATGGGAACTAACAGTGGCGGCAGTGTGAAAAACAGCAAGAGCAGATAACATAGAGAGACAAGTAATGGTGCTGTTTTGGAATTTGAAACCACTGTTATCCTATGATGTAAGAAGCAAAGAAGGAAATCGCAGCATGCACTCATTGTTAATGGGAAAATAAATATATCTAATGCACAACAGGATTTAGGGTCAGTAAAGAGCTTTTAGTCTGTTGTGCACTGGTTTTCCCAAACTATGCTTACGTACGTGCATAAAAATCGGAACCACTGACGGCATATCTTTGTTTTTGTGTGTTCTTGTTTCTGCCCTGTGTGTTTGTCAGAACGGGCTGATGTCTGGCCTGATGCAGATTCTCCTGCTCAAAGTTTCAGCTCACATCACAGAGCAACTGGGCATGGCTCCTGGAGGAGAGTTTAGGGAGGCCTTCAAAGAGGTAAAACATGCACTCAAGAAATTATAAAAAATGGATGCTAGTTTCATTTTTAGTGTTTATTTTATCCTCAAGTTTTTCTTCGCACACAGGCTGGACAAGTGCCGTTCTGTAAATTTCACCTTGGGGACAGGCCCATCCCTGTGACGTTCAAGAGGGCCATTGCAGCTCTCAGTCTGTGGCAGAAGGCCCGTCTGGCGTGGGGTCTTTGCTTTCTGTCAGACCCAATCAGGTATGAGCTCACCTCAGTCACTTTGGAACTGTCTTTCTCAGACACTGTTGTTCAAGACAGAATAGATGTAATGTTGACTCACCCAAAAATGAGGATATTGCCGTTTTTTAATTGAGTTTTTGTCCGCGCCCAGCACATTAATTAGAACTGAATTGGGTTCAGAACATGCTGTTTAATGGTCTTTCTTAAGAGGTTTCCATTTCGTGGAAATGGTGGACAAAAGCAAAGGTTTTAAAAAGGGATCTTCAATGTAAATGTCCGATATTAGAGAATTGTGGCAGCAGTAGCGAACATTTTGATTTGAGCATTTTTTTGCCTTGAAGAAAATGTAGCTACAGTACATCTGCGTGTTCAGTGTAAAACTAGGGAATGTGCGCCCACACATTTTTTACAGAGTAGATGCAACTCTGCCAATTTCTTTAACTGCCGGTGTCTGTGAGATCTTACTGGAGGCTTTCTGCATGAAGTGACTGTGCGTCCATCTTCTGACATCTCTTTTATTGAACCTGTTACATTCTCTGATGTATAAATCAGCATTGCCTAGGGAGATCTAAACAGAATATATGCTTGAAAGTAAAAATTCTCATGACTCACCATAGTTGTGCTGCGATTCATCCTCTGAATATGTACTTGATGAATACAATGTGTTGACAATGCTGTCAAAGTCTCCTGCAAATGCAAACTTCTGCCCAAATTTAGTCATTTTACACTACAATTTGGTGAAAAATATACATATTTCCTCTTAAAAAGTATTTAAAACTTAGGGATAAGCCTTGTTTACATCTTATATAAAGAGGTTTTAACAATGGACACATAAAAGGTGTCAGAAGCATACTGTTTGTTCCTCTGTCTTCTCCTTCCTGTGTGACCACCACCGACTGTGTTGGACTGTGTGTTACGTTTTCAGTAAAGAGGACGTAGAGAAGTGCAAACAGAAGGACCTGCTCGAGCAGACCATGTCAGAGATGATCGGCGAGTTTCCTGCTCTCCATCAGACCATTGTGGCTGAAAGAGACATCTACCTCACGCACACGCTCCGCCAGGCTACACGCTGTGTGGAGGCCCCCTGTAACGCCCAGAGTGCGTATCACACTGTTCTATAAGATAGTAATAACACGGTTCTTATTTGTAGATTTTTTTTTGTAGCTAAATTATTGTATTTCCTCCATGTTATGTTTGTTCATTGAGCTTGGGTTGATACATGCATATAGTTTAATTCCAATTTTTTATTCATTGTGTTCTTTTACTTATGCATTTCTCATCAGAATTGAACATTACATGGTTTGAATTTTATTGTAGTCTTTATATTTATCATCAGAGTATTGTATAGCTTTGGCATGGCAGTGTTTTCCCCTAACAAGACGTGTCAACCTTCTCTGTATATCTATCATCAATTTTCTCACTAAATTGTTACGTAATGAACCGCCCAGTAGTGACAGTGTGGTTTGAATGCTACAGATACTGATCATGGAAATGCTGAGTCACATTGTGTAAGAAAAAAAAAAAAAAAAAAAAAAAAAAAAAAAAGGGTGACATTTTTAACTATTTTTCACAGAAACAGTGGGATATATTTTTTTACTGTTTCACTTATCGTAAAAGCAAATTTGAATTCATGGTGAGACAATTCATGTTTTGTGAATCATGTCCAGGTTCAGCAGTGCATTTGCTCTGGATAATTTCTGCATTGTCTAAAAGCAGAAAATCCAGAAATTCAGGGCTTGTCTGTTTGTCATTTCCACTGAAATCTATCACTGTTGTATTGGATAACTTAAGGTTTCAAACGTGGTGATGGAAATATAAAGAACATGTGGTTGTAGAAGTTTCAGTTGTTCATGTAAGAGAACATTTTATACTTGTGTTTTATAGAAGTGCCTGCCGTGGTGGTTGGAGTTGTAGGAATGGGTCACGTCCCTGGAATAGAAAGAAACTGGGAGAAGCAGCTCAACATAAATGAAATCATGAGGTGAGTTTGTTACATTAAAGAAAGTCAGTCATAGGAATATACTGTATGTGTCTTCTCATGTGTCTGTCTGTCTGTGTCTTTCTCAGTGTTGCACCTCCCTCACGTTTCAGCTGGGTGTTGCGCACAGTCATTAAGGGAGTCATGATGGGCATGCTGGGATACGCCTGCTACCGTGCTGGAGGAAGTATAGGTAGAGTCCTGCTGTCTTTGCCTGCAGTCCAATCTTTAATGGAGACTCTGCGGCCACCCCCTGCTCTAAGCCATCAGTGACACGAATTTTGATCTATTGAAACAATGCATTTTTCACCAATGGCCTTACAAACAGGAGCTGAGGCTGGAGGAGAGGTTTCACCAGCCCACACAATGAACTAACAAGGACCTCAGGAGGGTTACGAGCCTCCCACCTCGTAGAGATGTCCCTGTAGACACAGCAGGGCCGTACTGCCAAAGAAACTATGACAGTACTCTTCATTTTCTTTCATATTTTTGTGCAAATCCTGCATTTTGTAAGGTTTACAAATGCCAATAATTTCTTTTAAAATAGATTTACATTTCCCCTACCATTCCTTTAAATGACAAATGGTGAATTCACAAAGAATGGATCGCGGCTGCTGATAGCACCATGGATTGCGCACCACTTGCAACTGCTATCTGCCTCGTCTCAAGGTCTGATCGCAAAAGATATTGTGCTAATGATATCACAGCAAAGACATGCCCATTAAGATTTGCAGCTGAGTGCGATTTGCCGTTTTGTATCTGGCAAAGTATAAATGAGAGAAAAGGAACATGGATGGTGAGCAATAGGTCCTGACTGATGAGGTTCAGAGGCATTCCTCAGAACTTCAGTGAGTAGATTTAAACTTGACAGAAACTGTATTTGGGTCATTGCTGGGCATGACACCACTTGTAAAGGTGCTTCAGAGCTCACCAACTCTCTGAAGTCACTCATAATTTCACTGTAATTTCAAGTAGCTATTAGCACTGATCTTTGTGATTTGGTCTGTATTTGCTATGAGGCTCGTTTGCAAAGAAGGGGGCCAATTTTGCACCAAATGTATATACAGTATATTACTTAATTGAAATACATGCAAATAGCCCAGGAGCACCGAGACGCTATTTGCTTGGCAGTGCAGTTACAGGTGCATTTCACATTTTGCAGGTGCTTTAAGAATGACACAGTTGCTTTTTGAGTTATTGTGAAGTTTTTTGTGAATTTGCTCCAGAGTTTTTATCTGAAAAGTATAATCAGAATCATCGCCGGTCACGTGCCCTGATATGACTGAGCCATTTTATGAGAGTCACACTTTTCTAACGCTGTCTCCATATTCCTTCCACCTTTCTGGTGCCAACCAGCATTTTTGGTAAATGGCCCATTTCAAGCCCAGCACTTTATAAGAGGGTCTTGTATTATACATGCAGCCTATCGAAGGAAGTGAAGGACAAAGTAAAATAGCAAGTCAGTCAAAGTATGGAGTGGCCCTTATGGTGTGAGGTAAATGTCAAAAATGTCTGAATTGGATGGTTCACCATCATTTGCTTAAGTCTTGATGAAATGCATATTCTTCAAAACCTACATATGACAAAATGATTTTTGTGCATGGTCCTGCCCTCATCAACAGACAAGTGCCTCATATTGCAGCAGTAAGGGCTAATGGTGAGCTAAAAGGAATGGCAAATATGTGTGTTACATGCATCGTACACATACAACAACCAAATGGTCCGTGCAATTTTGTAATATTCTGTGTTTATATAACTATGAATTTTATAAATACTGCTGCCCTAAATATAGACCATCTAGTTTGTGTTGTCTTGGCCTCGGTTCAAATCACCATAGCCCCTTCATTTTATGGTCACTCGGACATTCAGCAGAGACCTGACGCAGGACAGGCTTAAATGTGCCTCAGGATGAGCAAAGCATTTATTGTTTTGCGTATTTGATTGTACCTCCAATATGAGGCACCCTCACATCTTGGCTTTAACTGGCTCCATCTGTAAGTAAGGGTTCATACTTGAGACAAAAATATGCATCTTGTACAGACTGACATCTCTAGAAACCTCCACATGAGAACATCTGTCATTCAGCGCACCAGCTGTTTGTACTTTTATGATATATGCATTATCACTTGCCAGTCTGATTGTAAAAAAAGGGAACAGGGATTGGTTTGTTTCCCTCAAATTTAGGATTGAACTTGACCGTAATGATTTGTTATGGACTTGTTTTGACTACTGTGAAGGAAACTGACGGTTTAGATTGGTCGGAGTTGGAAGGTAAAGCCTTACACTGCTATCACTGCTGCCTTTGACCCTCAGATTGCTTCCTCTGCTGAGGCTTTATATTACCAACACTGACCTGTATCTGTAGTACAGAGCTTCTTATTGCACGCATAAAAATTGGCGAGATAACATCCCCTGGAGCTTTGTTACACGGGAGATGTCCCAACAAAGTCAAGAGTATAAACAGGGAATTAACATGGTTGCGAGGCCGTAATCCAACGTTAGTTTCCAGGTATTCCCAATTTTAATTTTAAACGATTCTATGTACAGTAGTGGAATTATTCAGATGTATTTATAAGATGTGAAAGGAGTTAATTTGCTGTATTTAATTTGTGAAATGAACTAATATGGAACTTTAGTAAATGAATCAGTGCCACAAACATAATTAAGTCATCCACACATTAAACTAACTCAGATTACCTGTCTTCCAATTGATGCATCAACTATCATGCTTAAGTAAGAGATGAAAATATTTGGAACAGATGTAGTCATGCCTCTCAGTCCCTCAGCAGTATAATACTGTAAACCTTAAACATTACGTGTGTGTCTCCCTCCCACGTCATTTCCAAAGGTTTAATCTGTATGTTTGAGAATTGCCAAGAGTTAATGGTATGAATGCCTGTATTTGCTGCAAGATATGTTTCCCCATGCCCTTGTGTTGTATTGTCATTGTTAACAAACCAAACATTAAATCCTAACTTCTGTAATGAGTTATTAAAAGATTTTAACTCAAGACAAAATTGTTTGCCTCAAAAATGTTCATTTTTTAAAAACCCTGCTGCAGAGATACTGAGATTTAAAGGTCCAGTGTGTATGATTTAGGGGGATGTACAAGCAGAAATGGAATATATATATAATAGTATGTTTTCTTTAATGTATAATCACCTGAAAATTAGAATTTTTGTGTTTTCGTTACCTTACAATGTAGAGCAGGCCCTCGTCTACGGAGATCGCCATGTTTCTACACTACCAGAACGGACAAACCAGACACAGGCTCTAGATGGGGCCTTTTGCATTTGTATGTTGACCACAGTAGTTGGAAGCCCCTCCGTAATTGAGCCACATTGGAAAAACAGTTATTTTTAGAGCAAAACTATTTTATTCAGTGTTTGTAGCAGTTAAAATCACTGGGTCCATTCGTTTTGGAGAGGAAGAGACCTCTGCAGATATTTTGGCTCCCAGTCAAAAACTCCTGAACATCAGGAGAAAAAAAGATGAGCTGGGCTAGCAGCCCATCTGCGACAAGCCAAATAGCCTTGGAGAAACACTAATTTGTATGTGAAACTGCTTTATTCTGTGATTTTGCTGGTTTAAACTGCTGGGTCCATTTGTTTGGTGACAAAGAGATCTCTACAGATAATTCGGCCTCTGATAAAATCCTCCTGAACGTTCAGCTCAGAAATAACATGAACACACATTCAGTTGTCAGGAAAAAAGGGTAAGTACACATGGCAGCTCATCTGAAACTTGCCAAACAGCATTGAAAAAACACTGATTTGTAACGTCAAACTTATTTATTCAGAGTTTTTACTGTTGTAATCACCTGATCCATTTGTTTTGGAAAATAAGAGACATCTGTGGATAATTCGGCTTTGGGTAAAACAATAGAGAGAGGTTTTAGCTGGTTGCAATCTGCAATGCTCCTTTAATGCACTAAATGATGATTAACTTTCCTGCAGCCTAGAGTCTAGTCGTTTTATTAAAATGATGTATGTTGCTGTATATTTGGGATGATTTAATCAAATAATGAAGATAACTTTATTATCTCAACCTTGTTAACATGTAATCATTTTAGTTTCGGCCGAAACTAAAATGATTTTGGTTTCGTGTTCCCGGTCGGACCAATAATAATGTAACACTGGGTGTCTCGCAAACATCCGCTGTAGCTTGCAGGATTATGAAAGCATGATTAGTGACTTTATTTAACCTGCGCCAGTGGACACACGCAGACAGATGGCCCTGCTTGGATGGCTTATTTAGGACCTCGGCTCGCACCGTCACGCATCTTTATCCCCGGTGTGTCCGCGCTCAGACTCCTCGGTACGGCAGGGATGGCCGATGACATGGGTCTGGCGATGAGTCGTTCCCCGCTGGAGCGGCTCGACTTCGACAACCTCGTCCTCCGGAAACTTCCCCTGGACTCCTCCGAGGAGCCGGGGGTCCGCCAGGTGAAAGGAGCATGTTTCTCCCGGGTGAAGCCGCAGCCGCTGACCAAGCCCCGGTTTGTGGCGGTGTCACATGAAGCCTTGGCGCTGCTGGGACTCAACGGGGAGGAGGTCATGAACGACCCGCTGGGGCCGGAGTATCTGAGCGGAACCAAAGTCATGCCAGGATCCGAGCCCTCTGCTCACTGCTACTGCGGACACCAATTCGGCCAGTTCGCCGGGCAGCTGGGCGACGGGGCGGCCTGTTACCTGGGGGAGGTGAAGGTGCCGCCCGGCCAAGACCCCGAACTGCTGCGGGAAAACCCGAGCGGCCGGTGGGAGATCCAGGTGAAAGGAGCCGGTCTGACCCCTTATTCCAGGTACTGGAGGTGTTTATTTGTGTCAGGTTGTGTAGCGGTAAACTCTTTTTACGAAATAAACTAAGGACGTAGCCATATTATATTATATTATATTATATTATATTATATTATAGCGATGCCCACATTCCCCAGCATGATGGACTGGCTGGTTTGTAGTTTGCTGTTAAGTTTGCTGTTTTCAAAGTTTGGCAAAGTCAGTTTTCTTGTTATTGTCTATGGTGTGTCTGTTCACAACATGATGTTGATTTATAGTTTAGACCATTAGTGAGTTGGCTGTCCCACTTCATGACCCCAGCTGTATTTTCCCACTGGTTTTCGAGTCTGATGTCCTCTGTTAAGTAGAAGTTGTCACAACATTATATTATGTCACATGTATTATATAATATTATCCATCAAAAGTAAATACAACAGGACCGTGTATTATAGAAATATGAAATAAATAAAAGATACTACCAACTACCTAGATACACATTCACCAATATTACATTCTAGTTTTCCAACTTTTGATACTTTGAAAGTAATGACATAGTGAGACAGTTCAGTGTTTGACATTGATTGTACTTACCAAAGCAGTAAAGCAACAAACAGCAATACCACAGGGACAAACCACATGCAGAACTGCAGTACACTGTAATAGTAAAACTGCTAATAACAATACTGGCAATTTGTTAAGTTTATTTAGTATTATGTTTGCTAACAATTATGTCAGGCAGTGCGTGGTTGCCTGTGATAATATAGATAGATAGTAGTCGGGGAAAATGTACCTTTCCTTGTGATGATCTGTCTGTTCTGTCTGTTCTGTCCTCCACAGACAAGCTGATGGCCGTAAAGTCCTGCGCTCCAGTATCAGAGAGTTCCTGTGCAGTGAGGTGATGTTCTTCCTGGGTATTCCCACCACCAGAGCAGGCTCCGTAGTGACCTCTGACAGCAGGGTCGTGCGAGATGTGTACTACAGCGGGAACCCTCGCCATGAGAGATGCTCTGTGGTCCTCCGCATTGCTCCCACCTTCCTCAGGTGAGTGCATATCGTCCTCTCTTTCATTTATTATGGATGTCTGATCTTCTCGATATGTTTACAGTAGAGTTGTTTGTCTCAGTCGTGCGTTCTCTGAGCAGGTTCGGATCCTTTGAGATCTTCAAGCGGGCCGATGAGTTAACGGGACGTCAGGGTCCCAGCTATGGACGTGATGAGATCCGAGGTCAGATGATGGATTATGTGATTGAGGTGTTTTACCCTGAGATCCAGCAGAATCATTCAGACAGGGTGGAGAGGAACGTGGCTTTCTTCAGAGAGGTCAGAACACATGAGTGACACTGGTAACATACATATTTCAGCCAGCGAAATGGCACTTGAGTAATGACTAAAAGACTAACATGTTTATAGAGGTTTACTTGAATCTGCAAGTCTCCGAAACAAGGCCTGACGTTACTGTTTGGAGCCAAATTTGGATCCTCTTATCCTGTTAAGCTGCTGTGGATGTTTCAGTGACTGCATGTGCTGAGTCACTGTGACTGTCTGTTCTCATTCACTGTGACCTCAGCTCAATATGAGATTAAGATGCCATAACAAGGCATTAAACTCTAGATGGAGACTTTTGACATTTTCTTCATCCAGTTAGTCAGAAATTGCAGATGTTTCTGGGAATACAGCGCAACCCTCTCACGTTAGATTACTGTCTTGTCCCTGTTTGAAGGTGATGCGGCGCACAGCTCAACTTGTGGCTCAGTGGCAGTGTGTAGGTTTCTGCCATGGAGTCCTGAACACAGACAACATGAGCATCCTGGGACTTACGCTGGACTATGGTCCATATGGCTTCATGGACAGGTCAGACATTTGCACAGTGTTTATGGCCAGTTGGTCTGATTGATCCAAGGGTCACTTTTTAATATTTACAGGGTTCCCACAGTCATAAAACTCCTGGAAAAGTTATGTAAGTTAGTAAGTTAGAAAAATCGTTTTTCAGGCCTGAAATTGCTTTGGAATCAACATAAAGTTTTGGAGGAGTTTTACAAATCCATTATTTTGGCTATTGTTTAAAATATGTTCATGAAAATACCAAAACATGTCTGACATTACACAAAAAACGTAATTGCTGTTGTTGTAATTGTTTATCTACAAATGCATGGGACGTGCTTAGGCCTACCCATTTTAAACTACTTAAATAAAGCCATGGAAGTGGGGTGAAATATGATGGATACATTATGGAAAAGTTTGAAAATGCATTGGTAAAAATGTGTGGGAAGCCTGCATATAAGTCAAGAGTCTTTTTGTTTCGCTGCAACAACTTATTCACCATCATCATACAGAAGTAGAAATAATAGTAAAACAGTCATCTCCATAAAGTCTCCATAAATTATCAGATAATAGAAAAACAGCTTTCTGTATCCCTCTCAGGTTTGATCCAGATTTCATTTGCAATGCCTCCGACAACTCCAGCCGATACTCCTATCAGGCCCAGCCAGCCATCTGCAGGTGGAACCTGATGAAGCTTGCAGAGGCTCTTGCTCCAGAGCTTCCACCAGACCGGGCTGAGGCCGTTATGGACGAGTACCTGGATCTGTATAACGGCTACTACCTGCAGATCATGAGGAAGAAGCTGGGCTTATTGAAGAAGGACGAGCCTGAAGACGAGATCTTGATCTCGGAGCTTCTGCAGACCATGCACAACACAGGTAGTCTGATGAGAGAGCGTTTAAGTTAGTGAGAGGCAGAGGGTTTGAGGATGTAATTCATACATATAAAACATTATTTACACACTTAACATATTTAAATATTTTTTAGGAACATGTTTAAATAATCACTGGTGCACCATGACATTGCATCGTTGTTGTAACCTTCTCTGTCCCCACCCTGCAGGTGCTGACTTCACCAACACCTTCCGAAGCCTGAGTCAGATTTCCTGTCCCACTGAGGGAGAAAGTGAGGGAGATGAGGAGCTTGTCAAAAAAGCCACTGACCTACTGCTGGAGCAGTGCGCCTCCTTAGAGGAGCTCAAGGCTGCCAACAAACCCACGATGGACCCACGGTGAGCTTGCCACGCATGCTGCCCTCTGTACAAACACACTATGTTTCATCTCTCGTACCATCACAGAAGGAAAATGTAAATTAAAACTTAGTTTAGTTAGGCTGAAAAATGAGGAATAAAATAGTAAATGCTGCAAAAGAAAACCGAAATCAAATTTGCTGTGGATATTCACTGTTGCCATAAGATGAATCATAATATTTTTGTGACCCTTTGGTCAAAATTGCCATGTCATAATTGAGCACATTCATGCTCCCCAGGACATGTTATGTGCTAATAGCCTGTCTTTTAGCACCAACCTTAGGACATTATTAGGATTTACTTATTTTTGCCCCATTCATGTAAAATTATAAGAATAGCAAAATTATCAGTATTTTGTTCAGATAGTCCCAAACTTTTGTTTTGTTTGGTGTGATGCACATTGCAGCCTCTGGGTGCCACTATTGGTCTTGCGTACAGTTGTTTGTACAGTGGATGCATCACAATCCATCAGTTTGAGGTGTAGTTGGTAACTTTTAAAAAAAGAACTTTCTCATATTTGATGAAACTGTCACAATGTCCACACAGAAGTACATGAGACAGATAATCAATGGAAAAATAATTTTCTTCTGCCTCCTCCTGGTGCTCCTGATCCAAGGCGGCTGGACGAAAACAACCAATCAGAGCTGAGGAGTCTCTAAGGCAGCTGTCAATCATGTCAGTCACTGCTTGTGAACTGCGGTCAAACTGTCAAACGATGCAGCGCTGATCAAATATGAATCAAGATTCTGTTACTGCATTGCCTATGTCTTGCCTCAAATGTTTTAAGGAACATGTTTTAGTGTACTGTTTAGCTGTAAAGCGAGAAAGATTGTGACCTGGCCACCATGTTAAAACGGTTGGCAAGCACCGCCAACAGGCCAGAACAAACTTTCTCATTTTACAGCTAAACTGTACATTAAAATATGTGCCTGAAAACACTGAGGTGATAAATAGGCAGTGCAGTAACAGAATCTTAATTCATATTTAATCAGCGCTGCCTAGTGTGCCTCTGTGACTGGTAATTATGTTTCTTTGGAAGCCATAGAGGGAATATTGTATGATATAAACAATAGATTTAGAGTAATGAGAGTTAACACATTTAAACACGTTATCTGAATTCCTCCCTAACTTAATCTTTTTGTGCACCTAAGCATAGTCAGTGAAACAGAATGCAGCATAAAGATAATCTTTGTTTGGTTCCATCTCATTACCTCAGATTCCCCATAACGTTTCTAGCAACTGTTAAAACCTGGATTGCCTGCACTGGCAGCTGTGGTCCTCTGCTCTCTGCAATATGCCAATAAAGATTATCACCGTTATGTTTTCTGTCTGCTGCTGACAGTGAGCTGGCGATGCTGCTCTCTATGGCTCAGAGCAACCCAGCGCTGTTCCAGATGATCTCAGACAGGGCTACAATTGCGAGACAGTTGGACAGACTCAGCAAACTGAGAGACCTGATGGAGATCAGTCAGGAAGAGCTGAAAACCAAACAGGCGGAAGAGTGGAGCCGCTGGATCGCACGCTATAGGTGAGATTCTGGGAGGGGATTAATGGGTGGATAGAGGGAAAGAGGCAAGATACATGAAGGAAATGATGAGATAGCAAAACAGCTGGCATGTAAAACAAGAGTAGAGGGTGGAGGAACTGCATGGACCGGATGAGAGATTTGTGGGTGGATGGTAATGGGTGGAAGTGTGACTGATAAAGGGGGGCGGACAGAGAGAAAGAAGAGGAAATGGGGGTGTTGAGTCTGACGTTGCCTCACTCTCTGACTGTGTTGTGTTATCACTGCTGCAGGAAGCGTCTGGCTCGGGAGCTGGAAGGCCAGAGTGATGTGCAAGCAGC
Source organism: Epinephelus moara (assembly GCF_006386435.1). NCBI lineage: Eukaryota > Metazoa > Chordata > Actinopteri > Perciformes > Serranidae > Epinephelus > Epinephelus moara. Next base: position 16,560,951 of record NC_065525.1, on the reverse strand, counting down.
GCAGGAGGAGAGGGTGAGGGTGATGGATAGCACCAACCCTCGCGTGGTGCTCAGGAACTACATCGCCCAGAATGCAATTGAGGCTGCAGAGAATGGTGACTTCTCGGAGGTCAGGCTCTTTCCGCTGTCATTTTGTTGTTTATTTTTACAACTGAATGTCGAGTCATCATACCCTTGTTTTAGTTTAGACTGTTGTGCATCTGAGTTAGAAAAATAATTACAATTTTAACAAAAAAAGTATCTACAGTGCCTCAAGTTTTGGCATTCAAGGGATAGTTTGGATTTTTGAAGAGGGGTTGTACGAGGCACTTACCCATAGTCAGTGTGTTACATATAGTAGATGTCAGTCGGCATGCCCCCAGTTTGGAGAGGCAGACCAGAATACCGCCATGGAAGCTAAGCAATGTACTGCTGTGGAGGGGAGAACATATAGAACATATTTTAGCCACCTAAAAAACACAATATCACTTTAAGTGTATGCTATATTTAAAATGTTTTCACCACTTTTTCTTGCTGCCAGACAGCGATTTCTGACAGGGAGCTGAAGGTTATATCACTCTCTTCAAAGCCAGACTTCATTCAGAAAAACAGGGATTTAACATCGCTGAACATAGGAGCTGCTGTTCTACCACTGCCTCATCACTTAGTTTGTTTGTGCTATTGTGTGACTTCTGCGTTTAAAAGGGTTCATTTGGATATGCCGAAGTCACACAACAACACAAACAAACTAAGTGGTCGAGGCAGCGGTAGATCAGCAGCTCTCATGTTCAGCGAGACAAAATTAATGTTTTTGTCAATGGAGTCTGGTGGCTTTGACTAGAGCGTAGATGGGTAACTGTCTGCGTCAAAGTAAAGCCGTGAAAATACTCTCTATATAGCGAACACTTAAACTGTTATAGATTTTTGTAGGTGGCTAAAATGCATGTTGCAGCTGCCCCCAGTCCACACCAGTACACTGCTTAGCTTCCGTGCCGGCACTCCTGCTGCTTCTCCAAAATGGGAATGTGCCAACCAACATCCACTGTGTGTAATACACTGACTATGGATAAGGACGCCCTTATAACCCCACTGCAGAAAATCCAAACTATACCTGTAAGAGTGGCTTCACAGTAGAAATGAAGATACGAATGCACTTAAGTTGAACTCAATTCCATTTGGGTCTCTTCAGTGTTTCACTTTCAGGGTGTTCAGCTGCTCTCACTTCCTCTCTTCACTGCAGGTCCAGCGGGTCCTCAAGGTGCTGGAAAAGCCTTTCTCTTCGCAGCCAGGCCTGGAGCTTCCTGCGTGGGTGGGCGGAGGCGAGGCTGCTGAACAGGGGGAGAGGGATGAAGGAGAGGAGCAACAGCAAGAGGTGGCATCTACATCCACTGCCAGAAATCCTGTCCCCTATGACAGCAAGCCCCCAGCTTGGGCCCATGAAATCTGCGTCACATGATCTTCGTAATAACTTCCCTGATCGATCGCTTTCCTGCCTAAAATGATAAGAGAGTTTATTGGTCTTTTAGTTCATATTTTTTGTACCTTTTATGACTCTTCCGCTTACTGTGCAACTCTCTTTTATTACTTTGGCAGGCAGCGTTCAGGGAAGTTAGCACGAGGCATGACACCCTATAGGCTACATAGCTGAACCAAAGCAGACAGGGACTGTGTTGAATTTGGTGGTTGAATTTTGGAAAAGCTTTTCTGTATCTGAAATGTTTTTGAAAAGAGATTATTTTCCTCCATGGCTTGATATCCCTGCTTAAACAGGATGTCACAGTGTGCTTTAACATCAGAGGTGGCTTAATACAAGGACTTTGTTAGACGAGAGGGTTTTAAGGTGGAATTTCCATGGTGTGTTAAATGCAGAAAACCGTGGGAAAATGCAGTGTATAAAAGATAATTGACATGCAACAAAAGATGGCAGAAAATACAAGAAGCCCCTCAGCCCATTACCTGTCTGCTCGGTGTTTGGCTGTAGCTATTAATGACGACTCAGACAACAAGTCATACAGTGAGCTGTCTGACTCTGACAAACTGTGGGGTGTCACCTCTACATATACCAAATAAAATGACGTGTGAGTGTGTGTCTGTGAGAGAGAGAGAGAAAGACAGGATGTTAGTTTCGGGCATGTATTTGGGTGAAAGGGAGTGATTTCACTTGACCCAATGAGCCGCACTAGATAAACACGCACAAAACGTTCTCCTGTAATAGAAAACATTTCCTTTTGGCGCTGTCATAGCACCACTTTATAAGCCACAAACATAACTCACCACTTTTGCTACCTAACATGTTCAGCAAGCTTCGAAACGGAATGAGCAAAGGTAAAATGGGAACTGCGCTTTATTATTGACTATTTTAGCTGGGTTGTGACCATGCAAACTTCTCAGAGGAAGTTTACTGTGGGTTCAAATGTGATGCCATTAAGTTTGGTTTTATTGAAAGGGAATAAACATGTAATGTTATTCATGAATTTGTCTTAACTGTGATGCCTTGACACAAATCTTGACCTGCTATATTTGAATCAAATCTGTTGGTTTGGCAGATAAAGTCAGATTTGTTGCCACAATTAGGCTATCACAAAAAAAAGACAGAAATGGACATAAAGTGAGATTATGTGAAATATGTGGTTGAGCTCTCCCTCAGCTATAGCCTTAATATATCCTAATAAACTGAGCATTCACTAGACAATGCCTCCTCTTCATTTTGTGCCAGATACATACCTACCATAGCTGCCTTTCCATGAACTACAGTGAACTCCACCTCCACATTTCTATGTTGCATAACAGTTTTAATTGAAGTTGCACTGCTCTGATAACACACAGATATTTAAACTTGTCCTCTTTGTATAAATGTCACACAGACCGAGCTCACACAATCTGACAGTTTGTTTATAACACCATGATTTCCTTGTTCTGTTTCCTGGACGCATGAAACTGTCTCTCTAACCACGCAGTTGTGCGTCTACAGCCCAAGGTGTCAGTAACGCACATGTCCCAGCAAGTCTCAAGCATTCACATGCTCATACCCAAAGCTCTGCAGCTTATAGTAATATTGCCAAGGCGTTTTGCCAACTTTAAGGTTGCTATCCAAACTGTGCGCACCTAACAACGCATTTCACAGTCAGGTTGTCAGCCCAGTCTCGTATTACACACATTCCAGTCTCCTTTTCACCTTTAATTGTAGGCCGGCAGCGAGGCTCGGGAGTGGCTTTTGGTGACCTCAGGGTGCGCCCTGAGCGGCTGACAAGCAGAGCTGCGCAATGATCGAGGCTGAGCGCATAGGTGGGATCTGGGACAATGGGTGTGTAGCGACGGAGGAGATAAAACAACCAAAGAAGAATCTCTCCTATACTTTCTAATTCTATTTGTAATAAATAAGATGTCTAAGCGAGTCAGACCGGGCTATTACCGCCAAGAAGTCAACAAAACCACATGGGAAGTACCGGAGCGGTACCGGGAGCTGAGGCAGGTGGGGACCGGAGCGTACGGGACGGTGTGGTAAGTGTTTTCTACTGCCCAACTGGGATGAAGCTGTAACACTGATCGTGCTGCTGGTGAATGGGGAGCAGGGTAACAAAGAAAGCGACGGAACAGATGGTGCCACACAGGCAGCCGCGCTGTTCCACAGCCAAACAAAAGAAAAAGTATCTGCGCTCCGCTCAACACATGCTGCTTCACTTCCTTATATGATGGAGACACTTGCGCCGATACCTTTCGCTTCACCACAATCAGCTATGTCATCTTTAGCCATCTCTGAGGTTATTGAATTATGGAGAGCGCATGGGTGGTTCTGGGTGAAATAGGTGCGCACACACAAGTTTATAGATACACAACAATGAAAAGGAGCTTTTCAGGCACCTTTGTGCGTCTCGCAGCATGCGGCCCCTTTGTTATCAATGATTAACTGTGGGCGGGTACTGAACTGCCAAGACGGACTCAATGCAACTTAATAACACATGAACAACTCTGGGAAATTGTGGTCGGATACAAGCTGGAGATGGAGCCGCCTGCTACAGCCATCGCTGCTGGGAGAGGCAAGCAGATGAGGGAAACTGGATAGGCAGGGGGCTGTGTGTGTGTGTGTGTGTGTGTGTGTGTGTGTGTGTGTGTGTGTGGTGTTAACACAGGTTTGGGCTAATGGTGAACATTCCTGATCAGAAGATAACAAAGATCTTCAGTTACAGACCTCAGGATGGGACACACATGCTCTTGCCCTCCCTGATCACTGTGAAGTTCCTGTGATTGCCATGATTGGATTTCTATTCCCTCACATGTTGCAGACCAGCTAATGTTCTTTGGAAAATATTATAAATTTTCACGTTACACCCTCTGTGATATTCTCACCCTCAGCTCAGCAGTGGACTCCAGAGCAGGAACCAAAGTGGCCATCAAGAAGCTGTACAGACCTTTTCAGTCGGAGCTCTTCGCCAAGCGGGCCTACAGGGAGCTGAGGCTTCTCAAACACATGAAACATGAAAATGTGAGAGGCAGCGTAATCAGTACAAGGCTCCAGGCCCTCAGGGCTGCAGGAATATTATCAGTGAAATTAGAACATTTGTTAGAGGTTCAGTGTGTATGATTTAGGGGCATCTGTTGGCAGAAACGGTTTATGGTACTCATAACTATATTTAAATAAGTTTATAATCACCTGAAAATAAGAATTGATTTTCATAACCTTAAAGTGAGTGGTTTATCAGGGGTGCGCTGTCAGGGCCCCCAGATGGCCATTGGTAAACTTTGAAATAGATGATTTAATGATTTGGTTTTGGAACTAATAAAACCCCCTTTAACGTCCCACTGAGGCACAGTGAGCCCCCGCCTGTTTCCACAGAGCACTACGGTACGGTACAGCTCAGTTTGGTACACTTTTTTTCCGTTTCCACTGTGAAATGTTGTGCATGGTACCAATGGAACTGTTCCTAACCATCCCCATTTCTGGTCCCTTCTGTTGGGGTACCTAGCACACAGATCTGGTACTAAAAGGTGGAGCTGTGAACACTGAAAGCTGTTGATTGGTCACTAGCAAATGGTCATTCTGCTCAGGGCTGAGTTGTGGCTGGTTTTGAGGCTCATGTAACCACTGTTCATACCAACAACTTTGACCATCACCTTAGTTTTAATATGACATACACTTTTACTTATGAGTGGATCTTCAAGCGTTGATATATATTTATTTTGACCGGATTATGTGAACAGCATATATTCTAATCCTCACTCCACTGAGAGTCGTTCCTGTGGACTCCGGCAACACTAAACCTCTGAGCTTGCCTTAGAAGGACTAAATGCACACACATGCTATTTTTAAATATCCCATGGAGAGAGACTGTCACTGCAGCTTGTTCTATTTTGTTCTGAAAATTTCGGCGTGCAGCCTCATTCTGTAGATGATAAACAAGGCGCAGACTTCCATCTGTGTCACCAGTAATGAGGAAATACAGTGAGTGCTGGACGGAGCAGTGAGTGACAATAACCCCGCCCCCATTTAAGGGTACTGTTTTGGTGGAAATGCCAGGGTCTAGGTACCATGTCTGAAGGGTTACTTTTGGTTCCAAAGGTACCATACCGAAAGTGTTTAATGGAAACTGGGCTTTTCAAACCCTAAGTGGGGCCCCTTCTAGCTCCCATATGACAGCTGGATAGCGTTTGTCATACAAACATTAGAAAGAATAAAACAACAAGAGGAGAAAAAACAGCACCAGGTGGTGTTGGGGGGCTTCAAATGGCTTTTTTTACCTGGGGCCCCCCAGAGTCTAAGGACACCACTGTTGTTTATATCTACATACAGAGTGTAGTCTCGCAATCAGAGATCTCCGCCTTCTGATAGACACTCCTTTCTAAAGTGTGTTTAACACACCGGAGAAAACGGCCAGTAACAAAGCAACGCCTCTTGCATTTTTGAAAAGGACACGCCCTCCCGGAAATGTGCACTCCCCCTTTTCTCGTCCGCAAGGAAACAAACACAAAGAGAGCTTGAAAATGGATACCGAGAGATTTAACTCCGTTTTATCAAACATGTGCTCAGTCCACAAGATTGTGGAAATGAAGGACTTACAGCAA